>NC_064931.1:282268650-282581428 GCF_023897955.1 Schistocerca gregaria
AGGGTATTAGATGAACACGAACAAAAGCAAAACGAGGATAATGGAATGTAGTCGAATTATGTCGGGTGATGCTGAGGGGTCCGCAGCTCGTGGTCGTGCGGTAGCGTTCTCGCTTCCCGCGCCCGGGTTTCCGGGTTCGGTTCCCGACGGGGTTAGGGATTTTCTCTGCCTCGTGATGACTGGGTGTTGTGTGCTGTCCTTATGTTAGTTAGGTTTAAGTAGTTCTAAGTTCGAGGGGACTGATGACCATAGATGTTAAGTCCCATAGTGCTCAGAGCCATTTGAACCATTTTTTTGATGCTAAGGGAATTAGATTAGGAAATGAGACACTTGAGGTAGTAAAGGAGTTTTGCTAGTTAGGGAGCAAAATAACTGATGATGGTCGAAGTAGAGAGGATATAAAATGTAGACTGGCAATGGCAAGAAAAGCGTTTCTGAAGAAGAGAAATTTGTTAACATCGAGTATTGATTTAAGTGACAGGAAGTCGTTACTGAAAGTATTTGTATGGAGTTAGCCATGTATGGAAGTGAAACATGGACGATAAATAGTTTAGACAAGAAGAGAATAGAAATTTTCGAAATGTGGTGCTACAGAATAATGCTGAAGATGAAATGGGTAGATCACATAACTAATGAGGAGGTATTGAATAGAATTGGGGAGAAGAGGAGTTTGTGGCACAACTTGACTAGAAGAAGGGATTGGTTGGTAGGACATGTTCTGAGGCATCAGGGGATCACCAATTTAGTACTGGAAAGCGGCGTGGAGGATAGAAATTGTAGAGGGAGACCAAGAGATGACTACACTTAGCAGATTCAGAAGGATGTAAGCTGCAGTAGGTACTGGCAGATCAAGAGGCTTGCACAGGATAGAGTAGCGTGGAGAGCTGCATCAAACCAGCCTCAGGACTGAAGACCACAACACCAACAACAACAATCTGAATGATTCTCACTCAAGGAGTGTCATATCTATTATTTGATTCCACGAAGGTGAGTCCACACAGAAATATAATACATCACATTTTCAACATTACTAATTATCTCTGTCAGTCAACACTACCACAGTGAGAGCATACTCCTGGCGGAAACGGTGTGCGAGCTATCTGGTTGGTCCGACAGTTTTGAGAAGGGAACGTTGCGTTAGCTCTAGGTTGTAATCTCGACGGGGGGCTAAACCTTGTGTCTGCTTTTTACACCTTCTCTTACCGAGACATCTCCTTCCTGATCGAAAACCATTAGCGAAATCTTAAGTTCACCATCTTAAGTCTCATTGTAATTTCGTTTTGTTACCTCTCGACCTAAAGGCGAACAACCTAACAAACTGTAAACTGGCATCCTAGTTCGAACTTACATTCTTTCCTTACACGGGCACACATCTTAGGTTTTTGTGAATACACAATTCAATTGATTATGTGTAACAGTGAATATTTTGTACACTGGGATTGGATCTCCTCTCACTGAGAGGATTATATATTTTCGTGTTATCCTTAAATGCTTCTTGGTTAGGAGAATGGAATTCAGTAGAGACAGACCATACCTGAGAGTAATATCATGCTAATGAACAATGTTTTACAGACGGTGTTTCTTTTATTAAATTAGACTTTTTATCTTAAGGGTATCCTGGCAAATAGTAATTCAGTTGTATTAGAACACAGCATATTTTTATAGCGTTTTTCGTTGATTTATGGAATACAATCGTAAAACGTTAGAGAGAAATTTTGCAGGAACACTGTGTACCTCCCCCCTCCCACATTAACTAAAAGAATCTAACTATGGTTAAGCAGCTTTAGGATTCCAGGACTCGAGAAAGCTATCGGTTTGGACATGAAAATCTCATAAATCCCAGTTTAAAGTGCACTTTCCTCCACAAAGAAATTTTCTTGACTGTTCTTCGATAAGGAGATAGAAGGAAAATCGTTTGAGGACTCTAGATCAGAAGAAGAAGTTCAGTAGGGAGTGCTTTACAGCCAGGTTCCTTGATACATTCTTTTGTGAAATTGGAAGAGTATACACAGGCCTTCTCGAGCATCAGCAACATCAATTGCAATTCACTGGGTCCATTTTCGTATGCTGCGACCGCAAAGTTCCTCAATTGTTGAAACAGAAGCCACCTGGGACGGATACACGTCTGAGACGTCTATCTTAACACAAAACGTCTTCCGTGTGCCACTAAATGCATAACGTCACATTTTGAGGTATCACGAGGCCAATAATTTTACCTTTTTTTTAAATTTTCTGTTAGATCAGCCGTTATTTTCGGCACATCATGACTTAGGTTTTTTCCGTTACTTCTTTCCAATTTGTTGTTCGTCTGTCTGTTCCCAGGATCGAGTAGAGGTATCGAGTTGAAGTTTATCGATATTAGGCAATGAAAACATCTTAGCTTTAATTTCTTAAATTTCGCAGGTGAAACAAAAACGGTTTCTTAAAACATAATATAAAGTGAAACAGAAAGTTGCTACATTTATAACTGTGTAGTAAAAACCTAATTATTTGAGAGATTAC
The DNA here is from genome assembly GCF_023897955.1 of Schistocerca gregaria. Lineage (NCBI taxonomy): Eukaryota > Metazoa > Arthropoda > Insecta > Orthoptera > Acrididae > Schistocerca > Schistocerca gregaria. The sequence continues at coordinate 282,271,153 of NC_064931.1, forward strand.
AGAAATCCATGCACTTTCAAATCTATCTTTGGTTATGAAGTTTTTGGTAATTGGAATTACGAGTTTTCACAAACAGACTGTGTTATGAGGTTTTTCTTTGCCTGCCTTCGTTACGTAAAATACTAATGTCTACGGTCACTTGTCGACGTACATAATTTAAGCTTGTATGTCAATGTCATAAAAATACCACCATAATTGCCACATATTCTGCTACTCTCAAATTCACTTATCAAAGCCTATGGATAAACAATCTATATACATGTCTAATCTGGTCTTATGGCGGTAAACCGTGTGCCTTGAAACCGAGTGAACGTAGGATAAATTCTTGATCGGATCACCGACTTTTCAGTCTCCCTTTTAATCTCGCCTTCACATTTCCACTACATGAGGAGTTGCCAGAAACCATTTGGTTCGGATTCCACGTTAAACGGTAAGCCCCCTTTGTCCGACTGGACAACTGGGTAGTTTAGGGACACGCAATTCACCGAAGTGGCATCAAATAGAAAAACTTGCACCAGGCCATTGAGCCACACGAAGTTACTAATATTACTATTACTATTACTATTATTATTATTATTATTATTATTATTATTATTATTATTATCTGCACACTAAGTTTGTACAGAACCCTCGGAGGAAGAGTTTACTCACATTTATCCAGTATTTAAGGTAAACTTTACGCTCGTGTGTTAGATACATCAGCCCTCTTCACATAGTATGCTGCATGAGGAATGTCACTACTCCCTTACCTACGTAATTATATGGGACGAAATGCGGTTTAAATACGTACAGATGAGAGTCATCGATACCTGGACTTTGCGTTGACGATGCACCATATTTATAAGTAGACCATAAATACATACAACAGCTCAGAATCAAAAGTGGAAAGTAGCACATACAGCAGAAATTTTTGAGTCAGCTGTGCCAGCTGTCATGTGATTTTATTTTAGTGATACCAAAATCTAGCCAAGAGAACGCAGTGAGTAGTCAGCGCAGCTAGTGATTATCGATGTAGAAGAACAAGGAAATGAACGTATTGAAGAGATTGTAATGAACCACCAGGAAATTCTCATTCAGTGATAAGCATCTTTCTTTACGAAAAAATCGTAAATCTACGTTCAGTGTGGGTTAAAAGTCTTTTGGAATAATTCTAACTACGTATGCTTAAGGTCAGGTTTCGACGTACACACCAGACAACTATTTTAACAAGCAGAAATAGACTCTATTCATCTCTAGTGACCCAAGTTGAACAATGCAGGGAGGCCCTGTGATTCCAACTGCTCATTAAACATGTCGTCCCTTCGCTAACTGTATTTGGAGACTCGGTATAGACTGGCCTATGACAGGGACGGAAATCATACCAGGTAGAAACACTGTCATCAGTTTGCGACCTTACAGTAGAAACCTTTTGTTATTAATGAACTAGCTATCATGTACTGTTTTTAAGGCATTTATTTGTTACTGTGTTTGACCTTCAGATGTTGAAAATATTGATGCTGGACTGGGATTCGAACTCAAATCTCTGCTTTCATTGGGTTTGACACCCTTAAGACGATGACGCTCCATCGTTTCATCGTTTCCCTACGATTGCGAACTACTCAAGATCTCTACGAAGAGTGTGTGTTGCGGTTCGAATCCCCGTCTGCCAAAAAAGTTTCCAACGTTTCAAGTCGTAGCATGGGCACACCAAACTTCAAGTGAAAAATCATTATCCTTTCTAAGACCTCCCTGTACGTTTTCAAAAATGCCTGGTGGTACCGGTTCAAGTAAGACCCAGAACATTTCATCATGTCGTTATAAAGTCAATCATGGCACTCTTCATCACTGGTTAAAAAGAATTCCATATTCAACGCCTCTTCGTGTATATTCAACAACAATGGTATGTGCAGGGGTCGACTCCCAGTCAGTACAGAACGTTACATGTTATTTCCAGCTCATACATGTGCACATCTCGCTGCTGGTGAAGTGAAACGATTTTTAACGTTTATTCATGACTTGAAGTTAATGATAAAAGGTAATGGGTTCAAATACCGGCAAGGAAAAACTTTCTCGTCTCGTCATTTCAGTTTGTCATCTCGCTACTGGTGGAAAATTAATATTTCTAACATTTGATTGTGCTTAGTTGAGAGTTCTGTCAGGAACTGGGTACGATTCCTCGTCCAATAAAAAAAAACTTTATGGCATGTCATTTCCAGTTTAAACCTTCGCACACTTTGTTACTTGTGACTAAAACCATATTTAATACACTTCGTGGTTAATTAACAGGAATAATAACTGCGGGTTGGTGTTCTGTGTACCAATCGAGTAAAACTATGTTCGTAATGTAATTTTAAATTGAAATTTGCTTTTTGAAATGTCATTTACTGTAATAAATTTGAGTTTACAAATGTAATGGCTGTGTCATCTCTAATAACATGTTTTCTGATATCTGTATTATCGTGATATTAATTTGCATCTTGACTTATCTCTTATGGTCCCTTTAGTATTCATTTCGTATAGTCAAACGACAGTACCGAAAAGAGAGTGAAGGATCTGCAAGACAGTTACGATATGTGGGTTGCATGCACATCATTCGAAACGCAGTTAAGCGTAAGGATATTTTTGAGCATGTAAGTACTTCAACTAATACTATCTAACACATATTCCTGGTGGATGCTGGACGCAACGGTCGTAATTCATACAAGGAAATCTCATTAAAACCTGACTTAAACAGAGGGGTAATTTGATTGATACCATTTCCTCATAAGGACATTGGAGTTCACAGCTTGAATATTAATCAAAGTGCCTCATAAGCTAAAACAAAGTCCGGCATTGTAACAACATCTACATAAACAAAGGTTAGTTTAAAACTAGCACTCCCTTGATACGTTCACTCCCAAACTGATGAAATAAATCGATGCCACGGTCCTCCACTTCATTGATGATCAGTTCTGTCTAATAACTCTGGAAAATTAAACGTGTTTCTGAATTATGAACGTTTTGTTCAAACAACGTTGTGGAGCTTCCCAAAAGCGTGTGACACTCACCTCAGACTCTACGGAGGAGTTGGAGGGAAGAGGCGTCCCAGTACCTTCTTTTTCCAGGACTGTAGCTGAGCATTCTTTTATTCAAAGCAAACCCCTCTGAATCTTCCTTAAGACTGGAAAAAGTTAACTTGGTGCCCGAAGCCTACACCACTCTATTACTCACTGGCTGTGATGGAAATTTTCTGAAATAAGCTCGCAGACTTGGTTACTTATACCACTCTCACACAGGGGAAAATGAAGAGAAGAAAAGTAGACTGCAATGGGTAAAGAAATAAATACACTCTTGAACATGCTCTTTCACCATCCGTAGAGCGATTAAGCGGTAGAAAAATATAGAGCAATAAGTTGCTGGTAATACATTATGGCACATATTGCACACAAATCCAGTGAACACCATGAAACTGGGACATGTTGTCCCCCTTTCGGCATGTTCCCCTTGAGTATGTAATTAATATGTGATTGTGGTCTTCCCACGAATTCTCTGCATATTAATGTGTCGTTAACATACCACAGTACTCGCTGCCGTAAAGAGTTAAGAAGCACAACATCTAAACGGCGATCAAATGATGCGGAAGAAATGTTGAGTCTAAAGGGGGGGGGGGGGGGGGCGTACTTGAAATCATAGCACTAACTAAAAGCGAGGAAAGCAGTATACTGTCTGCAGATCTAACTCAATCTACCAATAGCTCTAGTGTAAAGCAGTTGACCATAAAATATGACCACAATAAAGGGTTTTCAATAGTACTTCCAAGTTTTCAGGTCTATTGGTTTCTGACTCAATGATAGTAATCATTTGGTACGAATCAAGTACAAGGGATGATCAAAAAGTTTTCGTTCGGAGGCCATGCAGTCCTCAATCGATATGCCAATAAGGCAAAATCACCGTGAGCACTGAGGCGATCAGCCCACCGGCGCACCAGGTTGGCCGGCCGATGTGGTCGAGAGGTTCTAGGCGCTTCAGTCTGGAACCGCGTGACCGCTACGGTTTCAAGTTCGAATCCTGCCTCGGGCTTGGATGTGTGTGATGTCCTTAGGTTAGTTCAGTTTAAGTAGTTCTAAGTTCTAGAGGACTGATGACCTCAGATGTTAAGTCCCATAGTGCGAAGAGCAATTTCAACCGTTGTCGCACCAGGTTGGTCGTTTCAGTTTGGTTAAAGGGTGGGTCCTGTTGCGTGAAGAAGTCCGTAACTGTCTGTTGCGCATCCGAGTCTGACAGGAATCGCCAACTCTTCAAGGCTTTGTTTGAGGGACCCAAGGCGCGATAGCAGCGTGGGGAAAGCTCAAGACTATAGGGCGGGTACTTGAGCGTCTCTCATTTGAGTTACCATCGTAAATTCCGGGTTCCGACAGCAGGGAGCAACATCCCTTGGCATACCATTTCACAACGGAGCTTTTCGACAGACATGCTACTCCATATACATTCTTCGTTCTCCTATCAATGGCTACCGGTGTTTGTCTTTCGGCAGCCAAGAAAAGAATAGCAGCATGTTGGTCCTATTAGTATGTAATTGGGGATAATTTTGCAATAGTACACGTCTCGTCATTTACCACACACACATTGGAAAGACACGAACTGCTCACATATCGGTTCTTGAATACGAGCATCGGAGTCGCACTAGGTTGCATATGTGCAGCAGCAAATCTTTCAAACGGAAATTTTTTGATCGCCTCTTACAGTAAGTGAAATGGACCATCTCTTTTGGCCATTTCCAATAACGGATTATTTTAGGATGAGATTGCGTGTTCGACCACTCGTTGATCGGGCGTTGATTGTCCCGATTTCCTTTACTTGTATACCAAAGGAATCTAGTTAGGACGCAAGAAAAACATCACGTTTTCCTTTATCTTAAATATCTGCTGCACGATCTGTATTGCCCCCAGTTTCGGAGACAAGGCTGCTGTATATTCCTGCAGAAATTCAGATATCTCCTTCTCCAGCATACCAATGCTTTGGATGTCCTCCACATTTTCCCTAATTAGTAATTTTATTTCGTCATTCACATGTAACGCATCACACCCAAGACGAGCCAGCTGGCGCACTTCGAATCCCCCAGGTCTCACTTCAGTCTCTTATGATTCTAAACACAACATTAGACAGTTGTTCCTGGACAAGTTGCCCCTCAAACCATATGTACACAGAGGGTCTTTTCTGTAAAACTATTTCACCATGTCCGATGTCTAAGACTGCCTGTTTTCTTCGCAGAAAGTATATCCTAGTACATAGGTTCAGCCGGCCGCGGTGGTCTCGCGGTTCCAGGCGCGCAGTCCGGAACCGTGCGACTGCTACTGTCGCAGGTTCGAATCCTGCCTCGGGCATGGATGTGTGTGATGTCCTTAGGTTAGTTAGGTTTAAGTAGTTCTAAGTTTTAGGGGACTTATGACCACAGCAGTTGAGTCCTATAGTGCTCAGAGCCATTTGAACCATTTTTGAACATAGTTTCATTGACAGTTTTGACATTGGCAAGAGTTTCCATTCCAGTATTTCGTCTTCGAATACGAACTCAAGTTGTACTTTCTGGGTTACTTACGTACTCTTGCCTGCTATTGCTCTATTACCTTTGATCTTCTGCAGAATTAACGTTGGTCAATTATTATTTGCAGCGCATCTTCGAAACGCTAAATCTGATATGTCAGTATTTTGACTTCCAATGTCCAGAATGGCTCCACTGTGGATACGGCAATTACTGGTACTCTCTTTCTATTTTAATGACAGTTCCCTCACACTATCGTATTCTATTAAGTCAACTACGTTGGTTCCGAGGTCTGTGACATGTTCTTCCATTTCTGTTCCCACACTAATCTCCCGCCATGGTGCAGACTAACTTTCTGGTTTATTGTTCCCCTTGGGTTGGGAGACCAATTTCTGTAATATCAGCCCGACCCATTGGCCTCTCTGGCTCCTCCACGTCAGGCCTTACTCCGTGGCCGTTCTTGCGCTAGTAGTTATTCCAGCTGTCTCAGGCCTGTGGATACGGCCACAGATTGCCGTCGAAACGATAATTCCGGCATTCAGCGTGATTTCACTGCTCATCAGTAAAGTTGTCCTATTGTTTCCGCTGGCTGTCTCAAGCGCTATCTTCTCCTCGAACAGACTCGGTAACTCTTGAGCCCACAGCGACTGGCCAGAGCCTATTTGTAACACTTCGGTAATTTCAGGTAACAAATTAGTATAGTTTTTGACTAGTTTAACAGGGCGGAAAGGAGCAGTTTCTCCTTCAGAATAGCTCAAAAAAATTTACCGAGCTGAAGAAACTAGATCCTTTGAGACCGACCGTTATTGTTATTGCCTGCGTGATTCTTTTCTCGGTTGCCCTGGACCAATAATCCACCGGGAAAGCACCCTTCAATTATTTTTGTGAGATGCTCTACGGCGCTAGGGCCGCATTGTCGTCACTATTTCACCTTCTGAACGTATGCAGGTAAGTTCTGAGCGATGTCTAAATGGCCCAGAGCGTGGTAATGAATGGTATAACTGCTCAGCCGAGGCCTTTGGGTGCATTACATGCCATTTGTCTGTAAATAACTTGAACTTGCTCCCGCATTTAAAGAACTTATAGTGGAAAGATTCGACTTCTGGAGACTTAATTCGGCTGCTAGATTGAAGATGGTGTTCCTCCTCATACGAGCGAGAGACTGGAGAACCTTCTAGTTCACAGGTTAATTCCGGAAAAGGCTGTCTTTCTTCTCGGACGTTATTTCACATCTCTGATGTTCAGTTATGTGGGTCACTTCCGTCATTCTGGCAGCCTAACACTTCCGCGACCTTCGCAGTAAACTCTCCGGAATAAGTGATGTTCTTTCTTTCATCTCTGTTGATGATTTAGCTATTCTTGTCACTGCCTTATATTCGAGAAGTGAGCATACCTCGACCGTTACAGGACAGGTGTCGTTCACCCTTCACACACATCTCTACCTACCTGTTAGAGTATTTCGCACCTGCTAACCTTAAGCTGCTCTGTTGCTTCGCACAACCGATGTTCAGGCTCACTTGCCACGGACTCAACTCGGGACTCCAGCTATATTTGCAGCCTTCAATCCCTTGTATCACACCTGCTGTTAAGTCAACATCCATTTGCTCCTCCACTCTGTTTTTTTTCATCTTGTCTCATTTTCGCAATAGCCTTGAGCAGTATATCGAATTTATCTAGCTCGCCAGCTGAGTTTGTTGATGGCACACTACGATGGCTCAACTGGATACCTTTAGAGGCGGAAGAACCGGAGCAAGCGTTGCTGTCCACTTCATAAACTTCAGAAGGAAATCCCATGTACATATTATGAGATACTGTGGCGTTCCCACTTATACCTTCATTGTTTGTACTTTTTGCCGTATACTCCCTAATCTCTACACAAGAATCTCTATCTTAGCCACTCATCTCTATATGCCCTGTTCTTCTGCTGCTCCAGTTTCCTATCCAGTTTACAGCTCCTCCGTGACTCTTAATCGACCGATTTTTTTTAAGTTCCCATTTATCCTACTCTGACTTTCTGTTCGCATTCGAATCTAATTTAATGCAGAAAGACTGAAAGTTAACCCTTTGGGGCTGCTATAAATGATTGAGAATGAAGCAGAATTTACTAGAGTTCTAACAACATTTATTTTTCAAAAGAAAAAACCAGACATAAATTATGCTAAACAAGTTATTGATTGAATCCCGTAAATAACTAACAGGTGGTTTAAGGCCGCAATGGGCAAGAATCCTGGGCGGCAGAAGTGAGTAAAATACTCTGGCCCTAAAAATGTGGATAACGCAAACTGAATTGATCTGACGCTGAGCAGACTTTGATTGTTCAAATCTACAGAAGTTTCGTTATATAGATGCAGCTGAGAGCAAGTGGTGATTGAGATCTGTACGCCCTGACAATGGCGGAGCGGAAGTACGTTACCCTGTTTGCTTTGTGTGGCAATGTAATTTGTAGCTGGCGGGATGTGTGCGTCGGAGGTGAAACGTGAGGCTGCACCTGTGAATCGATCGCGGCCAAGAAAGGAATGCAAAAATCTCACGGTCTAGTGATCAGGCAGACGGATCGCAATTTACTGTCCACCATGGCCCTGACACCACGTCAGATTTCAGTGTGTGAAAACCGTTCGCTGGTCATACCAAGGAACAATTTGGCTCAGTTATAGGACAGAGCGCACGAGGATACCAGACGTCAAGACCGGTAAACCTAAAACGAATAAGTAGTCTGAGACGTTTGAAGTCACATTTTCGGTCCAGTAAGAACTTCACCAAGGGCTCCCCGGTGTAACTACTTGAAAGTGAAGTCAGTCTCAGGACAGGTCCCAAGCACCAACCACACATGCCAGAGCATCGACCAGAATTCTTCTTACCAGACCAAAGTCCAGCACCTGAGTGTCTCCCACCCTATCAGACAAAAAGTCCGTTTTTCCGCAAAGTGCACGAAGACACTACCTTCATCCCGTCTTGAGCCCATCACAGGGCTCTTGAGGTGCTAAATCTCCCCTCACACATGGCAACACAAACTCATGCCGAACCACGGTAAGAAACCTATGTCTCCGCATAAAAAAAGAAACCACAAATTAATGGCTTCTTTAAGTTTTTGCGGAGGGGGAAGATGATTTTCTCCGAAGTTGTGTCACTTCCCATACCAACAAGCAAACAGATAAAATTTTAAAGATATTTATATAAATCGCCTATTCCTTGAAGCATCTTAGTTTCTCAGTCACAAGAGTTTCTTATAAAACCGTGGCAGCCAATGGTAGTGTTCACAGGCCTATTTAAAGTATCGGTGAATGCGAAAACTGGTGAATTTTTATTACATGTGGCTCTGCGCACAATGCCTGGTTTACAACTCCACTGTGTAGACATGTTTCTTCAAACCATCGCCCCCAGCTCAGCCTTCTGCTGGCGCCACTGCAGGTAGCTCAGCATTGTTCTACTGGAGATCTGCTCGAGGAGGGGCTGCGCTGTCTGCCCTGTACTGCTATGGGCCTGTCTGGCAAGTTTACTGAGAGATGGACTCGCTGCCAATTGCATAAAAATACCTCATGCTTTTAGCGCCCTACCAGGCTCCATCAATGTCTGCTCAGGAAGTTAACTTTCTAGAGTCTCGTTCAAGGAGAATCAGGTTGTAACAAAATCTTTAATAATTTTCCATATACGAAAAATAAGTGAGAGAGCAACGTGTCCTCTCTCAAGACATTCAAAAATTTATTTCTACTGCTCTAACTGACACTTCTCAATTAGGGCAACCCATCATCTCACAAGGTAAACATTCCTCCAAAACATTAGAACACTGGTACAACGCTGAAATCAACAGAAAAATATACCAAGAGGAACCAACACAAAATCTGAAGAATAGGTGAAAGGGAAGTTTATATGTTCAGATAAACGTGATATTACATTAAATTTAATTTCCTGTTTCTATGATAATAAATAAAAGCGACTAGGAATGTCTGCTACAAGTCTCATCCGAACGCTACTTTATCAGCGTCGCTACTTGTTATGTATTACATGCACATTTATCGAAAAAGTTTTCCGTAATGCTAATCCATAGGATTCTTAATTTTAATGTGAAAGTTGTGCCCGGAAATCAGTTGAGCCGATGATGTAATCCTGGCAGGGTTGCCAACTACCAAAAGCTGTCAATCTAAATGAACATGCTTTCGTGGTGTTACAACGATCTGCATTGTTTTGGAGCTCCCGAAAGTCAGATTGCTCCCAATGGTCTCAGATGTGGTAATGAAAACTGTCGTGAACCCGAATAACGAGATAAGAAGGATGGCCCAGAATAAAATCACTCCCTAGTATTAGTTCCTTCAAAAAGCATTAGTGGTCTCTATGAAACAGTTTTTCATCCATTTACTGGAATGAAGTATCGGTCCAAATTACCCCCAGTTTATTACGAAGTCTCGGTGTCAAATATGAAACACATATTTTCAGACAAAATGAGTTCGAGAGTGATAGTGCACATAGCAAATAAAACAACTGACTCTTACGGATAACGAGCAATCTAAAGTAATGATTCTTTCACTTGAGAAAGACTGCGGGTATAAGGAAGAAGGGAGTGGTCGACATCTCACAAATAACTGGTAACAAAAAATGATGGTGATGCAAGTACTTTACCAGAAAGCAAAGGATGTCATGCGCTGATCACCCATATCAATATGTCGGCCGACCTATTACCGATATAAACACGCCCAGGAGATAGCTGCGTCACCTGGTGAGAAATGACTGCTACTCAGATACACGTATGGCGCAAGGCTTCATTTCTTCCATACCACGACGCATCGCCGCTGTCATCTGTACGATAAGTTGACATACCAAATATTAGGCAGGTGGCCATAACGTTCTGGCTGATCAGTAAATGCAACTACCATAACCAACAGGATCGGTATTGAGTCTAGGAATGTCGATCAAAAGTATCGAGAACTCGGAATCAAATTTTGTCTGAACCACGTTCCTCCCGAACGATTGTAGATTCTGTCGGGAAGGCGTTGTGTGAACGGCTGCTGACATATAGGCCTCTGGATACCGTCTCTCTCAATCAGAGTCTCAAAAGTAGCTCGAGATCACTGTCCTCTAGCAGAGCTGAGGAATCACTCTGTTTTCACCGAGTTTTGCCCAAAGCTCTCCGAGAGGTGTCGAATCAGAGTTCCTTCGTATGGATGATGCATCTCTGCATTCCCCGAACTTCATATACACTATTCTTTGCGAACTGCAAGGTACCATTAAATTTTGAGCAACAAAAATGTTCGTAACAAAACTGTCAAACTCCCATCCAAAGAAAAGTTTCATAACCGGGCAATGCCTTGTGTTTTCTCGAACATTGTTCCTAAAAGCTAATCTCAGAATTCCCACTCTTAAAATATATATTAATTTCAGCGAATAGATAGTTCACTAGGTTTTGTAATTCTTAGATGCCGTCCAGATATCCGCAGTGTCTAATAGTTTATTAAGTTGCAGCGATCGAGCACTTGCCCACATTTCTGCAATGCAAGTGGCCATTCGCCTGGTTGACAGAATCTCGCCTCCACAGTGGGTGAAAAGGAACTATAAAACGAACTTCACTACTTCTCTTCCTACAAAAAGGACTGATATCACCAGGCGTCCGAGGAACGCGAGTTCCCTTCCTTAGCTCATTACACAACGCAGATATGCACTTATACAGAAATGAGACACGCAAGAGGTATCTAGATTGGAGGGGATGTTAAGACAGGAAGTGATGGCTTAAGCGTTGCAATCACTGAGATTTCTCATAATCAGCATTTAATCGGTGCAAGAAGTCTCAGACGCGAAAATTAAAGAAATGAAGAAGACTCCCATGCGAATTTTGAATTAAAGAAATGAAATAAAAATGAGATGTAAGAACGCAATTTGAAAAACAACGAAGGTGATGTTTCACTGATGTTAGGAATAAAGTGTGAGCTTCGGTGTGGGATGCTTGTTAACAGTTTCCGCAATGAAATTCTGTCTCGTAATCTGGTTGAAAATCAAATGAGGGTCTGATTGTATGTAAAGTACACCACTGGCCGTACAGAATCACTGTCTTCACTATATGATACCGACGGTAATTTGACATTGCCACTAAAGACTAGTTACTACACAGATTTTTCCGAATTTCTTTTACGAAAGAAGATAAAGCAAATACTCCATAATTCGAACTAGGAATAGCTACCAACATAACATCAATAAGCAATTTAAATCAATTAATAAAGGCTAGTCTTCAGGTCCACAATGTATATGAAATAGCTTCTTTTCAGAGACCGCTGATATAGCTCCGTACTTAGCCATCATATACAATCGGTCGCATGACGACAGATCCATACCTAAAGACTGGAAGATTGTACAGGTCACATCAATACTCAAGGAAGGATATGGAGACAATCAGCTGAATGCAGACCTGTATCATTGACACCAATTTGAAGTAGAGTGTTGGAACACATATTGTGTTCAAACATCACGAATTACTCGAAAAAAAGAAAAATGATCTGTTGATGCTTAGGCAGCATGGATGAAGGAAATATTGTTCTTTTGAGGCTCAACTATATCTTTACTCACATGACGTAATGAGTGTTATCGAGAGGAGTTTTAAAAATTTATTTCATATTTTTAGATTTCCAGAAGGGTTTTGACACTGTTCCTCACAAGCGGCTTCTAATCCAATTGTCTGCCTATGGGGTATCGTCTCTGTTGGTTGACTGAATTGGTGCTTCTCTGTCAGAAAAGTCACAATTCTTAGAAATTGACGGAAAATGACTGAGCACAAAGGAAGTGATATCTGGTGTTTCCCTAGGATGTGATGTAGGCACTGTGCTGTTCTTAATCTGAACAGACGATTTAGATAACTATCTGAGTAGGTCCCTTCGAATATTTGCATATAACACTGTCATTACCGTCTAGCATAGTCAATAAATGATCAAAACCAGCTGCCAAATGATTTAGACATTATACCTACAGGTTTGTCACAAACGGCCTGAAAACTTGTAAGTGTTTTTAGTGGAGGTTGTGCTGCGGAATATTTGATAAAGAAAATTCGATACTTTTTGCGGTTTTCGAGTTATTTAGCATTGAAGTTAGCCAATCAGGTCACTGTGCGTGCAAATTCAAGCAGCCTTCCAGGTACCATCCTTGGTCTTTTTTTTTTTTTTTTCTCATAGCGTAGATGGTAGCGCACGAGACCGCTGAGAATTTAGCTCGCATTCGATCGTTAATACCATCCCTTCCTAATATTTTTGTATCGCTCTGTTGTTCCGTTTTAGGAAACCAAACGAATAACACATCTCGCGACACCGTATCTGGTGGGCTGCTGAAATTTTACCGCTTAGCGAACTGATTGGCTAATTTTTCATTGCTAAATAACTCGGAAATGACACAGCATATCGAAATTATTTTGTAACAAATATTTCTCAGCACAACCTTCCCTGCAACACACTTACAAGATTTTAGGACTATTTCCGACCACCCTTTATATGGTGTGGAAAGTGACAATTGATTGTAAAGAATGAAAAGTGTGAGGTCATCTGCACGAGTACTGAAAGGAATCCATTAAGTTTCGATTACACACAAATTTAAAGGCTGAAAACTCAAATACATATTTAGGGATTGCAATTACGAACAGCTTAAATTGGAACGATCACATAAAAAACATTATGGGGAAGGCAAACCACAGACTGCGTGTTATTGACAGAATACTTAGAAGAGCCAACAGGTCTATTAAAAATACTGCCTACAGTACGCTTGTCTATACACTTCTGAAGCATTTTTGTGGTATGTGGAATCCTCATCATATAATAAGTTCAACCAAGGGCAGCCCGTATTGAATTATCGCGAAGGAGGGAGAGAATGTCTCGGATATGACACGTGGGTTGGGGTGGCAGTTGTTGTATATAGGATTCGTGCCTACTCGGTTCGCTAGACAATCAAACAACTCGTTTTAATGAGTTTTATTACAACAAGAAAATTAAAATACTTAACGTTGCTATATGTATCGGAAGCAAAGGGCGACATACCAAATAATCAGCCTTGTTCAGAATACAAAATCGCAAGTCTGTGCGACGAAGAGAGTACTAATGATAGAGCCACGATGCGGCGGCTAACGAAGTTGCTAACGTTGACGCTGCTATCCAAGTGGCCGTGACCAGTCGCGCGCACCGCTTATGTCCTCTTCACTTAGGGGCCGCTGCTGTCGCGTTGTTGTCAAAAGGGAGGTCGGTCAGCGTGCGGTTGGCTGACTTCGTCTCACTGCCTTCTCTTCCCTTTCGTTTCCGACTGGCGTGCCGGCGGTTGGCTTTATGCCGTAACAGCAGTCATTAAAACAAAATTTTTAATCATAGCGGTGAGAACTTTTCACAAAATCGCAATCACCAACGCTCTTCTCCGAATAACAAAATATTTTATTGACACTCATCCACATACGAAGAAACGATCATAGTAGTAAACTAAGAGAAACCAGTTCCCCCGTGGAAAGATGTAAATGCCGCACGCTGTGGTTCGAGGCGCTTCAGTCTGGAGCCGCGCGACCGGTGCGATCGCAGGTTCGAATCCTGCCCAGGGCCTGGCTGTGTGTGATATCCTTAGGTTAGTTAGGTTTAAGTCATTATAAGTTCTAGGGGACTGATGACCTCAGATGTTAAGTCCCATAGTGCTCAGAGCCATTTGAAACATTTTGAAAGATGTAAGTGTCCGTTTTCCTGAGCGCTGTTCGAGAGTGGAAAGGTAGACAAGCAATCCCTGCCAGGCACCTGAGCGGGGATTGCTGAGCAGTCATGAAGATATAGACCTAGATGTACTCTCTGGCGGTAAAAACAGTTGTGCTTTCAAAGAAAGAGAAATATTCGCGAATTTCAGCGTTGTCTAGAATATGCTTGTGACATGTGAAGTGTACTGGAACAAGCCGCGTGGAATTCCTAAAAATGGTTCAAATGGCTCTGAGCACTATGGGACCTAACATCTTAGGTCATCAGTCCCCTAGAACTTAGAACTACTTAAACCTAACCAACCTAAGAATATCACACACATCCATGCCCGAGGCAGGATTCGAACCTGCGACTATAGCAGTCCCACGATTCCGGACTGCAACTCCTAGAACCACAGGGCCGGCCGTGGAATTCCATACTTATTCTGTGGTGAAAGAACGGCTTCTTCCATTTTTTAAAAACTTCCTGTGTTACCACATTACGTATATAACTGAGATGTTCCGATTAACTCAGCAGTTAACTACAGCCGCCGACCAGCTATACTCCTGTCTTTCCTGACCCTAAAAGAGCACTGTCTGCTGCTTACTAGGAAATCGTAAACTAGGAATTTCATTCCTAACTGCCAAACCTCGAAACTAATACCTTAATAGATCTTCCATTTCACATATGTACGAGTGGTTACTATATTACCAGGTCGGCAAAGAAGGTTACTTTATCTTTTACTAGCTGAGTAACCCGGTGTTGCCGGGTATTTATTTATCACAATCCACAATTAGCCATCTCCTCATTCCAAGTATCCCCGTCAATATCCTCGTTACCTTTCTCTCTCGAAGTTATCACACTCACCTCAACAGGAGGCTGGTGGTTCTTAAAAAAATGTTCAAATGTGGGTGAATTCCTAAGGGAAAAAACTGCTGAGGTCATCGGCCCCTAGACTATACACTACTTAAACGAATTTAAACTAACTTATGCCGAGAACAACACACACACACACCCATGCCAGAGAGAGGTATCGAACCTCCGTTGGGAGGGACCGCGCAATCCATGACGTGGCGCCTCAAACCTCGCGGCCACTCCGCGCGGTGGTGGTTCTTACCCCTGTACTGTTTCTTTCAAGACTGTAACTATAACATGTATCTAATTTGATTGACAACATACTAGGGGTCCAGAATCAGCTTTTTACCCGTGACTTGAATAGAACATGTCAAATATATGTCACATATATTTAATATGTTTCACGCGTATTTGTACACATATTTCACCTGTACGTCTAGCGAATTTCACCCTGTCGTTTCGTTTTCAGACATATTTATAACTTCGTATCTCCTGAAGTACGTGTTGTACAATGGTTTAATTTTGCAGGTACATCCAATGGTATATGTGCCTACAGCCTGCGGTATGTGTTGAAAATATAATTATGAGCAAAGAGGTACTAAATTAAAACGTCATGCATGATGTGGCAGTTATGTCTCGAATATCAGTAATTGTTGTCTATCTACTGAACTACATGTTATACGACGATAAATTTGTATAGGTACAATCAGCGGCAATTCAGCGGCAAGAGTGGATACTGTCTGTGAAAAACTGTTGCGAATGGAGTCAGTAGCAACGAAGAAATAAATGTAAACGTATTGCATTATGCTGAAACTTTTCACTCATTCAGTGTATAAAATGTCGTATCTCCTGAAGTAAGGTCTTGCAGTGGTATAATTTTTCTGGAGTATTTAGTGGTATATGTGAATAATCTGTCAAAATGTGTCACGAATTTAGTTAGTAGTAAAGATGAAATAAATCACAACGTCATGCTCCATATGGCAGTTTTACGGCATGAACAGCGAAAATGTAGGAAGTAACAAACTTTTATCCTTTCATCATTTTGTGGAGTCGTCAGTCAGAAAAAGTTTCGTAAGGGTTTTACATATCTAAATGCTCTCATTCTCAATTCTCGCATCGGGATCTACTCTGCTTTTCCATCCCCATCCCCACACCTTGGATAGGTAGGTGGTTCTTACCCCTGCAGTGATGCATTCGAAACAGTAAATAATTTACGTATCAAGTTTCCATTAAATTCGTCCAGTGGTTTAGGAGGAGAGGTGGAGTACACAAGGACTGAAGATTTCCTAATTCTTTACTTTGTTTAATAAATGACCATTGTGTTCTGTATGTCACCTTTCCACGTCGCTTTTTATGCCTATTACAGTAAGCGTGTGTGATAACATGCGTCCTCTGAAATTGATCTTGTTTTGTATGTACTTATACTAGTCAAATTTCGTTTCGGAGCTTCGTCTGGTTTGGTTTTTATAGTAATTCTTAAAGATTCAGCAAAAATTAGATGAACTCAGAAAGTTAGCATTCTACAGTATCTAGTCATTTCTTAAACGTGGTTTTAAAGTGTTACTTGTTGGAAAGCATGTTCTGGTGCTAGTCTTTCTAAACTACAGTTTATTGTGGTGTAGTACTTAATTGTATTGATATCTTGCACGGGGTTGTTTCCACTTTTTCGTCTCAGGTTCCGTTTATTTATCTATATAACTTTATTGCATCTATTGTTTTGGAACCGTACACGAACATGACCTCTAGTTTACACAGTGACGACTAGAACATTACTGCCAGTCACCACCGAGAAATATAATTTAACATGATAACGTTATGTAACATGTCTTTCTTAACAAACGAAATATCTAAAACTGTCACAAATTAACAGGATAATATACACTTTCGGATTCTAAATGTTCTGCGTCTATGTCCAGTCCACAGTGATACTGATGTTGGATTACCGGTCAACTGTAGCGGGTCCAATGATTAGAGTGATTAACTTAGTTAAAGGTAAGAGGTTTACAGTAATGAAGTTAGTTAGATTGTGAAGAATTGCTGGGAGCCAAAAGTCGTATGTGTATTCCACTCTGATGCGAAGTTCAGTGGTATGATTATTTGAAGTAAGTCGGTATGCGGAGCGCCGAGTTCAGCAACACGAAGGACATCGATGTGTCACCGGCCAGCTCGTCGTGCGTCAGGAAGTCAACATCAAGGACCAGAAAATCTTCTCGGGTTGAGAGCCGACTCAATGTGTCGTTCTCCGGCAATGTTTTAGCAAGTTTCTTACTTGACATCATCAGGTGAAGTGTCGGGTTCAAGTCTCATCCGCGTCTTCATAGCCGGTGGGGCAAGGGCTTCCCTGCATCCTCGGCGCCGGTCAAGTCAATCAGGCGCGAGCGTAATCGGCGCGGTGGCGCGTGGTCGAGTGGAGCCGTCGGCGCCGGATCCTGGCTTTTCGTCTTGGTGCGGCCTGTTTGTTACATTCGCCGCCAACGACCTGCCTCCATCGGTCTGCTCTCGTCGTATTCTTGCTGCTGTTGTGTTCCACGCGATGCTGAGTTGGAAGCCTCTATCCCGATTGACCAGGTTATCACTGACTCGTATCTCCATTGCCTCTTTAATAACGGAGTCCCAGAAACGTCTCTCTCTACATAGCACCTTGGTTTGTTCAAACTGAAAGGTGTGTTCTTCACTGAGGCTGTGCTCCACTACCGCAGATTTTTCATTCTTTCCGAGGGGAACGCTTCGCGCCTGCCCGATATATTGGTTTCCACATTCATAGGAAATGCTGTAGCCATCTGATGGTCTTAGTTCCAAGTTAACTCACGTCCGTGTATTTCAAGTGTGGGGGCAAATTTTACCAGCAGGTGGATTCAGTCGCTATGGAATCCCCACTGCCACCATGTATAGCCAACCTGTACATGGAATATTTCGAGAATATCGTTTTGGAAACAGCACGCCTTAAACCCAAGGTCTTTTATGGGTACGTGGACGATACTTTTGAGGTCTGACCGCACGGCGAGGACACTGTAATAGAATTTATCAACCACCTGAACAACATATACGAGAACATCAAGTTCACAATGGAATTAAAAGAAAATGGGTGCCTATAATTCCTCGATGTCCTAATAAAGAAGAAAGCGGATGTCACACAGGGACACTCGGTCTACCGAAAGAAAACATACACAGGCTTTACGTCAATGCCCACACCTGCCATCAGCCACCACAATGGAGATCCATGCTCACTATCCTTGTCCACGGAGCTCATAAGAGATACGACAACGACAGTTAATCTACTGAGATACAGCACCTGAACAAAACCTTCCAGAAAAATGGCTACACCGAAACGCAGATTAGACGCGCTCTCAAGATGAGCGAGAAGAAGTAGGAGTAACTTCAGGAAGAAGAGAACAAGGGTCTGGCGTTCCTCCTGTACTCAGGGCCGCCCACGGCAAAGATTGCTAGGATACTGGAGAAGAACAAGATAAAAATCGTCTACCGTCCTCCAGTAAAAGTCAGGAATATGCTGGGTTCAATGATGGACAACTAGGGTCTAAGAACACGTGATGCTTGCAGCATTTCCTGTGACTGTGGAAAACAATATATTGGACAGACGCAGCGTTTCATCATACAACGCATCTCTGAACATGTGAGAAACGTTTGCCACGTACTAAAGGAAAAATTCACGGTAACGGAGCGCAGCCTCACTGAAGAACATATCTTTCAATTCGAACAAACCAAGGTTCTGTGTTTCTGGAATCTGTTATTGAAGAGGCAGTGGAGATACGAGTCAGCGATAACCTAGTCAACCGGGATAGGATCTTCCAACTCAGCACTGCGTGGAACACAACATTAGTAAGAATACGACGAAAGAGCACCAATGGAGGCAGGTCGATGGCGGGAGATACAATAAACAGGCCGCACCGAGACGAGACGCCAGGATCCGGCGTCCGCGGCTCCCCGGGACCACGCGCCGCCGCACCGATTCCACTCGTGGCTGATTGACCCGACCGGCGCCAAGGATGCAGAGAAGCCCGTGGTCCAGCTGCTATAAAGACCCGGACGAGACGTAAACCCGACACACGCACGCTCGCGTCACTCGCGCTGTGGTTGCCAAAGCGCGGGGACGCTCTATACTGACGCTGCCGATTCTAACCCTTTGCTTTCGATTTCACAGCGACCGTTCGCACGGGTTCAAACAGTTGGCTACTCGCCTAGTGTGTCCTCGCTCAGTATTTTCCTTCCGGAATTGATCTCAGCTTGCTAGGACCTTTAGGGACTAGGGTGGGAAAAGCCACATGGGGCGACCCGCTTGTCAAAGAAAGCAAAATTGTCCTCGCTTTCTAAAAGAACAAAGCTGTATTGGGGACCACGACATGGAGAAGGAGTCGAATCGAGAAAATCGCTTCGGCGAGACGCAGGGTACGGAAGATGACCGTCCAAGAGAGGTTTCCCGGACGACGTGAGCTTCTGACCCCCCCCCCCTTTTCCCCCTCCGATGAAGATGACGAGCGAGAGTGATGCGCGCGGACGCCGGATTGAGGTGGAAATTTCCGCGAATGTTCGCCGCCGCGCTCGCACAATTTCGAAATAGACGACAGAGGGATAGAGAAACAATTAAAATCGCTCAAAAGAGGAAAGGCCGCTGGTCCTGATGGGATACCAGTTCGATTTTACACAGAGTACGCGAAGGAACTTGCCCCCCTTCTTGCAGCGGTGTACCGTAGGTCTCTAGAAGAGCGAAGCGTTCCAAAGGATTGGAAAAGGGCACAGACCATCCCAGTTTTCAAGAAGGGACGTCGAACAGATGTGCAGAACTATAGACCTATATCTCTAACGTAGATCAGTTTGGAACACGTAGTATGTTCGGGTATAATGTCTTTTCTGGAGACTAGAAATCTACTCTGTAGGAATCAGCATGGGTTTCGAAAAAGACGGTCGTGTGAAAACCAGCTCGCGCTATTCGTCCACGAGACTCAGAGGGCCTTAGACACGGGTTCACAGGTAGATGCCGTGTTTCTTGACTTCCGCAAGGCGTTTGACACAGTTCCCCACAGTCGTTTAATGAACAAAGTAAGAGCATACGGACTATCAGATCAATTGTGTGATTGGATTGAGGAGTTCCTAGATAACAGAACGCAGCATGTTATTCTCAATGGAGAGAAGTCTTCCGAAGTAAGAATGATTTCAGATGTGCCGCAGGGGCGTGTCATAGGACCGTTTCTATTCACAATATACATAAATGACCTGGTGGATGACATCGGAAGTTCACTGAGGCTTTTTGCAGATGATGCTGTGATGTATCGAGAGGTTGCAACAATGGAAAATTTCATTGAAATGCAGGAGGATCTGCAGCGAATTGACGCATAGTGCACGGAATGGCAATTGAATCTCAATGTAGACAAGTGTAATGTGAAGCGAATACATAGAAAGATAGGTCCCTTATCATTTAGCTACAAAATAGCAGGTCAGCAACTGGAAGCAGTTAATTCCATAAATTATCTGGGAGTACGCATTAGGAGTGATTTAAAATGGAATGATCATATAAAGTTGATCGTCGGTAAAGCAGATGCCAGACTGAGATTCATTGGAAGAATCCTAAGGAAATGCAATCCGACAACAAAGGAAGTAGGTTACAGTACACTTGTTTGCTCACTGCTTGAATACTGCTCAGCAGTGTGGGATCCGCACCAGATAGGGTTGATAGAAGAGATAGAGAAGATCCAACGGAGAGCAGCGCGCTTCGTTACAGGATCATTTAGTAATCGCGAAAGCGTTACGGAGATGATAGATAAACTCCAGTGGAAGACTCTGCAGGAGAGACGCTCAGTAGCTCGGTACGGGCTTTTGTTAAAGCTCCGAGAACATACCTTCACCGAAGAGTCAAGCAGTATATTGCTCCCTCCTACTTATATCTCACGAAGAGACAATGAGGATAAAATTAGAGATATTAGAGCCCACACAGAAGCATACCGACAATCCTTCTTTCCACGTACAATACGAGACTGGAATAGAAGGGAGAACCGATAAAGGTACTCAGGGTACCCTCCGCCACACACCGTCAGGTGGCTTGCGGAGTATGGATGTAGATGTAGACGGAGACGACGCACAGAGCCGCCGATCCCTCTGACAAAGGAGGAAATTGCCGCCGCCATCGCCAGGCTGGCCCCTCAGGAGAGTTGCAGCTACATGCAACGTCTGGCCATGGGTTCAGAAGAGGACTGGGAGGAGGTACTTCCGATACTCTGGTCCTTGGTATCTGTGGGTAGCATGTCGCAGCCACCACGATAGCTGCCGCCCCAGCAGTCGCACCCGCGCCAGCCACGTCGGCTACAGAAGCCTCCACGCCCTCGGCAGCGTCTGGTCTGGCAACACCAGTCAAGCCTGCAGAAGCCGAGTAAACGTCACGGAAGCGCCCAGCACCGCCCATAGAAGACAATTCCCCCCCCTCCCCCCCCCCCCCAGGCAAGTTCTGGTCGCGCCAGGCGGAACAAGAGGACAGTGTGCTCAGGACGACCGCATCACCCAGGGAACCTGATGAAGAAGGCTTTATCGCGGCCTCCCGGCGCCACATAGTGAGAGGTAGGGCGTTCGAACTGGGGACGCCGGAAGTGGTCCAGGCTGCAAACCGGTATGCAGATCTACCGGAAGTAGCCGAGACTGATGGGGACGGACAATGCTGACTACGGTGACGATACCAGCCCGCCGCCCGCCGCCGATCACTATCTATTGGCGCGAGGGCTATGGTGAGTTGCGAGACAAGCTCTACTCGGTCATAAAACAGTGAAAGATGATCGCGGGAACCGACACTTACAAGGTTAGAGAAGAATGCATTGAGGACCACGCGGAACGCATGCAGCTCTGCGAAACCGAGAAGTGGAACTGCTTCACGCAGACTACTGAACAACTGAAGCAGCTGAAGGTTGTCTTTCGCCACCTGCCGTTGAAGATGGAGCCGTGTTCCTACAGCTGCAGCTGGAGGAAATCGGTTTACAGACCCGCCACGTCTGCCTGATGCGGTCGCTCAGTACTCACAGCGACATGCCCTACTTAATAGTGGTATTGGTAGACAACGTTGACAACCGGAAAATTTTAAAGGTCGACAACAAAAGTCGAGGTACTCCGAGCGAACGGCAGGACAGGCCACTGATTCAACTGCCAGCGCATTGATCATGTGCCAAAATACTGCAGGAGGTCTGAGCGCTGCTGCAAGTGAGTCGAGGAGTACCTGTCGCGGGACTGCCCGAAGAAGAAGGAAGACCCGCTGAAGTGCTGCAATTGCAACGGGTACCACGTGGCTTGCTACCGAGGATGCGCTGCATTCAAGCGCGGGAAGCGCAGCTTTTGGACTTCGCTAAGGGTAACCGACCGCCCACCCGAGAGGACAGCACCACTCGCAGCAGGCCTTCGCCGGCGCCACCGCCTGCAGTCGAGAGTGCAGGCTTGCCGGCGCTCTCGGCTGCGAGGAGGGTTGCCGCTCGCGCAGGGCGTTCCCAGCACGCCACTCCGCTGGCGACTACGGTAAACGTCGTGACGGAGTCAAACGTTCCCGAAACAGCGAAGAAAGACACCATCGAGCTGGCGGCGCTTCTGCAGTCGCTCAACCAGCTGATGACTCAGCTAGCGGTGCTCGTGGGAGCAGTGACGGTGGCCCTACAGGCCACCGCTGGGAGAAGCCAGCCTTAAAATGGATATCGACCATATTTATGGGTTAACCATTTGCACGTTCAACACTAGGGGCATTCACACCCAGCAGGGCAAATTTCGTCAATTCCTGTGAAACGAGACGGTCGACATCTGACTTGCGCAGGAGACCTTCCTCAGGCCAGGGGTCGACGTGCGAGCAGCAAATTTTTGCTGCTACCGAGATGACAGAGCCATCGACGGGGGCAGCAATGCTATCTACGTGAAGAAGTGACAGCACCACCACCGGATCAGACTGCCGGCGCTTAATGCGCTGGAGGCCACAGGAGTGGCCGTCAACACCACCTCCGGAAATATTCTTTTCGTGTGGGTGTACCGGCAGCCTGGCAGACCGCTAGATGAAGCCGACTTCGACGCCCTGCTGTCGTTGGAGGGGCGAGCTTTCATCGCTGGAGATTTCAGTGCGGGTCACACTGATCACACTGAATGGAACTCGCTAACTGTCAACCACAGTGGGAGCCGCCTCTCCCGTGATGTTCACCGTAACGGCGCCATCACCCTTGGGGCCGTTTGACTCCACGATCTTCTCTGTATGGAGACAACCGGAAGTGCTCGATATTGCTCTTCTCAATGGTATCCGGCAATTCGCGACTGCCGAGACGCGAAACGTCCTGCCCTCCGACCACGAACCGGTCATTTTTGGCCTCGACGTGGCCAGAGCTTCTCTTCCAGAGATCCGTCCGAGCTATCGCACGCTGGACACCGAGCGCTTTCGGTCAAAAACCCTCGAACTCCTCGAGGACGTACCAAAACCCACAGAGGTAGGGGAAGACGCCACATTAGCATTCTTCATCTCAAAATACTCCGAGCAGCAGATGAAGGAACACCGAGACAACTCCAAGGGCCACGAGACCTCTCGCGACAGATAAAGCGCCATGTTTTGGACGCGATCACCGAGAAGAACCGACTGTTTCGTGAATGGCAGCTCACTCGTCAACGAGACACAAAGCGCGGCTTAAAACGCATGAGACGGGAAATAAAGGCAGCAGTCGAGCAACACTGTAACCAGGAATGGGCAGGACTTGTGTCTAGACTCAGTGCTGAGGATGGCAGTGCATGGAGAGTGGTGAAGTCCTTCCTACGCCGGCGACAGCGAATACCACCCTTACAGGTCGGCAACGACTTCGACAGCGACTCGGACGCGAAAGCCAGGGCTTTGTCTGACGCTTTCTCAGCGCCTGGTAACGTAAAACTGGAGCTCCCTACCCGCCCTTCGATAGGCCACGTAATCCGAATTCGTCCGTTTAAGGGGGATGTGAACAGTTTTCTTTGCGTGACCTCGGTTTCCATTGAAGGGGGGAGAGAAAGGACGGACGAGGAGGAGAAGAATGGAAAAGCAACGCGAAGGAAGCAGGATAATATGACGAATCATCGGTATAGGCTAAGACTCAGAGCAGGAATGCGGCACTGATATTAGAATTTTCTTTCCCCACAGCACCCACGTTCCTGCCTCAGGATGGGAGAAGATGGAAGCACCATCGGGGAGGATAATTGAGCCATGTTGGAGGAATGGAGCACAGAGTCTTATCGTGTTAGGCGCAATGTGCCGCGCGTGTGTAGGTGAAGCTGTTAAGGTACATTCAGTGTCGAGAGATGTCGTGTTTTCCAAGCAGACGGACGTGATTATGTTCGATCACCAGTGGACATTAAGGGTCAATTGTAATATTTGCGGCTGATCCCGGTGGAGGTTCGAGTCCTCCCTCGAGCATGGTTGTGTGTGTTTGTCCTTAGGATAATTTAGGTTAAGTAGTGTGTAAGCTTAAGGACTAATGACCTTAGCAACTAAGTCCCATAAGATTTCACACACATTTGAATTTTTGTAATATTTTGGCACTCTGGAACAAGATTCAGTGATTGGAAGAAACCTTTGGGAAACTGCACAGCATGATGAATAATCAGTCAGGATATAATGATACGCAAGGGGAGTGTCGTCTGTTACGATCCAAAGTTTGCAAAGCTACAGATGCAACTACGATAGACTACGGAGTTGATCCTACTAATTAGATGGAAAAGAGGATGGTTAGACGCAGATGACAGCACCCTGATGAAAGTGTTTGGAAGTAACCAAAAGACAGTGAATTTGCACTCAATGCAGCTCGCCAGTTAGGAAGGCGATGTGCTGAACAACATTTGGCAGTTTCGTGAGTTGGCCGCTACTCTAATGTCTCATATTAGGTCATCTGCCTAAACCACCAGTCAGCACTTACGTATTATTGGTGATCGCTTGGACAATATTGATGTGCAGTTAATGATTACCGCATTACTATGCAATCTTGCCGACAGTTTGACGGGTGTTCGTATTGAAACCGCATAGTTGCAGGAAGCACTGTTGCATGCCACCCATGGGCACTTTACATCAGCTCTACTACCACCGGAACGATAATTGGTGTCTTTGAAAGAAATCCAGACTATTGTGACAGTGCCTTTGGGATTTATTAAACTGCCAAGGCAACAGTACTTGACTATGTACTATCGAATGGCCACCGTTACAACCCAGCAAAGAGGGACTCACCTAGAAGGTAGCGTCCAAATAACACTAACATGTAGAGATTGCTATTTGGAGTGCTATGCAGTACATGTACACCCAGTAGCATGGGTGTCTTTGCTGAAGTGCTTCAGACTAAAGATGCAGGAGAACTTACTAGTGGCACCAGATAGACACTATCTTGCGTTAATGTCTACACAAGAGTTGCTACGCTGTCGATCCGGACCGGCTACAATCTACCCTAAGAATTTAGTGCATACAGTGCCGAAGTCTTGCGAGTTCGCGTTGTTTCGTCCCGAGTGTGTGGTCGTGGAATGCCCTAAAGAAATACTTTTCGAGGAGGGGGAATACTTCCAGCAGATAGGACAGCAGCAGTTATATTCAGTGGCCGGGCCGACAGTCGTTATTGGTACATGTTACAAGCAGGGCAAGGTTGATGGCACACGAAAGTTGGTTCTGCAGGGTCAAGCATTAATACCCAATGAAACTCGTTGCGAGATATCCGGACCCATTTTCTGTTTACCAGCTACTATCCTCCGTTGTTATTCACTAAAACCCTTCCGTTTCCTAACAACACCATTGACTAGGACCTGCTCACCTGTCTATATAAGATGATTGCCACCCAACATGGTCGTATTACCACTGAACATCTCCTAGAGGACATTAAAAGCTGCAAAAGTAAGCAGCCGCAGCAACTGGTCGTCACTGGTTCGTCAACATCAGGTGCTTGCATATTCCTTGCGGTGATCGGAGTTAAGTATTTCTTGTTCAAGAAAAGAGATGCCAAAATTCCACCCCTCGCAACATTCAGCCAACTGGTTCAAACTGATAAGAATGGCACGCCCCCCGAAAAGGTAGTGTAATGAGTGAACGATCATGAAGGCAAGCCCTGCGGTTCTAGGCGCTTTAGTCGGGAACCGCGTTACCGCTACGGTCGATGGTTCGCATCCTGCCTCGGGCATGGATGTGTGTGATGTCCTTAGGTTAGATAGGTTTAAGTAGTTCTAGGTTGTAGGGGACTGATGACCTCAGATGTTGAGTCCCATAGTGCTCAGAGCCATTTGAACCATGAAGGCAAAAGCCAGGCGTGCTGAAGGACTACAAGGAAAAATTGTGTATAAGAGGGAGAAATGTGGTAATTAGCAGTGACAAGTCAGGCTATATAGTTTCAATGTAAGTGAACTGTGTAAATATAGTACAAGTCCAGTACTGGTAGAGGGTTCAAAACTATCTAAATAGAGTCGACTGTAGATAGACGTAAAGGCAAAATGCGCGAAAGAATACTTTCCGTTGAGCGGGGGAGTGTAGAGAGTCGAATGATTAGCGAGATTAAGTTGCTTAAAGGTAGGAGTTTTACATTATTAAAGTTAATTAGAATGTGAAGCAATTTTGGGAGTCAGAACCTGTATGTGTGTTCCATTCTGTTGGTACTAGTTCAATGACATGATTTTGTGAAGTAAGTGGGTCTGCAGAGCTCCGAATTAAGCAACATGGAGGACAACACCGTGTCACTGGCCACCTCGCAGCACACCGAGGTGTCAACATCAAAGGCAGTAATCGAGTCAGTTACGCCAGTCGAGTAACACCAGAGCATTCCATCTACCTGCTGGGGAAGGAGAACTGGACATCAGTGGCAGAAAGCCATATTTAAGGACCGGCAACCAGATAGTCATCATCGTCCGTCGTGTGCCGTTGAAGTGACACATTGCCTGAGTCATTTTTGCCGCCACCAGTTCAGAGTCGTCAAGGTCATCGCAGTCATTACATCACCGCCGTAACGCAGGTCGTCGCCTAGGACGCGGCAGAGTACGCCGCCCCGGTAACTACCGTCAGACACCCTCAGCAGGTAGCTGCATGTCATGGGAGTCATTGTTTGGGGTGCGTTGTGGTAACGCACTATCGTCATCACTCTGGGACGCTGCCTCCACAAACGCAGTGACTGGGCCCGGAGTCGGGGACCCTGGCTCACCGACGCCAGAAAGCCGCAGCCGGAGATGGTTGCTGGGATAGAACACTGATCTGTCCTGCTGCCACGCTCCCCTGCCGCGATCACAACAGAGGTCCGCGGTGCGTGATTCCAGCAGCCGCAGTACGACCTAGCAAGGCAGCGGGGGCGTGTGTGAGCGGCGCCCGGCCCCCTTCGTTGCCTTACAAGCGGAAGCAAACTTCGCGCAGAGGACCCATAACCCATATCGCAGATGATCAATAAATGTTGTTATTCTGTCATCAGGAGCCATCCGTGGACACACCCCCACCGTCTTCTTCCTCTTGCCCAGCAGAGAGCCCACGTTCGAACCCGGTGACGGGCAATGAAGCCCCGTGTATATTAAGGCGACCCGTTTACACTACGATCAAAGTATTAAAATGTATCACTAGTTTTAGCTACTAACAAAATTAACAAATCATTCAGTGACACACTTCAATAAATACATTTGACAGAAACAGGAAAAGCAGGGAGTAAAAAATGTGCAATACAGCAAGTATTTTGCCTTTGTAATTGAAAGGTACATATTCAAAGTGGTGACAGAACTAATAGGGGAGAAGTTGTCTTAATGTTTATTTAGTGATTATCGAAATGCCTGCTGGAGGCTCTTTCACACAAGAGGTAAATATGTGGTCTCCAACGAGAATAGACTAGAAAATTAACGCATTCTTCTTCTTTACCGCTAAGGTAGCATACTACATCTGCCAAAAGTTCCCCCCCTTAATGTCCTAATGACAGTCAAGACAGAGAATTCAAAACGTAAATGGCGTAGTTAGTACGTTAAGACAAGCGTCCTGGACTCAAAGCTATAAATTTGCTACCTCTGTGTCATCCCATAACTGACAGTAATTCAGAATATTTAATCTAAATGACAAGGAAATACCGAGTGAATTTACCGGGATAGTTCTCATCCAAACAAGGACGTAAATCGACACTAACATAATTGCTAAACATATTCTATAATGTTGTCAATTCTCCACTAGATCAGCTACAGGCAGAATACGTTTGCTCAGTCGATATAAATCTTGATCTGGTTGGCACCTGGTTAACTGGTCCTTCGAAGACGCAGTGTCACTGGCTGTGTCTGCATTTACTGGGGGAAGAAATAGTTAGTACACGACAATAAGTCGTATTCACATCCCTACAACTCTAACTTGGGTCTGAAATGTAGTTACAGTAACTACCCAGAGTACCAACTGCATCTCGAGCAGCATAAGCAAAGAGCACGGGAGGTTCACAGGTTCTCTCCTTCTGTAGCTGTTGTACGTATTTATGTTTTTCCGGCTCAAACAAATTGCTAAATGTAAATCTCATTCACTAGAAGTGATTCACACTTTCAGCATACTCAGGCATTATTAACAATATGAGTAAGTAACAATCATTTTAATGTCATATACTTGAAAACAATTTTTTAATGAATGCTCGCATTGGTGCCATGTCTAATACATAATGAGATATGAAAACACAACGCCGTTTGTGGTTGTTCACGTTTGGTATTCACATGTCGATTGCTACGGACAACATATATTTTCAAATCACAAAGGAAACAGTGCAACGGAATTTTTCGCAACGATCGAAAGAAAGAACGGAAAAGCTGCGAAGACAGTTAAAAAAGTGACTTATTGCAGTGGAAGTTCTAGTCCAGATTCTGATAACATGAAAGGACAAATAGTTGTGATGAGAATGTGAAACAAGTAAGAAAAAATGACATCAGTAATTTTTCGATACGTCATTCTTAAGTAAAACTGTCGTTCATTCTTTAAAAACCAAAGGGAAGAACAGAACAGTTTAAACGCACCATTAGAACATAACTGCTTCTGGTGCCTTTTTAAGAGCGAAAAGCGCCTGACGAATGATCTTTTTCAATTTTCAGACAGCCAACAAGAGAAGAGGTTGTTGTAGTTGAGAGTAGGTCGGAATTCCTATGCAGTGCCTCGCAGTTGGAGCATTTTTCTCCTGTTTATTTCTCGGATGTATCACACTGACTACCCCTTTAAGCTATCACAAAATTCACATGTTAATTATCGTGGTGTAATTGTTGAAACAAACTGCTATTTTATATACTGGGGGATCTGACTCAATGTACCTTTCTAATTATAATTTCATTTCATTCTGGAGACTATTGGGAAGGTTTAATAATTGTTTCAAAGCCATCACTGCCTACGTTAACCTGTATGCTGAGGGAACAGTTCATCGGTCCTTGCTTAACTGGCAAATCGCATGAATAAGGGAAAACAAGAAAGGCAAATAAGTATGAAGACTTGACACTTCGCTCTTTAAGTCACCATGGAATTCATTGAGAAAGTGAAACAATGGTAAGGCATCGAATTTAGATGAAGTAATGTTGATGACATAAATTAAATACTTCCGGATGAAACCTAAATTATATCCTCCGTAACTATTTTAGTTTTTAAATTTCCCTACACAGCTAACGAAGGCCAAATACGTGTAACTGAAGATCCCTTCGTGTCGTTGAAAACACGTCGGTTACACGAGGTCCCAATGGGGAGTGTCCGCCACTCGACACATTCGTCATCCCAGTCCTGGCGCCAATGCAGTCACCAACTAGCACCCTACAGCGTCATCCAAAGTCTCACCAGTAGAATTGTTTCAGCAAGACAGTCAAAAAGATAGGATAAAAGAAGTCAATAGACCACGGCACAATATGAAAATTTTTGTTTTCAACAGTATAAGTACGGTTGAATATTACTTTAATAACCTTAATTATATGACGGTAGTCCTGAGGGATGCAGGTCACGGTGACTGTTTTTTAAAGTATATTGGTTTCTGAAGGCCCACATTTGGGACCCCGTAGTAATTGGCTGAGCTATGTTTGTGCAAGAACGTCACGTTCTACGAGCACGCGTGGAGTTATTTCAGCAGTTTCCTGAAACTTACAAAGAGGATCCGCAAAAAGTCGTTCTTTGACAGAGTCGAAGCTCTGAGGAAATAAGTGGACATTTCCACGGTCCAGTCAAATTAATGTAACCGCCGCCTGTGTTCGAAGTCAACATGCGTTAATCACTCACATGTGGCTGATGGGAGCACTAGCAGTGGAAGGTGTATAAAGCAGTTCGGGGGAGCAGGATATAGGGCAGTCGCTGTCGCACTGCCGCAACGGGGCTATTATCTGACCTCAAAACACGCCCGTCTCTGGTAGGTGAGTGGTGTCCGCAGCTCGTGGTCGTGCGGTAGCGTTCTTGCTTCCCTCGCCCGAGTTATCGGGTTCGATTCCCGGCGGGGTCAGAGATTTTCTCTGTCTCGTGATGACCGGGTGTTGTGTGATGTCCTTAGGTTAGTTAGGTTTAAGTAGTTCTAAGTTATAGGGGACTTATGACCATAGATGTTAAGTCCCATAGTGCACAGAGCCATTTTAACCATTTTGAACCAACAACTCATTATAATCTTATGGCTGCTAAAGCAGAAAGTAAATAATTTTATATACTTATTCTTTAATATTATTTTTAAAAACCCTTTTTCACAGAAGTCAAATATAGGACATTTTTGGGACTAAGGGCTCAGAACCCTTTGAACCATTTATTACCCCCTAGTGCTCAGAGCCATTTGAACCATTTCAGTGTGTGGCGTCCGGCAATTGGGCGCTCAGTGCTAAGGGAAGACAACTGCCGATAAGGGAGATCACATACAAACGGGGAAAAAAGAAACGAGGCCAAGCTATATGCTTGGGGTATACCATAATAGGCAACCCTCGAGAAGACGAGCGTTGAGTGTCGTCAACAAGCCGAGATGTCTCACGCAAAGAATAGTGGGAAACAAACAATTAAAGAAAAACTTTTTTATATATTAAAAAGTTCAGGAAAAACCAAAAAAACAACAACAAAACACGAATGAAAATTAAAGTTTTGCAGCAAACAGTCATCAACAAGGAATGAATAGTTTCCTTTGCTGCAGAAGCAACGCACCTTGAACTTTCCACTGCCGTGACAACACGTTTTTCTTTCTTGATGCAGAAGAAGCGTCCTTTGTGTTAAACGTTCTTTTAATGGCACAGAAGCCAGGGCGAGAAGGCTGAAATTGGCGAGCGCAAGGATCGGTTGAAGGGGAGGAAGGAGACCAAAAAAAGTAAATAAATAGTGGTCAGCGCGACAGAATGTCGATCCAAAGGGCCCGGGTTCAATTCCCGGCTTGGTCGGAGATTTTCTCCACTCAGGGACTGGGTATTGTGTTGTCCTAATCATCATCAATTCATCCCCATCGACGCGCAAGTCGCCGAAGTGGCGTCAAATCGAAAGACTTGCAGCAGGCGAACGGACTACCTGACCGGAGCCCCTCGTCACACGACATTATTATTATTATTACGGTATGGTAATTCAAATGAGAGCATTTTCGGAACGGTCACATTGGTAAACTGTTTGTGTGCCGCCGCGGTTAAAATATACCATGTACGGCAAGTGGCGCTATCAAAACCGGCGCTGAGGCAACTACGGTACATCACAGGCCATAGGGACGGGGATGAATGACGGCCGCGAATATGTGTACAGGTAAATAGACGTGCAACTACTGAGCGACTGAACACACAGACGAATCAAGGGTCTACCAACCGTGTCTCCTCAACGATCGTTCAGTGACCGTTGCTACGTATAGGCTTCTGCAGTAGGTGCCTGATTCATGTATATATGCGTACTGTTGTTCTTGGGCGATGGAGGCTTGATTTTTTACGCCGATACCGCAACTGGACGTCTGTTGTGTGGCGGGAGGTGGCTTTTTCAGATGAATCACATATTAGGCCTCATCAGACTGAAAATAAACACCCTGTGACAAACGACAGAAGGGTCCATGCCAAAGGAGGGAGCGTTATGGTCTGGGGAATATTTTCGTGGAGTTAGTCATTCAGGAATGTAGAAAGAATTAACACAGGTATTTATCTATCCTTGGAGACCATGTCTACCCCTAAATGCAGTTTTTTTTCCTCTGCACGCTGGCTTCTACCAGCAGCACAATGAAACGTGTCACAGAATTCGCAGTCTGTGTACGTGGTTAGAAGAGCACAAGGATGAGTTTACTGTGCTATCCAGGCCTCAAAACTCCCAGCTTTTAAAACATGTCGAGGATCTGTGGGATTACCTCGTTCAGGCTGCTGCCACCACGGATCTCAACCTTGAAATCTAGCGCAGCTGGACACGGCACTTGAGTGAGCATGGTTCCACATCCCTATTGGTATCTTCCAGAACCTCACTGACTGTCTTCCTACACGTCTCGCAGTGGTCCACACTGTAATAGGTGGTTATTCAGCCTTTTTCCAGGTGGTCATATTAATGTGAGAGGACAGTGTACTTCGTCTTCTGCGCTAACACTCAATAGTTTCCAAGAAAATGCCAGTCAGAACATTGAAGCTACTGCATTAGTTCGCACGCATGGTGTTATACAGACCGGGCTTGTAGCGTTGTGTCTAACAGCACAGGTTAGAATTTTTGCTCTCCGTGTTCAAATTCAGTCTTATGCTGATGTTTTCTTTTTGTTGTCGCGGGAGTATGTGACATCAATGCCATTAAAATTGTTGGCATCGAGAAATGAAATGCAATTATTTCCAAAAATGATCATGCCAAATATTATTAAATGTAGATTTTATCATCACAAATCTCATATAAAATTATCTAACTAAAAGTAATTGAAAATGAAAAAACATGTACATTCTAGTAAGACAAATTTTGCTTTGATTTTTGTTTTTATACAATCAAAATAATCTGTGTGTTCCCCGTGGTGATATCTATCATAGAGATGTTGAAAGCATAAAAAATCAAATCGCCATCGGCAACTTACCATTACACATAAGCCATAGTCACATTCTTTAATGTGATTATCATTAGGAAAATCACTTATTTTAGTCTCAAAATACCTCACTTTCTGTCGATAATTTCACAGTAAACCAAACATATCAAAACATTTTCACAAAAACTGGAGCCTGCAATTGATTGCCAATCGAGGCGTAGTTATACTGATTTCATTGCATCTACTCGTGAATTCCGTGTGCTGTGCGAGAACAGCGCTCTTCTCCAACGGGTGAATGCAATTCATCAACTGTCAGTAAAAGCATACGTGGTATTGTTGAGAGAATGGCATATAGTTTGGCGGAATTACTTTTTGTGAACACTTCGATACTCGGATTTCGTCGATAATCAGGACATTATATAAAGAGGGATAAGCTTTGCCCATGCCACGAATCAATATTGTACAAAAATGCCCCATTTTAATGTAAGGTCACAAAACTGTATCCAAAAACTTATGATAAGAGTGTTTTGTGACCTTTCCCGATTTTGTGGTTGTTGTGAACACATGTATGGTTTATGTCTTTGTGGACTCGAGGACCAAATTTGCTATTGACTTCCTAGTGAAAACAAAAACTTTTAGTAACAGTTTTTCGGAAACTGTTAATCTGTACTGGTCTCCGCGCACAAGTACAAAACAGCTATGGCGATGGAGGACCCAAGTGACAAGAGGAGGGTCCACTCAAGATAAATATAAAATAATCGATCCGTAAGTGATCAATCGTTTTACAGAGATGGTTACTTCACGAGCACTGTGGCAGTAGCCACAGATGTGCAGCTACGATACGGCCAGAAGGTTTTGAATTCAAAGCCTCAGACACCTGATGCGACTCGTTAAAGGGAAGCACAGAATTCGGCTGCATTGTGTCACCAAATACATCATCATCAATGACAAGTTTAGCCTTGATGAATTACTGGAAACAACAACATTATTTCAGCTTCAGTCCTCAGCTACGTATAATTTCTAGTTTCAACCTAGATTTAGTTCTATGTGCGGATCAAACAAAACGTACCACATCTCTAATGAGAGAATATTACCATTCTGAGGCAAGAAAGTTACAGAAATAGCAGACGACATATGAAAAGAAACAAATCTGTCGTCAGCCTTTGTAAAAAGTCTTACAATCTTACATATAAAAGAAAGAGAAAAAGAGGACAAGTGCGAAGATACCTCGCGCTCTGAGAGTTCTTTATAAACCTAATTATGTATATAGATGATAATAACAAGAATCCTGTGTAGCTCAATGGCGGCGACTTGTATGTCCCCAACGTACCCCAGTTATACAACTGGAGAAAGGTAACTTGAAGTTTAACTGGGAATCCAAACCAAGTGTTGTTTTTGGCGGCTTCTCATGTCGCTGAGAGGGGAAGGCTTCATTAAAACTTAGACTGAAATATCCACGGTACCACCGACATTCAGTGCTACAATCTCTTTGTTATCGGGCACAAGGTTTACTTCTAGAATACCACGTCGTACATAATTCACAAGTAGATTTTTATGAATGAGTGTGGGAGTATCAAAAGATATGACTTATATGATCGTATCTTTTAATGGCATTGGCTTGGAATTTCATATTACCTTCAACCGTTTCTGAAAGAAAGGGCTTTAAGAGTTTGACAAACAGACAGACTGGCAAGCAGACGAACACAAAGTATCCTGTAGTGGTCCCATTTTTACCGATTGGGGTACAGACCCTGATATTGGAGTTATTTCTGTACGTAATTGACTCGTAGAATGTGCAAAGCTATCCCTCAATGTAAGATGGTCTGGTTATCGATGAATTCGCAAAACCGACGCAATCAATTAAAGTGATTCCGTCACAGTTTATGCCTTTCTATCTACCCTAAGATGTTTAATTTTACTACTGGATGAAGAATTACATTATCCGATCACAGCAGTGCCCTAGTCTCGTCGCTCAGCAAAAGGAATTCACAAGCAGAATTTATTAAGTTTGTAAGATATAGGAACCGTCGTCAATTGTAGGCTCCTGTTTTAGAAAAAATGATTTCACATGCTTGGTTTGCCGCGAAATTATCTCCAGATTGCGAGGTATTTAGAACGCTAACAAAGCTGCTTTTCTTAATGATAATCACATTAAAAAATGCGACTGGGGCAAATGTGCCTTCGCACGTTGCTGATGGTGCTCGATTTTTTACGCTTTGAACGTTTTTCTGATGGGTATCACCCTGGGGAAGGCACTGGTTCTATTGCAGTATAAAAGTGAAAATTGAAACAGAATTTGATGAATTGGAATCTTTATGTTTTTCTATTTCAGTTACTGTTACTTAAATCTTGTGGTACAAGGTATGTAATGTTAAAATTTAATTTTTACGATGCTTAAAATTCTTATTTACTTTATAAGTAATTCCATAGCTTTCTTCTGTGGAAGAGAAATTTTGAGGTCATTGAGGTCACATCCTTACGCCACAACGGAAAGAAAATCATATCAAGATTAGATTAGATTTGAACATGGAGCGCAAAATTTCGAACCTTTGCTTGTAGTTTCTACGCTAACAAGTCGGTCAGTTATAACACCCCGTGTGCTAACTGATGCAGTAGTATCAAGACATTACCTATCTTTTTCTTGACAACTATTGAGTGTTGGCAACTAAGACAAATTAAGTGTAAGTTTATTTTCACTCTTGTTTCACCATGCGAAGTTTCGACTGTCATAGAGCATCTCATAGCGCATCTTCCTTGTAAGGTATTATCCCATAAACTGCTGATGTAAGTCCACGCTCATACATAGAATACGAAGTTCTTGCAGTATTTCTACACCAAGAATATAGCTCTGCCAGTTCCTATGGGCCCCAAATGTCAGTCTTGAGAAACTAGTATATCATCGAAATTAACTAACAAGTCCGGCATACCTCAGGACTACTGTTATGTAATTAGGGTTGTTAAAGTAAGAGTGAACATTATTGTTTCCGTAGAGGTTGACATGTTTCTCTTTCCGTTGTGACTTGTGGACATTTTATTCTCTCTTTTAGACTCTTCCTTAAATTATATCTTTGCCGAGAATTTCGATAGAACTGTAGGGTGCTGGTTGGTGACTTCGTCGTACCAGGACAGACTCGTACTACTGGATAGTAACATCGTTGTGTATGTGAAGTAATTACTTTAATTACTTACTGAGTACTAGTCTCGAAGCTGTCCTGGATAGATGAATCAAGCACAGGGAAACACGGATCTGAGCTGAATTATTATAGACAAGGTATTTAGCCAGTGCGTATTGATAGTGGCGTAACTATTGAGACAATACTGCCCTAGTAGAACGATTTTCAAGCGGTTATTCCAACTGTTACCATTATTTCTGTAGTAAAAGTGATGAGTGACTTTACACTTAGGATTACCTAGTGGGAATGCCACAAGCCAGCACTTGAAGAGGCTTATATTTTGAAAATATAAAATTTTGAGTTGAGATATAAAGTGGTGGTGGCGCTTAGGACTTATTTTGAGTTTTTTCTTTTGGCTTTTTCATCTGTATTAGTGTCCGGCTATAAGGCTTTTGGCAGTACCTCATTCCCAGTCGACGTTTGATCATTGTGAAGCACTTACATATCAAAAGGACATAGAACAAACTTTCATTAGTTAAAAATAAATGATAGTCCCTGAGTTATCATTTACCCACAACAGTCTTTCAGTAACTAATTTCTGAAAGGAAAGAACTTGAGAAGGAAGCCTAAGTTGTTGCTCTGATATTTAGTAAGTAGCGTTAGTACCCTGAAGGCAGCAATTAGATATAGACAACTGAATTCAGAATAGTTAAATCAAAGAAGATCATTTTCAAACACTAGCATCTTATGGCTTAAAACATTAAAATAATTTCATAACATGTTGACATTAAAATATTACGATTAATTAAATACTATAATTGACGAGTATATTTCTAAAATGCTTAGCAAAAGAATTAACTAATATTTATCTAAGGATTATATTAAACGTTCATAAATACAAATATAAGTGGTGCCTAAGGGAATTTACTTACGTTGTCCTAGTAACAAATTATATCTCTAGAACTGGACGAAAGACTATATTATGAAAATACGAGAATTCTGAAACACTTCAAGAATTTGTAAGTAAGTGATGCTATATAAATATTAATGTCTTAACTATCACGATACTATCATACATTAACTTGGGAAAAGATATTGTAGTTATTTGGTGCTATATTGCTATGTGCTGGCTTAGGTAGTCGTACAATAGATATATTGAGTGAGTTCTTCACAAAACAAAAAATAGAGATACTGAAGAATTTAAAGGATACAACTGAATAACAGCCACTACGTTACTAACAGTTGAATAGTAATTCAACGTATATTGAAGCATCACTGACGAGTGTTGCAGTTCAGCAGACGCTTCGTTAACAGTGAGTTGACTTGCACACTAGTTCCATTATAAGTAGTTTTTTTGGTGAATAATCATAAACTAAATAATATCGATTTAATCAAAAGCATGCTATAGTGTTTGATGGAAGAATTACCAATTCGATCAAGCATACTATTACTTACTGGTCACATCGTTGCTCGTACAGTTTTTTTAGGAATCTGTGTTCTTCTGGGAAGCTGGATATAATTCTTCTGCCCGTCTCCACAAGTAATTACCAATTTAATGTAATTTATAGATTTTTTCTCGATTTTCTCGTGTTCTGGGACGGAGAGGTGGCTGAAAGTTTTAAGAGGGGTAGTTACGTGGACGCTCGCAGGCCACAATTCCGGCACAGTGTAGATTCATCAATCGAAGTGTCTGGCGGGTGGTCGCGTGGCAGTCTCTCGACCATCCATAAGCCGATGGTCTCAGTGCATGAAAGTTCTGACGAACGTGCCAGGCAGAGCAACAGTACTGCACACATTCTACCAAGATGTGTCAGCACGATAGGGGTAACTTGAAAGATAACGTCAACGAGATCTCTAATATGGGGCTCAATCACTGACCTTCACAAGTCTGAAATTTAACGGATGCAGTCCCAATTACCAGCAGTGCGAACGAGAGGTGTGTGTACATAGTGCCATCTCATAACATCAAGCCATGTGCTGGGCCCATACGACAACTGAGAATGCACCCCGGCAATGTTCGATTTCTTCGAATTCTGCACACTCGGATACGTACGTCGTGATGCCAGACGCAGATACTGGACTCATGGAACCATTACTATGGCAGGTGCTGTCGTCAAGCGGACCACTACCACCGCTCCTCTCTGCTACTACGTTAAGTAAATCCGCAACAGTTTTCTCCCCATGAACGTCACTGGGTTTCCAGACATCGTCGTACAGACTGAGTGGATACTTTTCTAACTACAAACACGTCCAGTTCCTGACTCACAAGGGTAACGCGCGTACTATTTATTCGTTTACAGTTTCGTTAAATTTGTGATATACGCAGAGTTTGGCCAGAAATGAAAGTGACAGAAATGGGAGCTCCAGATGGCCAAGAGTTCAGAAAAAAAACAGCACTACTGGCTCGGGTCGAAGGAGCCATGAGCCATTTAGGTTACCTTAGTGTCCATATAGTGATTGGTGCACTGAAAAGAATGCAGAATTGTAAACGGAGAGTAATGGAGTCGTAGTACTACATGGAATCTTCTCCTTTATTTCTTTATTTTCAGTCTTTACTTTACTTACACCACAAATAACCGCAAATTATCCCCAGTATACTACGTATACCAATATTTTCACAAAAAAGTATATGAGAGAAAGGCAATGGGAAACTGGGAATTGTAACTGAACTTCCAGGTAGGGAATGTAAGGTGTACACGAGAACTCAGAATATAAAATTTGATTCTATTACTATCTTACATTGATGATTTGCACGTGGAGTGGCGACATTCATTGTAAAAACAGGGGGCTTAGTAAAACCTGAATGGAAAACGGGATCCGTTGATAGGCCACATTCTGAGATATCAAGGGAACACTAATTTAGTATTAGAGGGAAGTGTGCAGGGTGAAAATCGTAGAGGGAGAGCAAGAGATGAATACAGTAAGCAGAGACACAAGGATGTAGGTTGCAGTAGTTATTCGGAGATGAAGAGGCTTGCACAGCATAGAGCAGTATGGAAAGCTGCGTCAGACCAGTCTTCGGACTGAAGACCACAACACAAAAGGTTGCGTTTTTGCTACCTACTTTGTGTGGTTGCATTGAAGTGCTAATCATGTTCATATGCAACATGTGATACACTTCAAGCTGATTTGGAGTTTGTTTCACTCCACGGTCATGGTGCTGCTATTCTAATGGACACCTGTGCAGTGTCTGCCTGAACTATGTAGCTGCAACTTCTTAAATCATGGAGTAAATCCCATACATGAGACCCATAACATACAGTACATTCCTCACCACGTCCAGGCTGGATTTTTACTGCGGCAAATTCCTAC
Organism: Schistocerca gregaria; assembly: GCF_023897955.1. Taxonomy (NCBI): domain Eukaryota; kingdom Metazoa; phylum Arthropoda; class Insecta; order Orthoptera; family Acrididae; genus Schistocerca; species Schistocerca gregaria. The sequence continues at coordinate 282,310,481 of NC_064931.1, forward strand.
AAGTTTCTTGCCTTAAGAAAATATGCGTGTATATATAACTAAATAGTTAATAGCCTTTGCTTGTGGACCTTAGTGATCTTTTGTTTGTTTCATGTTCTTATCTGTTTGGAGTCAGCGAAACCAGTTAGTCGTATTACGTCGAAGAACTGAAGTAAAGAAAGTGGTATAGCATGAATGATTGGGAGACCCCGAAGACCAGGTTCAACTGCCTAATTGGAAAGGTTTCTCCTATCCTTAACGCCTATAGGCACCTTTCCTTCGATAAGTTTGAGGTGTGCTTGTAAGTGTATCTGTTAAGTGGAGGTGACTGCAATGGGTGTGTCTGTGTAGTGGAGTGCCATATTCTTGTTGGAGATGATGAGGAAAGGGAGAGGGTGAAACCCAGTGCCGGCATACAGACTAATACTCTCGAAAATCACCAAGGCGGCTGCTGAGTCTAACGGCCACATCCGACAGACGGATCATTACCAACTTATTCGCATGCCTTTACTTTACGAGACAATGCGGAGAGGTTTGGAATTTAATTCAGGACATTGGTACAAAGACTGATGATCAAAAAGTATACGTCACCACAACTTGTCGGCTAAATACTGGCATTGAAAATTTCATCCACCACCAGTAATCAAACCCGCTTATCTCCGAGTAGAGCGCTACCGCATAGATACGAGTTAGCGACCTCGGCTTCGGTGAAAGGTGTACGGTAATTGTAGCGAAGGTATTTTAAGTGTGTTCTCTACCTTACATAGCTCAAAATACAGTATTAATGCTTCTGTGTGTAAATGACAGATGACAACTGTACAGTCGGACGTTTAAGGGGCAACATAGTACAACCAACTCTGGTCATAGTTAAACCCCTATGAGTGCCCACCGATATTGAGCACTAAATAGTATGTCACCTCTGTGGATTTTCAGAGCATCTTGGTGACCTCTGAGGGCTCCTGAACTACTCTGCCATATGGCCAGCCGGACTTCGTAGGATTACCGTTACGTTGAACTAAATGACACACTGTGCGTAGGTCATGCGTGTCTAGGTTGCAGATGAATTCTTACCACTGTCCCCAGAATAGACTGTCTACTGTGTAATATAGACTAAAGGTCTTAACCAAAGGTTTCATCGACTGTATAACGAATTCTGGTGCCAGTGAATGGAGAAAGGTTGGTTTCCATGAATTGTCTAGGAGGGTATTATACAAAATAGTTGCATATTACACAACATGTGCGTGCACATGAGGTGATTTATTATCAGAGAACTTTGCCGGTAGCACCAGTAAGTGGTTAGTGAGCTAAGCCACTGGGAGTTTCTAGGTCCATCTAATAGCTAGGTAAAATGTTCATATTTGACAATACACTTGCTTTCTGAATTTTGTGCCAGCACCTAAAGCTACCTACTCTATCTTTTGCGGTACAATAATTTCATTAACGGTAAATGTACCTGATATCATTACAGCTCGGTTCATCTTAAACGCTGTGTGCAAGTGACTAAAATATGCACTATGTGCCGTTCTTATACTTACTTCAGGTCTTTCTCAGAAACACCTCTGTTGGAGGATTGGACGTCTTGGTGGTATAAAGTAAATGAATAGTGAGGATAACTTCTAAATCAATATACTGTTTCCCTCATCAGCCCAAGTTTCTCTCTACGAATGTCTCCTTATTTTGTTGATGTACCTTGCAACTCTGCTGTGTTAGCATCACCTGAACTTCCACATTCCTGTATGTTTAACTTTAATCAATAGTTCAATACTTTCCTGTCCATGTTCGACATGCACTATTCTTTCGCCTTTATTGTAATACACCAACCTCACGGTGCAGGATTTATATATGTACTATAAAGAGATAAGGTATACTAGCTGCCAGATTATATGTAGAGTACATTACAATTAGCTTAAATGCATGAATAGATTTGTTTGGATCACTCCTAGTTGCTTTAAGTCACATTTCTACAAAAACATGATAACAAAATATTTAATACTATAACGCACTACAGTAGAATGATAATAATTTTCTCAGGGAATTCTTGATTAGTTACCACTATAAATAGATACACTTTAGAGCGTATGACAACCAGGCAACGATCGTGTTACACGCTTGAGTAAGGCTGCTACCAACTATGACCTCTACGGACAGTGATCACTTACGCCCACAAGCAATCACTTGTGCAAGCTTTCAGCACACGCTGAAGTGCTCCAAACGAGATGTGGCAGCATCTTTCGCAACGGCAAACAATGAAATGTCACAGTTATCAAGATCTCTTCCTACACGTCCCACAAAACTGCTCTGGCTGTGTTTATCCATTTGAAAGGACAGTTCATCAATCTTATTTCATCAATAGAATTATTTGGTAACAACTGCTGACTCAAAATAACCAATGTTTTCTACAATAAAAGACATTCACTCTCACCAAGGAAGTCCCACTCTGAAAGCATTCCTGTATAATCTTCAGTAATGGTTAGTTTCTATGATACCCAGTAGACTAGTGTCGAGTATAAAATTGGTCAGGTGTCTTCGATATTAACTCAATTGCGGGCCATTAAAATTGTTGCACTGTTAAGATAATATTGGCGTGAAGTATGCTACATGCCTCGGTATGCAGATGGTTAGCATTTGTATGCAACAGTACAAAGTAGGTAGAAGTAAAGTCATCTACATTCTATATAAAAGAAAAGACAATGCGACGGGTCCTTCATTCGGAGATGGTATTCGCATGCTTGTGAGGAGACCGTGTTATGTCTCGAGTATGGAGGAGAAAAATGTACAAGGACAAGTAGGAATCCGATGGCAGTGGGATCCGTTTCTTTCGAGTCTCTGTTGGGCACACAGTTTTAATCAGGCAGGAAAGATTATTATCAGTGCACACTCTGCTGTAGAATGAAAATTTCATTCCTAACCTTACATTTTTATTCTCAGACCACAAAATCTGTTCCATTATTTTTGGATTGCCTTTATCTTTCATTTTTCCTACAAATTTCTTCTTTATTTGCAGAATAACATAAATATTATTTCAGGGTACTCTCTTGTATAAAATTGATCAATCAGCGATTTCATATCTTCATAAAAATCTTTAGTTTGTATATTATATATACACTCCTGGAAATGGAAAAAAGAACACATTGACACCGATGTGTCAGACCCACCATACTTGCTCCAGACACTGCGAGAGGGCTGTACAAGCAATGATCACACGCACGGCACAGCGGACACACCAGGAACCACAGTGTTGGCTGTCGAATGGAGCTAGCTGCGCAGCATTTGTGCACCGCCGCCGTCAGTGTCAGCCAGTTTGCCGTGGCATACGGAGCTCCATCGCAGTCTTTAACACTGGTAGCATGCCGCGACAGCGTGGACGTGAACCGTATGTGCAGTTAACGGACTTTGAGCGAGGGCGTATAGTGGTCATGAGGGAGTCCGGGTGGACGTACCGCCGAATTGCTCAACACGTGGGGCGTGAGGTCTCCACAGTACATCGATGTTGTCGCCAGTGGTTGGCGGAAGGTGCACGTGCCCGTCGACCTGGGACCGGACCGCAGCGACGCACGGATGCACGCCAAGACTGTAGGATCCTACGCAGTGCCGTAGGGGACCGCACCGCCACTTCCCAGCAAATTAGGGACACTGTTACTTCTGGGGTATCGGCGAGGACCATTCGCAACCGTCTCCATGAAGCTGGGCTACGGTCCCGCACACCATTAGGGCGTCTTCCGCTCACGCCCCAACATCGTGCAGCCCGCCTCCAGTGGTGTCGCGACAGGCGTGAATGGAGGGACGAATGGAGACGTGTCGTCTTCAGCGATGAGAGTCGCTTCTGCCTTGGTGCCAATGATGGTCGTATGCGTGTTTGGCGCCGTGCAGGTGAGCGCCACAATCAGGACTGCATACGACCGAGGCACACAGGGCCAACACCCGGCATCATGGTGTGGGGAGCGATCTCCTACACTGGCCGTACACCTCTGGTGATCCTCGAGGGGACACTGAATAGTGCACGGTACATCCAAACCGACATCGAACCTATCGTTCTACCATTCCTAGACCGGCAAGGGAACTTGCTGTTCCAACAGGACAATGCACGTCCGCATGTATCCCGTGCCACCCAACGTGCTCTAGAAGGTGTAAGTCAACTACCCTGGCCAGCAAGATCTCCGGATCTGTCCCCCATTGAGCATGTTTGGGACTGGATGAAGCGTCGTCTGACGCGGTCTGCGCGTCCAGCACGAACGCTGGTCCAACTGAGGCGCCAGGTGGAAATGGCATGGCAAGCAATTCCACAGGACTACATCCAGCATCTCTACAATCGTCTCCATGGGAGAATAGGAGCCTGCATTGCTGCGAAAGGTGAATATACACTGTACTAGTGCCGACATTGTGCATACTCTGTTTCCTGTGTCTATGTGCCTGTGGTTCTGTCAGTGTGATCATGTGATGTATCTGACCCCAGGAATGTGTCAATAAAGTTTCCCCTTCCTGGGACAATGAATTCACGGTGTTCTTATTTCAATTTCCAGGAGTGTATAAATGTCTGTATCTTGATAACAAATTCAATACTTTCTCTATATCTCCATTTCATTATTCTATAGTGAAAATCATACATCAGTTCTTTACATAAATCGAATATACTCATACCAACATACACAGGTATATTAAATGTGATGTTTGACTTATTCATATAAATAGCAGCAAGATTTTCATTAAATAATGGTCTTGGTTTAAAGATTGGCTTTGCTATTAATTTATCACATTTTTCACCATCTGACATGAAGTTCATATCAACCTGTTTCGAATATTTTCCATTCTTTTACCAAAGAGTGAATGGTTTGTATGTTTATAGAAATCTTTTTCACAATCATTTTTGGCTTCAGTACTCATTCCTGTATTTATATCTATATGCTTCCTCAACCAATCCAGTTGTTTAAATTTTTAAGCTCTATGTATTTTTTTAAATTTCATCCCTAATGATAAATACTCCTGCAGATTTCTATAATCAACTACATATTTACTTTTATCATTCAGAGTTGTAAACAATTAGCTTTCTTTAGTTCCTGGTACATTTTTACATTCAAGATAGAGTGGCAAATCTTTATGTAAATCATGCAATTGGTTTGGATATTCGAAATCTATTTAGAAAATATAGCTGATTTTATCGGTATCTGAAATTTCACTTAGTTCAGTACTATTGAATGAATCGGGATTTTCACATTCAAATTCAACACATTTTTAAATACTGACTCATATCATATCCATATCAGTTACTTGCATCTAAAAATGCTAGATAATTTGATACATTTTTACTGTCAGAATCCTCCATATATTTATTGTTTGCTTTAACATATCTTTTACAATGCTGTGATGTTCGTTCTCCTATTTCCTTTCCAGCCATTGAAATCATATCGCACTCATGTATAAAACAAGTGTTTTTTTAGTTATTTTCAACATTGGATAACAAGATAATCCCAGTACAACAAAATACCGAAAATGATTAAGATCATAAGCTTTTATGGATGTTTTTCTAAAATTTTGAAATATATCAGATAAAGCAATACATTAGTTTTAAGATATAGATCATGATATACACCTAGATTTCTAATATTAAATTTTTTCGAATCTATTTTTGCTGGTTCATAATTTTCATCACTTATTTCACAGTCATTCAGTTTATTATAGAATTCTTTTCTTGGCAATTGTGTCTGTTCAAATTTGTTCCAAGAATCCATGTAATCATATGGAAATACACCTTTTGTGATCACTAAATCGAATAACTCTTCTGTGCACTCGCACAGTAGACATTTGGCGGTTTCGAGATGATACAGAAATTGGGAAGCTTGCTGCCATTCACTGGTCAGTGTTGAACTTACAGTAAAATCAATAACACTAATTGTGCTATCAACTTTGATGCATATTATTAAAGTACATCGATGGTGTCTTATGCTGCTGAATATTATCGAAGAATTATTCTAAGCTTCCTGCAACATATCAATAGCAGACAGTGGCCATAGTCTGTCCACTGAGTCTGCTGTCCAGCTGCCAGATGCACTATACTTTGGCCCCATTAGCTGGATGGACCGACAGGAAGCATGGACCTCACAGGCATGAAAAAGTTAATCAGTAATGGTCCAGTGTAGGAAGGGAGGCAGAAAATCTCTCCCACTCCATTATATACTTCTTACCTTGCCCAAACAAATGACTTAGTTGCAGACATGAATAGGAAAGCATGTTTTCTAGAGAAGTGTGCCAGAGTATCGATTACTAGGATTTTAAATGGACATTCTTTCGTGGGGTAACCACAGAGAAAAGGTCCTTTCTCACACTTAACTTTTGTGGTGCATACACTTGACTTCAGATGTATTTTTTCCAAAAGAATTCGTTCTAGTGTCTTGCACAATTGAGTTGTACAGCATATACACGCCCATACCCATCTGTTGCACTGAGATGCGACGTAACGAATTCGCCATGTACTACCTGCAATTGAGCATAGCTTTTAGTGCTGCACATGTTTATTATCCCTCCAGGTCCTTCTGTGTTGTGAAAACCAGAAAGATACTAAGTTTGCAAGGAATAATGGTCAGCTCTTCCATAATATGAGGAGGTGCTGAATGTTGTATGTGAAAAATACTAAATCATTCTAAATAAAACAAACATTATTACAGTTCTACTTCTTTATTCTTCATATCTACATATTTATTTCTCAATATAGTCAGCCAATGAAAGTCTAGTTTCTTGATATCGTCACCACAAATTGTTTGACTATGTGGTCAGACCCACAATCTCTCCTCTGTTTGCACCACTTCATTGCTACAAACGAAATCCTCGAGAGTGTTCTTTAAGTTTTCAGAAAAAGTCACAACAGTGAGCTAAAGCCATCAGATGGTTGACGATTTCGCAGTATTTATGTATGTTCCTGCATTGTCATGGTGAAGGAGAGGGTGCTCCAGGTTCTTCGTTCTTTCAGTTTTCTGAGGGACTCACAGTATCTTGCAGAGTTTATGGTGGTACTCATTAGTGATTAATACCAAATGCACCACATTTTGAACAGCTACAAAAACTGTGATTATGACTTCGCCTGCTGACTGCCCTCATAAAAGGAACAAAGAGAAAAAATAGTTAGTGAGAAATCTTTGACAGTGTAGAAGATACTCTGCAGTTATCGTGCAGCGTTAAAGGACCGACTATTTTGACAATTGGGAATGCTTATTACATTAGAGAATACATTTTATGACATTTTGGGATAAACTGAACATAACAACACTGAAAGGAAGCAGTGGTTGAGAAGGGAGTGAGACAGGGATGTAACCTATCCTCAGTGTTATTCAATCTGAGTAGATTGCTTTTGTGTGCTCTGGACCACTAGACCAATTTTATAAAAAATAAAAAATTAATCGCTGTCATTTGCAATTTTTTATTTTCCATAAGGTTGCTCTAATGATCTACAACATATAAGAACAATCTGCTGTCCATTTTACCTAATAATAATATAATATAACAATAGCTATAGTAAGAGATCATTTATTTTAAATACATTTCCCATACCTGAATATAATGTAATTAAATAACAGAATTATCTATTATTTAAAAAAAAAGACATTTTTTACAACGTTTTATTACCCCCAAAAATTATCCTATTTTTGACTTTTGTGAAAAACATGTTATTTTTAAAAGAAATTTAAGAAAAAGCATTTTTATAACTTTTTCTTAGTCCGAAAAATGTCCGAATTTTGACTTATGTGAAAATGGGTTTTTAAAAATAATATTAAAGAATAAGTATATAAAATTATTTACTTTCTGCTTTAGCAGCCATAAGATTATAATGAGTTGTTGGTTCAAAATGGTTAAAATGGCTCTGTGCACTATGGGACTTAACATCTATGGTCATCAGTCACCTAGAAGTACTTAAACCTAACTAACCTAAGGACATCACACAACACCCAGTCATCATGAGCCAGAGAAAACTCTTGGACCCCACTGGGAATTGAACCTGGGAAACTGGGCGCAGGAAGCGAGAACGCAAATGCATGACCACGAGCAGCGGAAATAGGTTGTTGTTTGTAAATGTTTTTGAGATAACACTTTTTTACAGTTTTACCACTCTCACAAGTAACTACAATTTTCTTGCATTCTTTACATACATAAAAATGTCCACCTGTTCCATATTTATCTGTATGAAATTCATCAATACTCTTTTTAATCGTACATTTGCTACACTGTCTTAATGGTGGCTAGGTGTTGTCCATTTAAATAAAATAAAATTAATGAAAAAATAATTTTACATTGTGAACATAAGTAAATGTATTAGTTAACAGAAGTAAATTCTTTACATTGTGAACTCTACATAATGAAATTCATTATTTCTTTTTATAGGTTTCTTCTTTCCTTTATTGTTTCAGTTTCAAATCGTTACTGAGCAACATACAAATGTTTTCTTCATATCTAGTATTTCAATATTCAGTCAGTAACATAATAAAAAACGTTTATCGCTACTTCAGTTACTTTTTTAATCTCTTTCGTGACACTAACATCATTAACCATCTTCATTATAGTCTCCATTTATAGAGAATAGATTTTATCAGATTTATATATAACAATTTTTTATTAGAATTTCAATAATGAGTAATGTCCACATGGTAATGTATCTATTGTGTTTTCTAAAACATATCTTTTATTATCATGAGGACTTAGTGCAATTTCATTCTACATATCTCATTTTTTTCAATTTTAATTAAATTTTCTACATTGTTCTATATTGTTCAACATTCAACCACATTCTCTTCTAAACTTATTTTGTTTTTAACAACACATTTGTTTTATTCCTTTAGATTTCTTTACTATTTTGACACCAACTTTATAAGCATACATCCTTGCTCTTAAAGCACAAAATTCTTCCATTATTTTCCCATTACATTCATCTTTAATTTTTCCAACTACATTCTTGTTTATATGTTGAATATGATATATACTATCTGTTAAATAATTACTTGTATCAAAGTAATCAATTATTGATTTTATATCTTCATAGAAATGTTCTGTTTTAATATTGTAAATATTACTACCTGTATCTTGATAACATTATCCAACAGTTTCTCCATATTTAGGTTTCACAACACTGTAGCGAAAATCATACATTAACTCTTTAAATAGGTCAAGTATACTTAATCCGACATTCATGAGTTTATTAAACATTATTTTGTTTTATTCATATGAATAGCAGCTAGATTTTCATTAAATATAGTTCTGTGTTTAAAGTTTGGTTTAGCTACAAGTTTATCACATATTTTACTATCTGAAAATGGTTTTTAATCCTGTCTATTTCTGATATTTTCCATTGTTTTAAGAAACACAGAGATATTCATTATAGTATAGTAATCTTTTTTCTAAATCATTTGTAGCTTTAGTTCTTAACTGTATGTTTAGATCTATATACCTATTTAACCAATAAGATTGTTAGAATTACAATTCTTTATGTATTTTCGTAAGTTTCATTCCTAAAGATAAATATTGTTTAAGATTTGTATAATGTACTGCACAATTACACTTTTTATCTAAGCAGTAATTAATTTACTTTTATTTTTACCTGGAACATGTTTTAATTCAGGAAATAGCAGTAAATCTTTAAGTAAATTAAGTAATTCTCTTGAATATTCTATGTCTACTTCAAATATATATCCATCTTGACTATTGTTTGGCATTTTACTTATTTTTGTACAATTAAAATGATTTGGTTCTTCATATTTAAATCCGACATATGGTAAATATTGTACCATAGCATAATCATATAAATTATTCGATATTGATACATTATATAATTTGATACTTATTTGTTACTATATACTTTTAACAATTTGTTATTTGCTTTTAAATATCTTTCAGATCATTGTGAAATTCCAACTCTTATTCCTTTTTCAACCATTAGAAGCGTATCATAATTATATAAAATTTTAAGTTTTTGATTAGTAATTTTTAACATTGAATCCCTAGATAAAGATAAGCGGGTTCTAAATTATATCTATTTATACATGTTAACCTATAATTTTCAAAGACATTACTTAACAATAATAGATCGGTTTTAAGATATAAATAATGATATTAACCAAGATTTTTAAAACTGAACTTTCCCAATCGAATTTTGCATGTTCATAATCTACATTACTTATGTCACAATCATTTAATTCAATATTAAATTTATCTTTTGTTGTTAGATGTGTTTCTTTAAATTTTTCCAAGAATCCATGTAACGATATGGTTAAAAACATTTTCGAATTACTAAGTTAAATAATTCTGGAGAAAAATATTTTTTTAATGACTATTCACTACTTTCTATTTGTATTTGATAATAGTTTATGAAGTGAAGATGCAATAAATCACAATTTTTAAAGTTTCTGCATGTTAACTGAAAGTAATATATTTATTTTCATTGTTCAGTATTGATTCTATTTCTTTATTATGATAACCATCTTCTTTTACAAAAAGATGTGAAACATAACCAGATAAATTATGTAAATAAATAAGTACAATATCAAGTTGCTGTTGATTTACATTAAATATATTACATAATTGAGCAATATTCATCTTCATCATCTAATGAATAAACATTAACAGAAACATTAATTATATTCTCTAGTTTTGGAGTCTGATAACTAAAACAGGAAATTCAATATTTTCCAGTTTTTATCTAGATAAAGACGAAAATTTTTTTATTTTGTTACTCTATCATAATGATCATCTACCGGAGGCAAAGTTTATTTTATAAATCACAGAAAAAATTTTTGATCATTATTTCTCACATTAATACATGTTTTTTATTTTTAATATTATCTGGTAAATTAATATACAATGATCCTCTTAGTGGATCATATTCATTAATTGCTAGTTGTAAACCAATAATTCTATTTAATGGCCATCCTGATCCTTGCGCTTCAAAAATTAGATATTTTTAAAAAGATATGTCATATACCATATTTGAATTTTTATAAAAAAATATTCTGTTACAGTAGTATAATTTGGTGTTTGTTATCCCAATTCTTGAACTTTTTCATTTATTTCATCTGTTTGTAGATCATTTTCACATTATAAATTAAAATTTATCTATACATCATTATGTTCTTTCAAATAGTCTTTGACAATATTAAAGTTTTTACTCCATTTAAGAAATAATTAGGATTAAGTATATCCACATTATTTTCAAAATTTATAGTTTGTAAACTGTTTCCAAATTCTTTTTCAACTAAATCATCTTCAATCGATTTTCTAGCTCTTCGTTTGTGAAAAATATTTGTAGAAAATGGAAATATCTTTTTAATTCTTTATCGTCATTTGTAAGAAAAACATCATAAATATCATAAAATGATATGATCAGTAAATTCAGCTTCATCATTTTAACAATATTTGTTTGATCTTCACTTACTTATTCCGGTATATAAATATTAACAATTTTTTTATATTTTTACTTACTTCTGTTAAAATGAATTTCGCTTACTTCAGATGTATTATTATTTTAACAGTATTGGTATTATTTACACTTACCACAGGTATATTATTAAAACAACATTTAGATGATTATTAACAATAATTGAACAATTACTAATAAAAATGTAATAAAATCAACTTTATGTCATTTGAATATCCTCATAGATTAATTATTCTAAGAAAATTACGAAGTTTTACTTGTAACTGAATATAAATTTCTTCTAGTTTGAACAGCAACATTGTTCTCCATTAGGCTCTTTTATTAATTACAAGAACTTTACTAGATTTGTAGAAACTATTTTTTAAATAAAGTTATAATTTTTAAGAGATAGACAAGGATAATTATTTAATAAATAATTAATCACAAAGAAAATTAGTTTATCAATTAATTAGTTTATGGTCAATTAGTTAGTTATTGAAATTATAAAATGAAATATATTTTAACCCATTAATTAGCAATCATTTAGTTTGTACTTCCATTTGTTACAAAAAAGAATTAGATTTGTAAAAATTATAATTATTAATATAATTCTAATGAATTTATAGATAGGTAGATAATGAATCATAAAGTATTATTAATTTACTGTTAAGGATTTCTTATTCTTAATATATGGCATAGTATATTTCTTACATTTATTATTACGTTTATCTTAATGTGAAAACAATTTAAATCTTTAATTTCACATTTTGGACGTTCCTATTTTTCTTCAGTTATAACTTCATTATTCAATGTAGATTCATTTTTCGTTATTGTATGTTCTTCACTTGGATTTCGTCCTAAATGTTCTTTAAAATAATACACTTTTCCACATAGACAATAAATTCGATATTTATTGTAATTTTGTACTTGATATTTATTTAAATGTAGCTTGCATATAGTTCCATTACCATATTTTGTATACTTTTGAAGTGTGAAATTATCAATTGATTACAATAATTACAAAATTTAGTCTTTCGAAACCAATCTTGATGAACTTGAATGTACACCATTTATATAGAAAAAATGTAATAAAATTATAAAAAGGTAATATTTCATTATTTTTACAATGTTTTACTTTTAATAATTTTTATAATTTTTATTTTCAATTTTAAGTTATTCATATAAATTATTTTTAAAATGAAAATCACCAGAATCATAAGAATCATCATTAGATACATAGTCCTGATTTCTAAATTGCCGATTTCTATCAAATAACGGATGAAACGAACTCAAGAATCAAAAGATGTAATTAAATTATCTGGTAAAGAATCAAGTGTTCGCATTATGTCAACTGATGATGGTTCTTTATTTTTAATAATACTCCTACAAAGTGGACAATTTTCCTTTTCCTTTCGCCATTCCCCAATACATTCTTTATGAAATTATCTTTGTAATTTGTTTTGACAAATTATTATTATTTTCATCACTTTAACAAATAAAAATACCTCTAATAGTTTAGTTTGCAATTCGTTTTGGTTCTCCATTTACAAGAAATAATCTTTAATAAATTTATAAAAATTCAAATTCTTCAATTAACTACAAATTTCAGATAATATTTATTTTTGGAAAACTTATAAAAATATTTCTCTTAAATAGAATCGAATGTAGATTTGTTCAAAAAGAAGCTTAGATACAACAATAATCAAGTTTTCATGATTATTGATGAAGAAAATAATCCATAGTTTAGTGCTAAAGATGTTGCTGAGATTTTAGAAGACAAAAACACAAATGATGAAATAATTAAATATGTTGACACAGAAGGTAAAGCAAATTTTGCTAATATTTTGATTGTAGCGTTTTTCGAGTCCACATCAAGATCTGTTAAACAAACTATTTTCATCAATGAATAGGATTATATTCTTTAATTTTAAAATCAAAAAAGGAGAAGCTAATAAATTTTTTTAAAAAAATGGGTTAATTGTGAAGTGTTACTATCAATTTGAAATCATGGTGTATATAAGATAAGTAATGAGTTGATTAATGATCATAAGTATGAAATAAAACACAAAAATTATTGTATACATCAACTAAATGGATTGAACAAATTAAAAACTGAAATAATTTATTATAAGATGATAAAATTAACTGAATTTAAATGAAAGATCATATTCAAAATTCGTTAGAAAAAGCTAATATTGCTTCAGATATAATAGGTAACACAAATGAAGAAATTAATTACCAGATATAGTTACTAAAGCAGTTGATGACAGTTTAAAACCAACATTCGTTATTTTAAAATTATTTGATAATCAATGCAAATTATAAATATTATGTCATTATAATTCAAAGAAATTAATCGAAGATAGAAATCCAGTTGTGAAGAAACCTTAAGATTGAATTATAATCGTAATTCAATAAATCATATCAAAGAATGAAAGAAAATGAAAGGTTTGTCTGTCATATGAACTATTTAAATGTTTTAGATATCTTTATTCAAGAACAATTGATTAATGATGTTAAAATTCTTCATCAAACTGAACTTTTATAAAATTACTCTTCTCTTTATTTACCCATCTGTTGGAATTATTAAAACCTACCCATTTAACATAAAATTTAATATCTTTCTGGGTTAAAACTTTTTCAACTATGTATACATTTCCATATTATTTATCTGCAGTTCTTGGCATAAAAATGACTATGTAATTGTATTAGAATAAATAACAACTTCAATTTCAACTACTTCAGTAGAACAATTTTATGTATATCCTTTTTCAAAAAGACCTTTAAGTTTACGAATTCTAACTACATTAACTATTTTAAAATTAGATTGCTCACTAGATAAATTGTTCCTTATTTTTAAAATTTTCACTAACTTCTATTGGTTTCATTCGTATTGTAGATAGTCTTGTATTATTGTACTAATCAACTAGAACTTTATCTCAGTATATCCATTTATAATTTCCTTGTAAAGCAAGTTTCTTCCACATTTTTTCTTTATATGTATTGTTAAATCGAACAACAATAGAGGCTTTCGGTTCTGAAAATGTTTAATAACGATTAATGTTATATTTGTTCATTATCTGTTTGAAATTTTTTTTAAAAGCATCAGCTATATTTTTAGATGTCGTATCTTTAGTACGAACAGCAAATACATGTTTTGAAAAAACATCAATTATTGTTAATAAATATTTATAACATTTGTTTGCTTTAGAAATTCTTTTTAAATTATCTGAAATCATTTCAACTTAATTAGCTTGCATTAAAACATTTATTCTAAAAGAAACAACAATTCTTCTTTTAAAATACTTTCTCACTGGTTTTTGTAATTCATTAATTATTTTTTCGCTAATATTATTATTATTTAAACATTAAGCAGCACTTACCAATTTCTTTAATGATTTTACTCTACTTATTTTCACATGTTCTACTAACAACTTCAATTTTTTGTCTATGTTTATAGTTGTTAACCTATGTGAATTATGCGTAAGAGTAAGCTTTTTACAATTTAAACAATAAATATGATATTCATGTGAATTTATATAGATCCAATATTTATTAAAATTTAAATTATTTCATCAGATACAATTCCATTTAAATCTCCAAGTACAGTTTTAATAGAATCTTTCAATATTACAGTTATAAATATTTATTTATGTACCATTATTGAATTACTATTATTATTTATTTTACATATGTTATCAGCTACACTTACTGTTACATCAAAATCATGAAATTTTAAACCATTTATATCTTTCTAAGTATGAAACCATATTTAAAATTTTACATTTTTTGTCCACCACCTACAATAGAAGTAAATTCAGTTATATGTATATCATATGATTTTTATTGAAAATTACTTCAATTATTTAAGTATGGATATAATCTATTTTTGAGAAGTAATCTGACAATGCTTTTTCTACTTCTTGAAAGTAAAATGTTTATTAAATTTTGTTATAATGCTTGTGTATCCAGGCTTTGTAATATATTGTTTTTAGAAGTATTATTTGTTAACTACTTCTTATAAATCAATTGGATCATATACATTAACAAGTCTTCTACTTTCAAAACCTATATAGCTTTTAGTTGTTTTTAAAAAAGCATTAAATTCATTTTTAAATTGTTTAATTGCATTAGTGATCTTTGAATCTATTGATGATTGTAGTTGTTTAATACTATTTTCACTACTTTCTAAATTAAATGTGGTTGTTTTTACTACTTGATCATTCTGTTTAAATAGATATATCTGGTTTCCAAAAATGTCGATTTATAAATGTAAGATACCAATACAATTATAATTCTCACAAAACAATTTTAAAACGAATAAACAAAAGTGACCAATAATTAATTCATTAAAATTTTTTATTCTTTCTGTATTGTAATATTATTCATCTTTTCCTAAATAATTAACTAATTGTATAGGTATCTACCACTGTGGTGAATCAAAAACATTTTTTTTTAAATTATGTTTATAATAACAAATCAAATGTGTACCAGGATGATCAGATGTATCCAAATTAACTATTCCACATTAAAATCTTAATGGCTTTTTTACTAATTCGTCAGTCATATATACACCACGAAAGTTTTTATTTTACATTATTTAGTAACTTCTTCTACATCTAAATTACTTAATGCATTACGGTATTTATCAATTAATTTTTCGAATTTTTTTCTTTTCTTTATTCCATTACCTGCTCTCTTTCCCAATACTTTTTTAAGTCTTTTTGTTCTTCTAATTCTTTATCAACTTTCTTCTCATTTATAATGGCATATGCAATTGCCAAAGAATGGTTAAAATCGTCCTTCATGTTGTATTAGTCCTTTACCATCTTTCTTTTTTGTTAAACATTCAATATTTTTTAAACAATAGGAATACATAATATAAATTTCCACGAATTTTCATTTCTCTTTTCCTATTGTGAACATCAGTTAAAAATGGTTCAATTGCATTTCATTTTTGATTATTTAACTTTAATTTAATTGATTTTGGTTTAGATTTCCCACTAGGTAGCAAAGTATGATCAATTGTAAAGTTATTCATTCATATATTTCAAATTTAATAAAGATTTTTAAATTTATGATCTATAACCAGTTTCATCTACATTAATTCCCACACCTAATTTTATTTTTCATACATTAGTCCTGTAACTGCTGTTTTTGCATCTTTTTCACCAAATGAAGCATCATCTGCATACATTCTTTCTTTAGCAGCTAAATGAAGTTCTTTATCAGCTATATGTATTTTTTCTAAATCTTTATCATCTTTATAAGCAATATCATGTTTCGTACAAGCTTCATCTGATGGATTTATACCTTTATCAACTTTAACTACTCTTTCTTCTAGTTTTGTATCTGGACCACAGTAATTATAACCTGCAGGATGCATTTCAAATTGTAATTTGGTAATCAAAGTATTTATTAATCCTTTTCAATATTTGTTACTTTGACAAAATGAATGTGTAAAATTATTTAAAAATCTAATTAAATATGGAATTTCTTTTGGATTATCAATTATAAAACCACTAAATTTATTTGTTAACATTTGTGCATTATTGACTTTTTCATTATGATAATTCTTATTTCCATCTGGTTCTTCACCATGAATAACTGCTAATCTATCAATTATTTCTCTAACATCATTTAACCAAACATACTCAATAGGTTTTTTTGATTAAACCTTCACCTATTTTTTCAGGAGAATTTGGTTCTCAATCATCTATAGAGTGTGTTCTTAAGTTTGGAAAATAATCACAACAATAACTTTCATTAAGTATTTATATTTATTACGTTTACTTGACCTTATTTTATTTGCATTTTTATCAGAAAACAATGTTCCAGAATTATATAATATATCTGCATACTTTGATACATCAACAGAATTATACTTGACATTCAAATCATCTATAGTTATTTGTTTTTCAGTTAATAGTTATATTAATCCATCTGTAACTTTATATGCTTTTTCACCAATTTTTAATTGATCTCCACTTAATTAAATAGGTAAACTACCGACATATTTAAACATAAACATGTTTTAAACAAAAAAACATTATCTTCATTATGATTAATATACTTTAACATTCTTTCACTAACATTACCTTTTTAGTTTCGTTTAGGCGTCTACTTGATTCTTTTTCTTCTTGGTATTTATTTCATATATTTTGAAATTTTGATTCACTTAATGTATAATTATGTTTTCCAGGAATATCATCAGACCAATCTGTTAATGGTTTAATTGGTGATAAGTGTCCATAATCTTATATATGATGAAGATATGGTATCATTTGTTCTTCAACTTTTCTGTTTTCTTCCATTGCTTTTAAAACATTATCACTTATTGCCTCGATTCCTTGTTTCACTTGTTCAGTTGCATCAATAACATGTTGATCTTCCTTTTAATATTTCTCATATTCTGCTCGTGGTTGCTTTTTCCAATGTTTAAGTTGTTCTTTCAATTCTTCAGCTTTCTTTCTATTTTGTTTAGATTCTTTAACAACTTATTGATCTTACTTTGCAAACATTTATTAAGGAAGAAAACACATAATAAATGTTTAATATTTATGTTTAATGTTTGTGTTTCATGATTGTGTTAATGTTAAAGATTATGTTTACGATAAATGTGTATGTTGTTAATAAATGTTGTATTTTATTTCTGAACTTACCTTCTAGACAATTATATTGTGAAAAATCCAAAGTCATCATTCCAAAATTTTTTTAAAAAATTATCAGACGTAAATCTCCACCAGCAAACTCATTGTCAATATGATTCAAATTTGCATAATCTTATCTAAATATATTTAAAAAAAATTTAAATAATCTCAACCAATTGTTTTGGTATTTTTGAATAAGTTTGAGCTTAATAAAAGCAATCTATACCTTAGTGTCTTCCTTTAGTATAATATTCTCTCACAATATCTAGATTTTATAAAATGAAATCGTCGAATACCACAACTCAATTATTTTTGCATTCTTCTAATGGAATAATTTCTATCTTATTTTCAATGAAACTAACAATTTGTTTATTAATTTAATCTTCAATTTTTTTACATTGTTTTATTAATTCTTGATATTGTGGTTGATCGAAACTTTTTGAATGTATATGTAATTATTTTATACCGATTTAACCAACCTGAAGCTAAAATACAATTATCAATCATAAATTTTGTTTTTTCCCAAGCACTTGGTCCTGTTATTGCACATCTCATAGAATTTGGTAATAGATAACATTGTTTGTTTTTTGAATTCTTTTCTGGAATTCTTACTTTAGGTTCCCAATTAGTTTTGTTCACTTATTAATAATTTTTTAAGTAAGAAATGAGCCGTTTTTTCATCTTAGTGTTAAATCTAGTGTACTTAAAAAAAGATTAACTGGTTCAATACATGATAGTTACACTAATGTTTTAAATATGACAACAAGAAATGGAAAATTTATTGTGAAAGTGAAACAATGGAAATTTCCTTAAAAATTTTAGAAAACTATTCATTCTAAAAAAACTTGATATGCACATCAAAACAGTTGAAATTTTAAACAGAGCAACTATGGGAAGTGATGTAAAATTGTATATGGATATAGAACATAGTATTGGAAGTTGTTTTACTTAATGAAAAAGCTGTAGCTAAAGATGCTCCTAAAATAATTCCTTTGGAAATAATAAATATAAAATTTAATAATGTACATAAAACATAATGATCATTTTCAAAAAGAAACTAACATTATTGCATCATTTAAACATAATGCAAAGTCTGGTGAATCAATAATATATGACCCAAAATATCCTGTAAATCTTCCTATTCAAAAATATAGAAGTTACTATAACTGATGAAAATGATAATTTTACTGAATTTAAAGGTGCTGCTGAAACAGTTGTTTTAGAAATACCTTAATATCTTAATAATTTTTTTTCTCTAACAAATCATGAATAAAATTGAAAGTTATCAGTTTTATTCATTCCCTGTGAATTAGAAAACTAAAAATAATTTAAATGCTCCTAACAAAGATATACAGAAATTGAAATAAATATTGATGATGGTTGGCTTCAACCAAATCATGCACATTTGTATATGAAATTTAGTATTATAGGAAATGATGTAACAGATTATCCCACTTATAATGGAAAAAAAATTAATTGATTATTATGTAGCTAAATTGTTTGACTTTGTAACAATAAAGAAAGGAAATTATATTTTATCTAGAATTGAGAATCATTTGATTTCTTTGTCGGTTTTATTACATTTAACTTCATATCTTACTGATACAATAAGTTTAGAGGGACATATAATTAATACAGCAAAAATACTAGTAAAAGAAATGAAGTATGAATTATCATTACTTGATCGATTTTTTAAAGGTTATAAGGAAATGATGTGGGAAGGAGATTTAACTGTAATTTTTACACATAGTTCATCTTCTGGTGATGTAATTCTACATTGGCCTGATAAAAATGATGCTGGAATTGAAATAAACGATACACGTCCTAAAGAAGGTAAAATTATTTTAGAATCTATGGAAATTTGTGTACCTATTGTTAAATATGTACCAAATTACGAACTTGAGCACCATGAAAATATTCTGAAAAATCATATAATTCCTATTTCTTATTACGAACTTTAAGCAGAAGAGGTTGCTGGATTATCTGGTAGAAATAACTTTGAACTAGATATTACAAATTACTATAAGTCTACAGAATTTGATATACCATTTTTTGTTTTTCTTGTATTTCAGACAAATCGTAAAAATAATCAGTTAGTTGATTCATCATTATTTGATCATCTTAAACTACCGAAAATATATTTAAAAATGGCATAAATGAAGTTTTTCCTTAAGAAATGTGGAATATTGATCCACTAAATAATTTTCTAAAAGAATATGATGCATTTTCAAATTCTTAAAAGAGTTACCTTACTATAAACAGATATTGATATTAGTCCACTTAGTTTAGTAAACAATTATCCAATTTATGTAATTAATATGACACATAGAAAAATGTTGTAACTACATAGAAAACTACTATGACAGTTTGTGTAACTTCTAATGATAAAATTCCAAATCATACGCTTGCTCATGTAATTATGCATAGTAAAAAGAGTTTGCTTCTATATAAATGAATGAAAAACTTAAAAAAAGTATAAATATGTTAACTTCATGTTTATATACAATCCCTAAAAGTTTTAAGAAGGATAGAAAAAATAAAAATAAAAACTTTAATACAATTTACTTTTCTTAAATACTGTATTTTAATCATTTATGTATGTTCACAAAGTAAAACTTTTAAAATAATTAATTTTTGTTTTATGTAATTTACTTAGATTACTGAAAGTAAAGTAAATTTCATACCTATCTGATTTAGATTTTTTAAAAAACCTGAGTATAAAAATTTAGACCCTGAAATCATTTTTACTTCATGTATATAATCTTGTAGCTGCTAAAGCAGAAAGTAAATAATTTTATATACATATTCTTTAATATAATTTTAAAAAACCTATGGGAAATATATATAAAATAAGTTATTTTTTATTATTGATATTATTATATTATATTATTATTAGTTAAAAGGGACAGTAGATTGTTTTTGTATGATCTGGATCATTAGATCAGTCTTATGAAATATAAAAATTGCGAGTGTTAGCAAGTAGTATTCAATTTTTTATAAGATTGGTCTATTGATCCAGAACATACAAAAACAATCTACTGATCTGTACTCTGAGCAAGCATTGAAGGAAACCAAAGAAAAATTGGGATAGGAATTAAAGTTTAGGCAGAAGAAATATAAACTTTGGAGTTTCGTGATGGCGCTGTAATTCTGTCGGAGACAGAAAAGAACATGGAGGAACAGTTGTATGGAATGGACAGTGCCTTCAAAGGGGAATATACACTCATAAGCGAAAACATAATGACCTCTTGCTTGACAGCTCGTTTGTCTGTCTTTGGAACTGAACCCATCACTGATCCTGCGTATCAGGAATCCAGGAGTTTGTTGGTAGGTCTGTGGAGTTATATGGAATAAAATGTCTACATACAGTCCATTGCTCCTGATAGCGAACCAAATGGGTTTACATCAGATGAGTTTGGTCTCTGACACATCAATATGATATCCATATACGGTGCCACTGGTGACTGTGCAGCGCTCGAGAATGAAATTACAATTAAATCAATACCATTAACTGATGACAGGCATTGATATACATAAATTGCGACTGATGAATATGTGTGGCCCACCAGGACTCGAACACGGAATCTCCTGCTTACACAGCAGATGTTCTATCTATCTTTTTTCTTGACCTCATTTAGTTCTATATTGTTCATTGAATTTGTTCGGAGCGGACGTCGGATGACACCCATTAAGGTTCTTCATTGTTCTGTTGACTCTGTTTTATTGCAGAGGGTAGCGAACCCTCTGACTGAACACACTGAGCTACTGTGCCGACATCCATCTGAGCCACCGAGGGCACAGACGATAGTGTGACTGCAGGGAGTTATCGCCAGCATGCTCCCCGTGAGACCCACATTCTCAACTTACAGACAACAAACTACATTCGTAGTGCTCGTGCCATTATACCCATTATTCCTAGTAGACAATTCACCGATTCCCATAAGATTTCAGGCAATTCGTGTGCATCCACACTGACGAAGGTCATCAGCCAGTTAGCCTTAACGATATGAAGATGGCGTTAAGATGCCATGTCCGAAGACGGCATGTCCGAAAGAACAGATTTAAGATGGCATTTCCAAAGATGACATGTCCGAAAGAACAGATGCCATGCATTGAAGTCTGGGCTGGATTTCGAGTGTCTGTAAAAGATTGTCAATCTTGGGGATTTTGCGTCTGTTTAAATTGGGCTTGTTTGTTTCGTTGTTGCTGCAAGTGTTCTAACCCGTTTTGTGTTCCAAGGAGGACCAGATCCGTCGTCTGTTAATTTATTTGGTATAAATCTCTCAGTTGTTGCTGCCGATACTATTATTTCTTTAATTCAAGCCACATATGGTCTACACTTATGAGTGGAGATTGTCTCTCAGGAAGGAGTCAAGTAAACTTTTATCTGCTTCTTTGAATAGGTATATTTTTGGCTTATTTTTTTGAGGATTAGGGGATTACAATAATCAGCCTTTACCTCTTCTGTTAGCCACTCGAAACCAGAGGGACTCTCTTCTGATCCAAAGTGACACGCATCATTGGTACCGATGTGAGCAACCACATGCAATTGGCTGCACCCTGTCTAATATCGTGTATGGCCCCGCGTAGAAGAGCCGTAACACGACGTGACATGGAATCGGTTAACGTCTGAAGAAGTGCTGGAGGGAACTGACACCATGAATTCTGCAGGGCTGTCCATAATAAGAATACGAGGGGTAGGAGATCTCTTTTGAACAGCTCGTTGTAAGGCATCCGAGATATATTCAATGATGTTCATTTCTGGGCAGTTTGGTGGCCATTAGAAGTGTTTGAACTGAGAAGAGTGTTCCTGAAGCCACTCTGTAGAAACACTGGACGTGTGGAGTGTCGCATTGTTCTGTTGGAATTGCCCAAGTCCGTCGCAATGTACAATGGACATGAATGGATGCAGGTGATCAGACAGGATGCTTACGTACGTGTCACCTGTCAGAGTCGTATCTAGACGTATCAGGAGTCCCACGTCATTCCAATTGCTTGCGTCCCACACCATTACAGTGCCTTCAACAGCCTGAACAGACCCATGTCGATATACAGGGTCCATGGATTCATGAGGTTGTCTCTGTACCCGTGCGCGTCCATCTGCTCGATTCAATTTTAAATGACACTCGACAGACCAGGCAGCAAGTTTGCTGTCATCAACAGTCCAATGTCGGCGCTGACGGGTCCAGGCGAGGCGTAACGCCTTGCGTCGTGCAGTTATTAAGGGAACACGAGTGGGCCTTCGCCTCCGAGAACCCATATCGATGATATTTCGTTGAATGGTTCGCACGCTGACACTTGTTGATGGGCCAGCTCTGAAACTACAGCAACTTATGTTACGTTGAACGATTCTCTTCAGTCGTCTTTGGTACCGTTCTTGCAGCATCTTTTTCCGGCCACAACAATTTCTGAGATTTAATGCCTTACCGGATTCCTGATAGTCACGGTACACTCGTGGAATGGTCGTATGGGAAAATCTCCACTTCATTCCTACATCGGAGATGCTGTGTACCATCCCTCGTGTGCCGTCTTTAACACCACGATAAAACTCACTTAAATCTCGATGACCCGCCATTGCAGCAGCAGTAACCTATCTAACAACTGCGACAGACAGCTGTTATCTTGTATAGGCGATACTGACCGCAGCGCCATATTCTGCCCGTTTAAATATCTCTATATTTGAATACGCGTGCCTATACCAGTTTCTTTAGCGCATCAGTGTACGTAATTCCAAGCCATTGCGACGCTTAACTTTGAAATATTGTTCTACTTTTCGTAAAACATTGCTCTGTAAGGTGCAATACCGTAATGCCCTGCGACGTCACCCTCGGGCTCGAAGACGCCTCAAACAGCAAGGTGAAACATATGCTATAGAAGGCCACAGCTCAGAATATCATGTGGCATGTAATTGGTTAATGGTGGCACGTTCGTACCAAATTCGAACGTACCTCTGCCCAATGGCACTGCAGACGTATTACGCTATGACAGGGTCTTCACATCCACTGTCACCAACATTGAATCTCTAGTTCTGACGCTTCTGTGATGCGCCGGCCGCGGTGGTCCCGCGGTTCTAGGCGCGCAGTCCGGAACCGTGCGACTGCTACGGTCGCAGGTTCGAATCCTGCCTCGGGCATGGATGTGTGTGATGTCCTTAGGTTAGTTAGATTTAAGTAGTTCTAAGTTCTAGGGGACTAATGACCACAGCAGTTGAGTCCCATAGTGCTCAGAGCCATTTGCCATTTTGCTTCTGTGATGCGGGTCAGAACCGCGACGCCTAGCGTTGAAATCAACCACCATTTGTTGTGGGTGGCAGAGGAAAGCACTCCAGACACACCACCGTTCAGTAAAGGCACGAAAACGCCGCAGAGGGTGGCATAAAGAGCGTCAATGAAACCACCCCATTCACTGTGGTGTTAATTGCCACACATTTCGGGGCGAAAACGACAGTTCACATTGCGATGAGCAACAGGAAGACGTTCTTCAATACCTTTGACACTGCTGACACCGCCGGACTTTTTAACCTTCTCTGAGGACATTGTGGGGTTGTATTCCCGATAAGTGTGACCTGACCCCTATGGAATGCAGTGTGGCCACAGTTTTTGCTCTCGTGTACAGATTGGAACCACTAGGCGCCGTTGAAAAGAATTAGACGAAATCTCAATCCTGTACAAAGCAGCAAAGGGTTATAACACTTTTCCATTCCTCCCATTTCGAGTCCTCCTATGGCGTGATTACAGCGGGAAGCGAGACTAACACATGCGTGAATAAAACGGCCAAGTTTACTTCTAAGACCCCCCCCCCCCTCCAGTTTAGTAGAACCCACAGTGCCATCTCACCTCTTTCTTGAGGATCCTAAAAATGTTTCTGTACAGATAGAATCTTTATCGAGAGTTCCAGTCGACTGTCGGCAGCTACGCCGCTGCTCTTTCGCCACTATGCAGCTTCTCTTCCGCCACATAGCAGGCCATCCGGAATTGAAGATTTTTGAAGGGATTGCCCGTCTGCGAGCGCCAAGGATTTTGGTCATCGCTTCTGTCTGTATAGGTATACTTTTAAAATTCTCAGTAGATGTGGGCGGTAGCCACCAGAGGTTTTGCTGACCTAGGGGGTCTTAGAGGGATCAATCCACGTTTTACTATCGCATGTGTCAATGTCGAATTCCTTCGTGATGACGGCACAGTGGGCTCAGAACAGTAGAGCTGAAAAACGACGTTCTAATTTCGTCGAATGATTTTGAACGGTCCCTAGTAGTTCCAACCTGTATACGAGAGGAAAAATTGCGGTCGTGCTGTACTCCAAATGGGCGTGATTACATGCGACGTGAATGCAGTCCCACAATCACTTTAGAGAAGGGTTGAGACGTCTGAGGGCGTCAGCAGTGCTAAACGTTGTGAAGGACGTATTCCTGTTACTCATCGCAATGCTAAATGTCGTTTTCGATCGCAAAATGTGTGAATCAGCGCCATAGGAAAAGGGTGTGGCTTCATTGACTCCCTTTCTTCCACTCCCAGAGACCTTTTAAAGCCAATTCTTAACGGCGGTGTGTCTGAAATGTTTTCCTCGGTAGTGCATAAGAAAACCACGTAATTTCAAGCTGGGCGTCTTGGTTCTGACCTTCATTACAGAGACGTCAAAAAAAGAGGTGACATGTAGGAAAGAGTGGATGTGACTAACTTCGAATCATGTAATACTTCCAAGGTGGCACTGGGCAGAAGCGTAGTGGAATCTGGTGCCAATGTGACGTCATGAGCGCTCATGAAGTGTCACATGAACTTCTGAGCCATAGGCTTTTCTTCGCATGCGACGACACCTTGCTGTTGGAAGTGTCGGTCAAGGCCGAGGCTTGCGTCGCAGGGCCCTCACTTTACCGCCATTACGCAACTTAGGGCCAAATTTCGAACTTAAGTGTCGCAGTAGCTGGGAGTTACAGGGTTTCGAAAAAGTGATCCTTTAATTTTGTTGCGCAGTATATAAATGCTAGCCCAGTATACTGGTTTTGGGTTTTCTTTATTTCCAGCCGTCACGTAAGGCGAATGCCTCAAGGAACGCTTTGCGAGGTCACTGTCGTTTTCCCCCTGTATTTATCAACTGATCTAGTGCTCTATGTCACACTCTCGACCTCAAACAGGCCGTCACACTCTAACAGTCCCTCCGTTTCATCCGTTCACTGATTGGCGGACGTCGATACTCGCACTGTAATCACTGCACCCTCATCTTCTAACAAATTTCTTTAGGCTTCATTGAAACATTCCAGTTTCAATGCCAACTCTCATCGACTGTAAAATCCGTGTGCATTGGGTTGGAGTTTATACTTAACGAATTTTGTAAGTATTGATCTGCACAACTAACTGCGAAATAGCAACGGTCTCTCTGCTGTTCCTTTATTTAACGTTATCTTAATCAATTGCATGAAATTAATGCCTCAGTAATACCCTCGCAGTAAGCTCAGAAGATAATCAAAGTTAGGGGAGAGCTGATATAAGCAGTACCACTAGCAATCTAAAGAGAACAGTCCTATTTCGTGACTAAAGTACAGGTATCAACTAATCCACACTTCACACTTTGAGGTGTGTTATTCCATTTTAAGTCACCAATTGCCAAATTTTACGAACACTGTAGGGTTCTAAATCTCGTTATGGTACAAGAAAATAATATGAAAGGACTATGATATCACAAAGATATTACTGGTAGGGCTTATTAACATTACTACCCATGGAGACTGAACACACGAATTACTTAAAAACAATTATTTAAGAGGTATTCATCATCTAGATGCATTTGCTGAATCTAGGATGAAAGAAATTAACGGCCGGCCGCTGTGGTCGAACGGTTCTAGGCGCTTCAGTCCGGAACCACGCGGCTACTACGGTCGCAGGTTCGAATCCTGCCTGAGGCATGGATGTATGAGATATCCTTGGGTTAGTTAGGTTTAAGTAGTTCTAAGTCTAGGGGACTGATGACCTCAGATGTTGAGTCCCATAATGCTTAGAGCCATTTGAACCATTTAAAAGAAATTAACGAGAATCACCGAACACGTAGAGGAAACTAAGGGACTGAGAAGGACGGGCATTGAAGGTAAATAAATAATAAGCAACAACAAAAGTAACAGTCGCAAGTGCATTACTTGACACAGTACTAACCTAACCAAAGACTTCCCGAAAAAAGCAAATACAAATTTCAACTGTATTTTTAGTACTCAGTTATTCCTCAAATGAATGTTCTAATAATAAGTTGCAATTTCATCTCCGAGGTACACCAGCAAATAAACATTATATGTCATCAAGTTTATCACGTTCACAAGCAGTAATTTCCATATCAAGAGAGCATATTTACCACTCGTGCACGATCATATGTGTTATGAACTGGTGACATCACATGTAAAGAAAACATAATACTTGGAAACTGTGTCCTCATGATAGCATTGAAATGTACTGTTGGGATACAGGACAGTACAGCTTTCGTCGCCGATGTGGCCATATTTGACACGTCGGAAATTAAATAATAAATTTATAATAGTGCATGCGAAATGAAATTTCACTAGCAATTGCTACTTCAGATTTCTGTGTACAGCTTTCTGCAAACTGAAAAAAAAAAGATTTCGGATAGGATTTTATAGATGTAAACATAGATAAAGAACCTTCAGGTATTAAAGCAAACTCACCATGACAAGCAGCAAATACACTCCAGGAAATGGAAGAAAGAACACATTGACACCGGTGTGTCAGACCCACCATACTTGCTCCGGACACTGCGAGAGGGCTGTACAAGCAATGATCACACGCACGGCACAGCGGACACACCAGGAACCGCGGTGCTGGCCGTCGAATGGCGCTAGCTGCGCAGCATTTGTGCACCGCCGCCGTCAGTGTCAGCCAGTTTGCCGTGGCATACGGAGCTCCATCGCAGTCTTTAACACTAGTAGCATGCCGCGACAGCGTGGACGTGAACCGTATGTGCAGTTGACGGACTTTGAGCGAGGGCGTATAGTGGGCATGCGGGAGGCCGGGTGGACGTACCGCCGAATTGCTCAACACGTGGGGCGTGAGGTCTCCACAGTACATCGATGTTGTCGCCAGTGGTCGGCGGAAGGTGCACGTGCCCGTCGACCTGGGACCGGACCGCAGCGACGCACATATGCACGCCAAAACCGTAGGATCCTACGCAGTGCCGCAGGGGACCGCACCGCCACTTCCCAGCAAATTAGGGACACTGTTGCTCCTGGTGTATCGGCGAGTACCATTCGCAACCGTCTCCATGAAGCTGGGCTACGGTCCCGCACACCGTTAGGCCGTCTTCTGCTCACGCCCCAACATCGTGCAGCCCGCCTCCAGTGGTGTCGCTACAGGCGTGAATGGAGGGACGAATGGAGACGTGTCGTCTTCAGCGATGAGAGTCGCTTCTGCCTTGGTGCCAATGATGGTCGTATGCGTGTTTGGCGCCGTGCAGGTGAGCGCCACAATCAGGACTGCATACGACCGAGGCACACAGGGCCAACACCCGGCATCATGGTGTGGGGAGCGATCTCCTACACTGGCCGTACACCTCTGGTGATCGTCGAGGGGACACTGAATAGTGCACGGTACATCCAAACCGACATCGAACCTATCGTTCTACCATTCCTAGACCGGCAAGGGAACTTGCTGTTCCAACAGGACAATGCACGTCCGCATGTATCCCGTGCCACCCAACGTGCTCTAGAAGGTGTAAGTCAACTACCCTGGCCAGCAAGATCTCCGGATCTGTCCCCCATTGAGCATGTTTGGGACTGGATGAAGCGTCGTCTGACGCGGTCTGCGCGTCCAGCACGAACGCTGGTCCAACTGAGGCGCCAGGTGGAAATGGCATGGCAAGCAATTCCACAGGACTACATCCAGCATCTCTACGATCGTCTCCATGGGAGAATAGGAGCCTGCATTGCTGCGAAAGGTGGATATACACTGTACTAGTGCCGACATTGTGCATGCTCTGTTGCCTGTGTCTATGTGCCTGTGGTTCTGTCAGTGTGATCATGTGATGTATCTGACCCCAGGAATGTGTCAATAAAGTTTCCCCTTCCTGGGACAATGAATTCACGGTGTTCTTACTTCAATTTCCAGGAGTGTAGATACACTCTCCGCGCCAGATTCCGACAGTTGTGAGGCACAACGTACCTGTCGTTCAGTTCATGACAGTTCTCGGTCGCACACTGTAGTTAGTGACAGTGATGGCACACTTGCAGAGTTTTAGATGGGAGGTATCTGCTCACCCGCCCTTCAGCCCGGATGTGACTCCCTCTGCTTTTTATCTCTGCTCAAATTAACCGCTGGCTATGAAACTAACCTTTTAGCACAAGAAACGAGCTGCAGCCCAGCGTAGAAAATTGTCGGAAAGCACAGGAGGGTGCCTGCTATGACGAGGGTATTGAAAAGTTTGTACAATGCTACATGTCACAACAGATCTCTAAGTCGGAGCGGAGACTATACAGAGAAGAAGGTGTTGCGAACTGTTGAAAATAAAACAGTTTTTACTTTAACCCTGGTTTTTATTTCACGACCGATCGTTCCTTGCTTTCCTAACAGTTCTCGTATATATTCAGAAAGATTATGGCATAGTTTCATAAATGATTATAATACAGGAATGGAATATGAGATAGTTACATGTGTCCATATAGACAACGAATCTCATGCTGCAGAGAAATTGTGTGGTACGAAATTACATAAAAGATTTTAATTAACAGGGAGTAGTAAAACGCGCTTTATACAACTATAGGACAATTGAGGTTTTCTATGCCCATATAGTAAATTAACCAAATTTTTCAATCCTGTTCGTATCGTGACCATTTCCGGGAACGAAAATAAAAAGGGGCTGACACTGAAGCTCATGAACAGTTTCAACTGAAACTGAAGGCTGAGAAAACAAACGCCGAGATGAGCCGTCGCGGAGGGTGAGCAAGCCGGTGCAATCAGGCCGGCACTCGGAGAACTGCCGTTACAATGACTCCTTCTGCTGATTGCTTGCTCGCTTGTAAAGATATCGCTCAACTTCAGACCTGTACGTGCTCCGCCGCGTAATCACGCAACGCCTAACTTCCGCTCCTTCGCCTGAAATTCACAACCATTGCTTTCAATTAAGGAAGTTTAAATTGGACCAAAATTTATTTTCAAAACGATGTAATGCAGTCTCACTGTTATTAATTGCGGAGAAATGACCACTAGTTCGTCAGTTTGCACTTTTTTTATCAGAAAAAATAACTCATTCCATAATGTGTAATAACAAGTTGGAAGCTTGGCTTTATATACATTACCACTGACCACTGGCCGTAACAGGAATGATATGCAGCGGAGAATGTACGAGTAATATGGGTATCGAGGTCTTCAGGGTGTAAATATCGGTACCAAACGTTGCAGTATACACACAGCGCTGTGGACCACATAAACTCATTTACATGTACGATGGTGTAAACCATGTAGCAGCTGGACACAGAAATCGATTATGTATAACGAAGATTTTGTCTTCCATAATTACCATATTCGTAGCATATGAGGTCTGTCTCTGCGACTAAGCAATAGGTTGTTGTCTGAGATAACGGATTCACTGTATTTCACATTTGCAGCACTGTTGGAAAATAATGTATGTTTCGATTCTTACTATGTTTGGATACTGTAAAGGGGATTAAATAGTTTTCGTTCTAATGCCACACCAACTCCTTACCTACGTGTCGGGGTTTGTCTACCCACATCGAATTCTGGCTGGGTAGCATATACGCTGCAGCAACGCCCTCAAATGGAAACTTTTTGTTCGGTCCTAACAAACGTGGAGTAAATTAGTGTTAAAAATGACTCCCAATTGTAGCTGTTCACCGTAAGATCTCTGTTGTTATATTCTAAATAGCCATGGTTTTTACATTTTCTGGTTCCACTCAACGTTTTGAGTGATCGGTTTTTCACATTTTACAAAACGTTCGCTTTCACTTCCCATCGACACTAAGTGTCTTTTAATGATCGCCAGCTCTGGGAAATTTTTCTGAACCAGCAGGGTCTACTAACCAGGCGTGCGGCATACTACCTACCTCAGTAAATTGATATTGTCTTTCAAGAATAAAACCATAAGAATGAATGCCTGTAAGAGGAGAATGATCCTTTAGAAGAGAATCAGGAATTTAGATTTTGCTCAGCCTATCATTATTCAAGTGAAGCAGATGACTTGATGGTAGGTAACAAACACAGCATACAAGCGCCGTACAGTGGTTACGCTCTGCCGCCTCTCAGTGGCATGATCAGTCTTAAACGAAAGCTAGGAAGCGTCAGCAAATAATTTGCCTCTAGAAATGGCCATCATATATCGCTCCTACAAGTTTCTCGCAAAGAGCTTGAAACACCCTGTAAACAAACATTCGCAGGCACCTCTCCCATTATTTTTCTAGTTAGTTTAGGGCCTGAAAATAAATGTGTTTGGGGATAATAGGCAGAAGTACAAACACAAAGCAGAAAGGGCGTACAACTGTTAGAAATATAAAACTGAGTCACACTTGGCAGAACATACAATAAAATTTAAGTATTAACCATGAACCGTGGAACAATATATGAAATATATAACAATTAAAAATCGTAACAGAAAGTTGGTAACATAAATGGAAAGTTCCCACATTCAAAGAACTGCAGCAATGAATAACATTGCCAAGTTAATGTGAAACTTCCCCTTTGTATGTAAAGAATGACAGTGCTGGAAAAACTCTTACGTTATTTCATTTTCAAACAGCTGAGAAAAACTCAACGTACTGAGAGAGTTCTCTCTTTACTCTTTCTGATCACCACTAAACTGACAAACAATACTTTTAGCGCAACGCAGACTAACTTTCAAGAATCCCTGCAAATGAATGGCCCTGGCTAACAATAACCTTTACCTTTCATGAATCACTTACCTCCAAAAAATCTTCGTTACTCGAACTACTACAATACAGAGAGCGCTATTACTGACAGCCAAATAAAAGATTCTAACTACTGAATGCACTAATTACTGATTGGCATGGTTAGAAAATGAAAGATTTTGATAGAGAAAAGCAATGTATTTACCTTAATAGTGTTCAAAGGCATAATATATATATCAGTTCAGGACATCCAGTCTCACAAATTTTCTTTTTCTGACGGACACATGCCCAGATCGTCCGCTCATAGTAACCTCTCAAAACTCCGGCATCTCTCTCCCCGCATCCACCACTGCTGGCGGCTCACCTGCGACTGCCCAACGTTAGGTGCTGTTCACATCCAACTGCCCACCACTACACAAGCGAATATTCCAATAATGAGTCCAAACAGCCACAGACTGCACACAACGCAATCAGCGCTTTTCATACAGAGTACTATGTGGCGTTACCAACATAAAAACCTAAAGACCCTACTTACAAATGTAAGACGTAATACACGATTACACTGTATTATCCACTGAAAAACTAGTAACAGGGTCATACTTAACAATATCTCACCCCTGTTCCCCACCATTTCCCCACCATCACTCACAAGCATATTAAGCATATTAAAACCATATTATTAATTCCTTCACTCATTTTTCCCTTCTCCCAGTTCCACACCCCACCTCACACAGACGCAGATGGCCCTATACCAAAAGTAAACGAAGAGTGAACGCAATAGCCAACACAGATGAGACCAAAAACGATACAGACAGTAATGCACCATACGCCTTAACAATAAACAGTAAACAATACAGTAAACTCTCATTTTAAAATAAACACAAATGCAAATGTAAGTGACTATAACGATGTGTGTATACAAACAACCATAATGAAACATCCTGGGCTGTACATGATAACTGAACGCATTCTAGTCGCTGCCCGGACACGGTGAAAGGGTATCTCCTAATTGTTAGTGGAATCAGAAAATATAGAAATCATTAGCAAATTTTGCGCCAGAAAGATGTTTCTAATAACAAATAACCGTAAAATGTCCGCTCCCGGTAGCTGAGATGTCAGCGCGACAGACTCAATCCTACGGGCCCGGTTCGGAGATTTTCTCCGCTAAAGCACTGGGTGTTGGGTTGTCCTAATCATCAACATCTTATCCCCATCGACGTGCCAGCCACCGAAGTGGCGTCAAATCGGAATACTTGCACCCGGCGAACGACTTACCGACGGGAGGCCCTAGAAACACGACATTTACATTTTACAGGGAAATGATAAAAATTTCATAATATAATTACGGAATCAGTTACATATGTAGTGCATGAAAATACTAAGAAGCAAAATATGTGTAACAAACCATTGAGAAGGTTTCAGATATATAAGAAGTGAAACACTAATGGCAGCCCAAGAAACAGACTGTCCCTTAGCAGCAGAAATGGACCTTGCTTATACCACTGACCATGGATATTTCAGCAGCATGAAGGTGACATACAAGAGGTATCTAAATGGCATGAAGTGTACTAGACATTTGGATACCCAATTTCAGCGCACCCGTACAAATTTGTGATTAGTGTTTTAGGTCGCTAACCGCGAGATCATCAGCGTTCAAATAGCGAAGGGTAACGTGAAACGCATTCTGCACGAAGAAAAAAGATTACGCAGATTATTTCCTATAAATAATTGTAATTAAGTGTTGGTTATTCGTGGAAAGATTGTTTTATGCCTCGTGTTAGAAGTAGTAAGGTCTATTAGGATTTGTCGGAAAGTGACAGTGGCCGGATCGTGGTTTATCGGGAGAGTGGTTTATCGTTCGGCGACATTATTACTGGCGTTCGTCGAGATCCTACGACTGTAATTCGAATACGGAATACCTGAGATCGACGTGGCCACACTCTGCGCCGTGCACGATCACGGCAGTCCCAAGTGACTAGCGACTGACAGAACAGAAATATTGTTTGCTCATCCTTGCAAGATCGTACAGCCAGGTCACGTGCATTCAGTCAAGATACAGGATTGTCTGCAGCAAGGAAAGTGTCCTCACTGAGATCTCAAGGACGTCTGGAGCAGTACGGACTCTTAGCACAATGGCCAGTTTGCGGCTTCTCTTGACTTCGCTGCAAGATAGACACATCGACTGTGGTGAGCTCAAGGAAAACATTGTACATGGACTTGGCCCCACATCCACTTTCCAAGGCGGTAACGAATATTTGTACGGGCTGCGAGGAGATAGAACGTCGTTTCATTGCATTTGTGTTTATCATAGTGGCTCAGCTCCTAAGGAGATGGGGTAACATTTCACTGGTGCACGATGCGACCACCTCTTGTTTGCATACCTAGTAATTTGGATAGAAGCTGCTACGTCTCTGACGTGTTAAGTCCTACGGTTGGACCTTACCTTCGAGGTTATCTTTCAGAAATGTGAAGCAAGGAAGTTGACTGTGCTGTGCTGATCTACTTCGATAAACAAGGTGTTCGACCGTTGACCGTGCCAGGATGTTTTCTAGATATCTCACCAACTAGAAACGTCTGCTCATCGGTTACCGACAGACAGTTTTTCAACCACTTGCCATCCACTATAATGTACGCTACAGGCCATTGAAATTGCTACACCAAGGATAAATGCAGATGATAAACGGGTATTCATTGGACAAATGCATTATACTAGATCTGACATGTGATTACATTTTCACGCAGTTTGGGTGCATAGTTCCTGAGAAAACAGTACCCAGAACAACCACCTCTGGCTGTAATAGCGGCCTTCATACGCCTAGGCATTGAGTGAAACAGAGCTTGGATGGCGTGTACAGGTACAGCTGCCCATGCAGCTTCAACATGATACCAAAGTCCATCAAGAGTAGTGACTGGCGTATTGAGATGAGCCAGTTACTCGGCCACGATTGACCAGACGTTTTCAATTGGTTAGAGATCTGGAGAATGTGCTGGCCAGGGCAGCAGTCGAACATTTTCTGTATCCAGAAAGGCCCGTACAGGACCTGCAACATGCGGTCGTGCATTGTCCTGCTAAAATGTAGGGTTTCGCAGGGATCGAACGAAGGGTTAAGCCACGGGTCGTAACACATCTGAAATGTAACATCCACTGTTAAAAGTGCCATCAATGCGAACAAGAGGTGATCGAGACGTGTAACCAGTGGCACCCCATACCATCATGTCAGGTGATACGTCGGTATGGCGATGACGAATACACGCTTCCAATATGTGTTCACTGCGATGTCGCCAAACACGGATGAGACCAGCCTGATGCTGTGAACAGAACCAGCACTCATCCGAAAAAATGACGTTTTGCCATTCGTGCACCCGGGTTCGTCATTGAGTACACCATCGCAGGCGCTCCTGTCTGTGATGCAGCGTCAAGGGTAACCGCAGCCTTGGTCTCCGAGCTGATAGTCCATGCTGCTGCAAACATCGTCGAGCTGTTCGTGCAGATGGTTGGTGTCTTGCAAACGTCCCCATCTGTTGACTCAGGGATTGAGACGTGGCTGCACGATCCGTTACATCCATGCGGATAAGGTGCCTGTCATCTCGACTGCTAGTGATACGAAGCCGTTGGGATCCAGCGCGGCGATCGGTATTACCTTCCTGAACCACCCGATTCCATATTCTGCTAACAGTCGTTGGATCTCGACCAACGCGAGCAGTAATGTCGCGATACGATAAATCCCAATCGCGATAGGCTACAATACAACCTTTATCAAAGTCGGAAACGTGAGGTACGCGTTTTTCCTCCTTACAGGAGGCATCACAACATCGTTTCACCAGGCAACGCCGGTCAACTGCTGTTTGTGTATGAGGAATCGGTTGGAAACTTTCCTCATGTCCACACGTTGTACGTGTCGCCACCGGCGCCAACCTTGTGTGAATGCTCTGAAAAGCTAATCATTTGCATATCACATCATCTTCTTCCTGTCGGTTAAATTACGTAGTGTAGCAATTTTAATGGCCAGTAGTGTATTAACTTTTTGATAAACTTGGCCGACAGCTGTGGCCGAGCGGTTCTATGCGCTTCAGTCCGGAAACGTGCTGCTGCTACGGTCGCAGGTTCGAATCGTGCCTCGGGCATGAATGTGTGTGATGTTTTTAGGTTAGATAGGCTTAAGTAGTTCTACATCTAGGAGACTGATGACCTCAGATGTGAAATCCCATAGGGCTTAGAGCCATTTGAACCATTTTGTGATAAAGTTGAAGCAGATGGGCTGATATACCGGTATCTGTCATCCAAGCTCAGTTCGCCTGAGTGCCCAACCAGGTAGAACCTATTTCTGTTCCAACAGGTGGCACCCTTGTGTACTGAATGCTGCAACATGTGTACTCACAAATTATCTACTAATTTAATCTTGTGTTCTGTATGCATACAACAACTCAACTCTTATTGCTTGATCTCTATCCTTGGTTGCAATTATAATGGCCATTTAAGTACTAACATGATGAAAATTATCATATTTGCCAGTATGTAACGACACAAAGATTATATTATATTACATTAGTACTTGTTCCATATATGATGAATACGACACTTCGTAATGATGTGGAATGTGTCAGGTTAATAAAAAGCGTGTATACAAGATATTACATTACACAAAAATTACATGACACTTAATATTTTTAAATTTTTTTGGGGGGGGGGGGGGGTTGGGGAAATTACCCACCTACTATATCCAAAAATTCATATAATGAGTAGAAGGAGTTGTCATTAAGAAATTCTTTTGATTTCCTTTTAAATGATATGGCTATCTGTCAGACGTTTGATACTATTAGGCGAGTGAACAAAGATTTTTGTGGCAGCATAATTTACCCCCTTCTGAGCCAAAGTTAGATTTTAACCTTGAATAGTGAAGATTATCCTTTCTCCTAGTGCTGTAGCCATGTACACTGCTGTCACTTTTGAATGCGTTCGGATTGTTAATAACAAATTTCATAAGTGAATATCAGTATTGTGAGGCTACAGTGAAGATCTCTAGTTCTTTAAATATGTGTCTGCAGAATGGTCTCGGATGAGCTCCAGTAATTATTCTGATTTCACGCTTTTGTGCAATGAACACTCTTTTACTCAATGATGAGCTACCCCAGAATATGATGCCATATGAAAGCAGCGAATGAAAATATGCGTGGGAAGATAACTTACTTAGATGTATATCGCCAAAATTTACAATGAGCCTAATAGCATAAGTAGCAGAACTCAAACGTTTCAGCAGGTCGTCAGTGTCTCTTTCCAATTCAACCCCTCATCAGTGCATGCACCTAGAAACTTTGAATATTCTACCTTAGCTGCCAATTTCTGATCGAAGTTTATATTTATTAATGGTTTCATTCTATTTACTGTGTAGAACTGTATATACTGTGTTTTGTCAAAGTCTAATGAGAGCCCATTTGCAGAGAACCACCTAATGATTTTCTGAAAAACATCGTTTACAGTTTCAGCAATTAATTCTTGTCTGTTGGGTGTGATAGCTATACTTGTATCATCGGCAAAAATTGCAGCTCTGCGTCTTCATGAATATAGAATGGCAAGTCAATAATATGTATTAAGAACAGCAGAGGACCCAAGACCGAAACTTGCAGCACCCCATTCTTGATTGTTCCCCAGTTTGAGAAATCACCAGTTTTTTGCATATTATGTGAACTGCTTATTTCAACTTTCTACAGTCTTCCAGTTAGCTATGATTTAAAGCATTTCAGCACTGTCCCATTCATACCACAGTACTTGAGCTTATATAGAAGCATTCCATGATTTACACAATCAAAAGCCTTTGATAGATCCCAACGGGTGACTTGCGGTTACTCAGAGCATTTAATATTTCATTAGCGAAAGTATATATAGCATTTTACGTTGAAAACCCTTATGGAAACAAAACAGACATTTTGTTAAAATTTTATTTTTAGAAAGGTGTGAAGCTACTCTACAAAACATTACTTTTCAAGTATTTTGGATGAGGCAGTCAGAAGAGAGATCGGGTGGTAGTTGTTGACATCAGACGTATTCCCCTTTTTTATGCAGTGGTTTAACAATGACATACTTCAGTCTATCTGGGAAAATACCCTGCTTCAGAGAGCTATTTCATATGTGGCTAAGACTCCCACTTATTTCTTGGGAAGAAGCTCTTATTATCCTGCTGGAAGTGCCATCAATTGCATGTGAGCTCTTATTCTTGAGAGAGTTTATTATCTTCCTAATTTCAGCAGGAGAAGTGGGTGGAATTTCAGTTGTATGAAATGGTGTGGATAAGGCCTCTTCCATTAAGTGCCTTGCTTCTTCTAACGAAGATTTAGATCCTATTTTCTCCACAACATTTAAAAATGATTATTAAAAATATTTTCGACTTTCGGCTTGTTGTTTATCAAGTTTCCATTCGCTTTGATGGTGATGCTGTCATCTTGTACTCTTGGTTGCTCTGTCTCCCTTGTAATAATATTCCAAATTGTTTTGATTTTGTTATCAGATGTATAAGTCTCAGACATGATGCATATGCTTCTGGACTTTTTAATAACCTTTCCTAATGTAGTTTTCATAATATTTGGCTGTTTCTGGGTCGTTACTCTTTCTTGTTGTTAGATACAGTTCCCTTTTGTAGTTAGAAGATATTTTTATTCCTTTAGTAAGCTAAGGGTTTTTGCATGGTTTCTTATAATTAGATTCAACTAATTTCTTGGGGAATCAGTTTTCAAATTCTCTTACGAGTGTATTATGAAATAAGTTATATTTTAAATTAGCATAGGGTTCCTTGTACACCTCATCACAGTCTAACTGCTGAAGATTTCCTCTGAAATTTCTAATTGTTGAGTCGTTAATTGAACGCATAACTTTGGAGGGTAGTTTTGAATTAGTGAATGGAGCTATGTCATATACTGTACCTAGATGAGCATAATGATCAGAAAGGCCATTCTCAACAGGACAAGAATTTAGGTTTTTAAACCTATCTTGATCTATAAAAGTGTTATCTGTCAATGTGCTCCTGTCCTTTACTACCCGAATACGAAAATTAATGACAAATGTCAAATTGAAAGAACTGAGGAAGTCTTCTAGGTCATTCATCCTATTACACTCGTTCAGTGAATCAACATTGAAGTCCCCACAAATAATAATTTGCTTTCCCCTATCTTACAGGTAGCACAAGAAGGCATCCAAGTTTTCCAGGAATAATTGCAAGTTTCCTGAAGGGGACCTATATACTGTTACAATTATAAAAGAGCCCTCCTTCAGTTTAAGTTGACAGGCACATGCTACTATATGTTGCTCTAACAGAACTTGTTTGTATCTAAGCTTTCTACACAGTGACAACTTTTGACATATATGACAACTCCTCCTCTCACCTTATTCTCCCTACTCATATGTGCAGTTTGTTTATAACCACTGATATTTACGTTTTCCGTATCAGACACAATGTGACGCTAAGACAGGCACAGTATATCTATTAGATTATCAGATTAAATGTCATCTAAACAAACCAGGAGCTCATCTACTTTATTCTTCAATCCGGGAATATTTTGGTAAAAAATAGTAACATTATTTTTTAGTTTAATTTTGTGAGAATCTACTTTTTTCTTTAATTCACCAATATTTGTGTTAAATATGGTAACATTATTATTTACTGTCCTGTTGTGAGAGTTTTGTGAGTTTTGGACCTCTTCAGCACCTGCCTGCCTGAACTTCTCATATCAGACTCTATATGTAGTATAAAATATGCGAGACTTTTAGACTCGTTAACCTCACAGGGTAAACAAAAAATCACTTAGATTAGAAGCTGTTTATGAAACTGCAACATATGTTGAAATACAATGACGCTGCCAAATACACTATCATAACAAAAGTGTATGACATTACGTCAGAAAAATATTTGTGTTCGATAGCAATAATTTATTATGTGAAAGACCAAGTTAAGTAATGACTACTTCAGGATGTTTGGAATCAGTCATATTTCACCGGTTTAGAATATTTTCTAGGCTGCGCGTCGTACACTCCACGATATAGTGTCAAACGAGAAATGCAGCCTATATTGTTCTGAAGATTATTAGTGCACTTATTGGCTGGCTATGCAGTACACGAAAATAAACACAATTCATAACGTGATGAGAGGAAGGCGATGTCTGAACCAACTTTTGTACAGGATGAAGACGTGGCAAAAGAGCTTTAATTTTTATTCGATTTTCAGAGTTATTCTCAAATGATTTGTCTTTTGAGGAAACAGCATTCAATATTCATGTCATTACTGAGTATATGCACGTATGTTTCGTAGTACTCTCAAAATGGAACAAAGTGCATGATGCAGATTTCTTGGTAAAGGAAAGCTGTTGTGACAACTGAGAACCAGGAGTAAGTATGAAACGTAGGTTGCTATTCACAAAGTTCTGTATTGTTAACAAAATGGAAGCGGCGAATAAAATAGACGAAGAAGGAGGACTTAGTTTTAAAATTGTAAATTCTATTAAGCAGCAAAGATAGTAAGCTTGTATATATCTACATCTACATCAGTGTTATACTCTGCAGTTCACCGTATAAGTGAATTAACGCTTTAACCCATTCCACTTGAGTTTGGATGGCGGGAAGAATGACAGTTTAAATGTGTCTATGGACACTGCACATAATGTAACATTTTCTTTGCGATCCCTGTGGAGGGATACATGGGGGCTGTACTACGTTCTTAGCGTCATCGCTTAAAACCATTTCTTGAACTTTGTAAGCAGACGTTCACGGGATAATTTAGAATTATCTTCAAGAATTTGCCATTTCAGTTTCTCAATCATCTCCACAACATCAAACAAACCTGTGACCATTCGTGTTACCCTTATCTGTATATGTTCGGTATCCTTTGTTACGAGGGTAATCCCAAAAGTAAGGTCTCCTTTTTTTATAGTTAGAGAACTCTGTATGGTAGTTGGTCACACTGCTATGAAGAGTACTTTACATGCTGTGTGTAAACATGCGCACGCCACGCTGAGGCGCTCAGTCTTGGTTTGGCAGACATTGAGAATGGAGCTACCGTTGGATGTTACCTCCAAGTGCGAATTGCACGCAGTTATTCGGTTTTTGAACGCAAAGGGAACTGCGCCGATTGAAATCCATCGCCAATTGACGGAAGTGTATTGTGAGTCGTGCATGGATGTCAAAAATGTTCGTAAGTGGTGTAGAGAGTTTGCAGCTGGTTGAACCGAAATTCACGTCGAACAAAGGAGAGGGAGACCGTCAATTTCTGAGGAGTTAGCGTTGAAGGTTGAGCAAAGCATGCGTGAAGTTCGGCGGATCACCCTGGATGATCTCTGCAAGTTGTTTCCTGAGGTTTCTCGAAGCATCGCTCACACAATTTTAACGGAAAAATTGAACTACCGGAAAGTGTGTGGAAGATGGGTGCCACGAATGCTGACTGAGGACCACATGCGGCAACGTTATGATGCTCCCCTCGCATTTCTTCACCGCCTTGCAGCCAAGCAGAACAACTTTCTGGACTCAATTGTCACGTGTGACGAAACCTGGGCATGCACTTTACACCAGAGACCAAGCAACAATATCGCCAATGGCAGCATTCTTCTTCGCCAAAGCCGCGGAAATTCAAACAAACACAGATTGCCGGTAAATTCATGTCAACCGTTTTTTGGTATCGGAGAGGGGTATTGCTGGTTGACTTTATGTCCACTGGGACCACAATTAACGCTGACTGGTACTGTGAGACTCTGAAAAAACTCAAAAGAGCAATTCAGAAGCGGAGAAGAGGAATGTTGAGCAAGGGCGTTCACATTCTCCACGACAACGCTCGGCTACACATCGCTCGGCAAACCGTTGCTCTCCTGCAACTGTTACAGTGGAACATAGTCTCCCACTCACCTTATAGCCCTAACTTGGCGCCCAGTAACTATCACCTGTTCCTAGGTTAAAAGAAGATTTGGCCGGAAAGCGATTCAGCTCCGACGACGAGGTGAAAGAATCGGTTCATAACTTTCTGAACATCATGGCGGCGAGCAGGTATGACATGGGCATACAAAAACTGCCACAGCGTCTACAAAAATGTTTCGACAGAAATGGTGATTACGTCGAAAAATAGCTAAATGTTCAAGCTGTAAACTGATGTAAATTGTTGTAGAAATAAACAGGTCCATGTACTTTTTTAAAAAAAATAGGAGGTCTTACTTTTGAGATTACCCTCGTAGTTCTATTTTGTAGGGATCCCCAGTATTCTAGCATGGCTGCAGTTTTCGGCTTATATACATCTACAGAGCCGAAGGTTAAGCGGTTATCTTTTCTGTGTTTTCCTTGTAGTATATTAATTAAATTTCCTGTGTATATTTCTGTTAAAGAGGTTCAGTCTCACGTTTTTGTAAGGGTGAATTCCTTCAATCTGTAGCCAGTAGTCGCTCACTGTACAGCCAGCTACATATATCGCTCACGTATCGGCGCCCTTGGGTGACACATCAGGAGGGCAGCGAATCGCGTATCTAGGATTCTGCCTTCTTTTATAGTTTATATCTTCAGTTAGTACTGGCATAATGCTTATGATGTGTGCATGCTGTGTACGGATGCAGGAGGAGCTGGCCGCAGTTCCCGAATACCTTCTAGCTGCTGCATCGGGGCGTAGCGGTGGCGGAAATTCTGAGCGTCACATATGACACATCAGGTTCACTTGTTTGGCTCACAGTCTCTGATTCCTGGTTACCTCATATTGTACCCGCCGCGGTGGATCCGTTCTCACAGCAACGCGAGTGGCTCGTGGAAAGGCTTTCTCGTGGCGAGAGGCGGAGCTCCAATGTGGAGACAGGCCGCCTGGTCCCACCCATTCACCATAAGAATGGACAGGTGGCGCGTTATGGAGCCCCATAGGCAGACAGAATACAGTGTTGGCAAGAAAGCGAATGTATGTCTACTGAGGGGCCTCATCCGAGATAAGAAGGCGGCCTAGCGTGCTGCTGTCGAGCTTGTAGAGTGCAGTCGTCTACAAGTTGTGACTCTCATCGAGATCAGCTACGCCTGTCACATGGGACCTGAGCCCATCCTCAGTTCTTACAGGCGGCTGGCGGAGATGGTGAAGACTGTTGGCCTTGCGAGCATGACGCAAGCAGAGCTCGCAATTTGCAGCATTGTTCCCAGAGCTGATCGTGGCCCTTTGGTTTGGAGTCTAGAGGAGGATCTCAACCGAAGCCTTCGTCAACTCTGCGCTGCAGATTTATCGACCTTAGTTGTCGTGTGCGGATTTGTACGGCTCCCTTTGATAGGTCAGGGGTGCACTACACAACGGAAGCAGCTACTCAGGTAGCAGAGTACTTGTG
Organism: Schistocerca gregaria; assembly: GCF_023897955.1. Classification (NCBI taxonomy): domain Eukaryota; kingdom Metazoa; phylum Arthropoda; class Insecta; order Orthoptera; family Acrididae; genus Schistocerca; species Schistocerca gregaria. The sequence continues at coordinate 282,353,661 of NC_064931.1, forward strand.
GAGTGCACATGAGTATTTTTTTTTTTTTGGCTAGACGGTGGTTTGAGGTGCTCTGATGACCATTTGTAAGTCGATACGCAGCAACAGGAGTCAGATGGTGTTCAAAGTAAATACACTGCGACCGTCAAAATTTTATCAGTACACTGTCGAAAAACTCGTTATAAAGTTCCCGAATTTGGTGCCCTCCATGAAAGTTCTCTAGCTTAAATTATTCTTGGGACAGAGAGCTATCCGAAACCTAAATTAGAAAGCTCTGATATACTTAGCGAGTCGTGAAACGTGTATCAGAAAGAAAGACTGATTGACTGATTGTTTAATTGGCGGGGTTATATTACTAAACGGGAAAGACAGATTAGAGGGCACTGGAGGGGAGGTGTTCACTGCAGTTGACAAAAATATATTCCCTATTGAAGTAGAAGCTGAGTGTGATGATGATGATGCTGTGTTTGTCGGGCGCTCAACTGCGCGGTCATCAGCGTTCGTACAAAGCCTACATTTTTACACAATCTCATCCAGCCACTGCCACGAATGATGATGATGATGATGATGATGAAATCGTATGGACAACACAAACACCCAGTCCCCGGCATAGGAAATCCCCAACCCGGAATGGAATCAAACCCGGGATCCGGTGATCCAGAGGCAGCAACGCTAGCCCCTTTTCTTTTGGTTGATCTAATTTTGTTTGTTATATATTGTTGGTTCATTTTGTTCTTGGCGGACATCCTATGGCACTCGTTCAGGTTCTTCGTTGATTCGTTCACTCATTTTTTTTGTTTGATTGTTATATATTGTTGGTTGATTTTGTTCGCGGCGGACATCCGATGGCACTCTTTCGGGTTCTTCGTTGATTCGTTCACTCAGTTTTTTTTTCCATTTATTACAGAGGGTAGCTCTGACCGAACACGCTGAGCTACCGTGCCGGCAATACAGACTACTCGACTCGGCTGTGACAGTTTTAGTCATTGAAATGAATTCTATGGTCAATAGCGCGGTAATATCCAGATATCGCAATACTAATGGGATGCAAATTTAACTTACCGAGTATAGACAGGCTGTATATGGATTCATGGTGGTGCTACAAACAGACAGTCAAGCGAAACACCTTTGAGAATGTTTTCTGAAAACTGTCTTGAGCAGCTAGCACGGCAGCCCACACGCAATGGAAATATGTTAGAACTTGTAACTACAAATAGGCCGGACCTTAACGACAGTGTCAGTATAGAGACGAGAATTAGCGATCAGGATGTCACTATAGCAACTATAGTTACGAAAGTTAATAAATCAGTCAAGAAGGCGAGGAGAGTATTTCTGCTAGATAGAGCAGATAAGTAGTTGTTAGCATCTCACTTAGACGATGGAGTGACATCACTTTGGCCTAATAACATGGACGTAGAGTAATCATGGGCAAATTTTAAGCAGAGTTATGTGCCTAATAAGTGGATAAAGGATGGAAAAGCCCCGCAATAGTCTAATAACGAATTTCGGAAGATGATGAGAAAGCAGAGGCTGTTACACTCTCAGTTCAAAACAGAGCGCTTTCAAAAGATCCATGCGCGAAGCATGCAACAGTTACCACCGTCACACCTTAGCAAAAGATCTGGCAGATTCCGAGAAAATTTTGGTCCTGTGTAAAATCGCTAAGCGGGTCTAAGGCTTTCATTTAGACCCTTGTTGACCAGACTGGTGTGACAGTTGAAAATAGAAAAACGAAGACCGAAGTTTTAAATTTCACGTGCAAGAAATCGTTCACAAAGGAGAATCGTACAAACACACTATCATTTGACCATCGGACAGACTCCCTTACGGACGACGCAGTAATAAACATCCGTGGCGTAGAGAAACAACTCAAAGATTTTAAAGAAAATTAATTACCAGGTCCGGACGGAATCCCAATTACGTTTTGCAAAGTGTACTCTACACCTACCATGTATTTATCGTGAATCTCTCGTCCAGAATAAAGTCACAAGCGACTGGAAAAAAGCGCAGGTGACTCGAGTACATAGGAAGGGTAAAAGAACGGACCCTCAAAATTACAACCAATATCCCTAACTTCCGTTTTCTACATAATCCTTGAACATATTCCGATTTCGAGTACAATGTACTTTCTTGATACTGAGAAGCCTATGTCCACAAACCAGCATCGTTGTAGAAAGCATCACTCTTGTGAAACTCAGCTTGCCGTTTTCTGACATGATATACTGCGACTGTGGATGAAGGGCAACAGGCAGATTACATATTTCTAGGTTTCTGGAAAGCATTTGACATGGTGCCCCAGTGCAGGTTGTTAACGGGGGTGCGAGCATATGGAATAAAACCACTCATATGTGAGTGGCTCGAAGACTTCTTGAAAACTAGTATCCAGTATGTTATCCTCTACGGCAAATTTTAATCAGAGAGAAGCGTATCTTCAGGAGCGCCCCAGGGAAGTGTTATAGGATCGCTGTTGTTCTCTATATACGTAAATGATTTGGCGGAAAGGTCGGGCAGCAATCTGCGATTGTTTGCTGATGATGCTGTTGTGTACCGTAGGGTGTCGAAATCGAGTGATTGCAGGAAGATACAAAACGACATACAAAAAATTTCTAGTTGGCATAATGAATGACAGCCAGCTCTAAATGTGAAAAATGTAGGCTAATGCGGATGAGTGGGAAAAAGAAACTTGTAATGTTCGGTTACAGTATTACAAGTGTCCTGCTAGACACAGTCAAGTCGTTTAATATCTGTGCGTAGCGTTGCAATGTTATATGAAATGAAACGAGAATGTCGAAATTTCGGTAGAGAAGGCAAATGGCTGACACCGGTTTAGGGGGAGAATTTTAGGAAAGAGTGGTTCACCTGTAAAGGAGACCGCGTATAGGACGCTCATGTGACCTATTTTTGAGTGCTGCTCAAGTGTTTGGGATCCGTACAAGGTCAGAATGAAGATAGACATCAAAACACTTCAGAGGCAGACTGCTAGGTTTGTTAATGTTAGGCTCGAACAACACGTAAGTGTCACGGAGATGCTTCGGGAACTGAAATGGGAGTCTCTGGAGGAGGCGATATTCCTATCGAGAAACACTATTGAGAAAATTTAGAGAACCGGTATTTGAAGCTGACTGCCGAACGATTCTACTGCCTCCCACATATATTGCTCGTAAGGATCACGAAGATAAGGGAAATTGGGGCTCATATGGAGGCATGTAGATAAGAGGCGCTCCATCTCTCTATTTAGGAGAGGAACAGGAAAGGAAAAATGGTTCAAATGGCTTTGAGCACTATGGGACTTAACTACTCTGGTCATCAGTCCCCTAGAACTTAGAACTACTTAAACCTAACTAACCTAAAGACATCACACACATCCATGCCCGAGGCAGGATTCGAACCTGCGACCGGAGCAGTAGTGCGGTTCCGGACTGCGCGCCTAGAACCGCTAGACCACCGCGGCCGGCAGGAAAGGAAAATGCTAGTAGATGTACAGGGTACCCTCCGCACCGCATCGTATGGTGGTTTGCCGAGTATTTATGTAAATGTAGTTGTAGATGGATGGCACACGAATGATTTTTAAGCAGTCTCCTTTGTGGACAGATTGCGCGTCCCTAGTAATCTAGCAACGAACAGCAGTCTGCCTTCTGCACTGTTTACTACTAAGCCTATGTGATCTTTCCATTCCATATCCGTACAGTGTTACACTAAGGTGTTTGTGTGAGTTATCGAGTTTGAGCTTCAACTCGACATTTTAGTTGTAGGATACTACGTTATTTCATTTTGTGAAGTGTACGGTTTTGTATTCCTTAACATTTTAATTAAGCTGTCATTCTTTAAACCACTTCGTAATACAATCAATATCTGCCGGCCGTTGTGGCCAAGCGGTTCTAGGCGCTACAGTCTGGAACCGCGCGACCGCTACTGTCACAGGTTCGTATCCTGCCTCGGGCATGCATGTGTGTGATGTCCTTAGGTTAGTTAGGTTTAAGTAGTTCTAAGTTCTAGGGGACTGATGACCACAGCAGGTAAGTCCCATAGTGCTCAGAGCCATTTGAACCATTTCTATCAATATCTGACTGAAATTTGTACAGCTTCTTTCAGAGAGTACTTCATTAAATGCAACTGCATCATCCGCGAATATTCTGAGGTTGCTGTTAATATTGTCCACAAGGTCATTTCTGTGTTACGTGAACATTAAGCGTCCCAACACATTTATCAGGGGCACGTGTGAAATTAATTTTACGTCTGTCGGTAGCTCTCCAGCCAAGATAACTTGCTGCATTCTCCCTCACAAAAATTCTCAGTCCCGTACCAAATTCACTTTAGATAATAATTGTGAATGTGGTACTGCGTTAAATGATTTTCGGAAATCGATAAGTATTGCATCCATCTGGTTTGCTTTGGACTTTAAGCGAAACCAAGCCACACGACTACTACTTCACAGCACGAAACTGCAGTCCCCTACGTCCCGCAAGACCACAGTTTGTGCCTCATAATTCGATGAACACCACACCAGTGTCGAACATCTTAGCCTGCCAAAAAATTTGAAGAAAATGTACAGTTAGAGTCAGAATATAACAATTCGCTGGAAAACAGTGTAAGTTTGTTTCGTATGTTACTACTGTTTCATTCGAGTCATCCGTGATTTGAAAGGTCATTGTGTTATGCATGCTATCCAGTTAAACAGTTCACTGGAGACAGCTGGAAATAACCTTTTAGTTCCACGCGGTAGACAGCAGGGCGGCAGGCACTCACGTGTGTCGTAGGTGAGTGACAATGAGGATTGCCTCATCCGTGAGTTTAGGTGTTATTTCGCGCGATTTTCAATCCTGGTTTAACAAAACTTGTTTTAATGTTAAAATAACGCGAATGCAGGGGATTAACTGATTATATTATGGCCCGTGTAGGGGGAACAGTTGTGTCTTTATTTCATAAATTAGATGAAAAATCATTTTTAAGCTGGACACAAGAAATAAAGCGCTTTTTTAAAGCAAAGTGACTCATATCACACTTGGATATTAAAATAATCGGTGGGAACAAATCCGAAAATTTCAGTTTTCTTACAATGAAAAGTATCTTTGGCTTAAAGGTGGCACTGTAGCAATTAAACTGTATCTTTGCACATGTTTCTTGTTTGGCGGGTTTGGCACTGAAAGATAATGAAGTTCAGGTTCTTTCGGAGTACGTGACACATCAAGAGAGTTTTCAGTCGTTGGATCATGTATGAACGGAACGTTCAATTCCTACAGCAGCCTAATTTCTAGCCATATAACATAATGCGACTGTAAAACAAAATAAGTTCGTAATCTACAGACAAATTGGTGTTCTTTTCTTGGGCAAGCAAAAGCTTGCGTTCAAAGGACACTTCGAAGATGAAAGTTCTGACAACGAAGGCTATTACTCTGAATTATTGGAACTTTTGTGTAGAAAGGAATAGTTTACCCTTGATCAATTCCAGAGCAATTCTGGGTTCAAAGGAACATGAAACACAGTTCAAAACGACTTAACTGAATCGGCTTCCGATGTAAGAAGTCAAGTTTTGTACATAAGATGTTCTCATAGAAGGATTTATTGGTTTTAACAATGTTTCTATTGACAAAACGTCTAAGGATTGTACTCCATGCTCTTAATATTTGGGGAGTTACTGACAAAATAATGAATCAAATGTATCATGGAGATTGAGTAAAGGAGAGTAAACGTCTAAGTATAAAATTTTTCTTAAATAAAAATGCCCACGAGCTATACCTATGCACAGTTATACTGATAAACTTAAGCTAGCGCTGTCACATTGTTCTGAAAACATCAGCGTAGTTATGCTTTTCATTCGCAGTCTCCTAGCATTCCATCCATTTCAGCAAGATCTCAAAGAGAATATAACTCAGGAAGTAAGAGGATTCAGATTGCCTCAAACGTTTACTACAAGCTCCATTTACAATTCACGACCTTTTTGAACAATTTATCTTAAATATCATGAGTTGAAAGAGATTTTTGAAAATATCACCACAGATGATGAGGAGTGGGATGCAGAGGCGTTGAACAGTGATTCTGCCCTGCTAACCATTCTAAATAAAACTCAATTCCTTCAAGTCCCTTACGATTATATCTTACGAGATCTTAGGTAACTTGACAGTGCAAACGAAAATGTGCTTTTTAGATCTTAAGAATATTCAGTTGATAGACTTGTTTGATAAGAATCGTTCTGTAAATTATAAATCAAATTTAACAACAATGAAACTGATTATCCTTCTCGCAAATTACCTATTCTCCAACAAAGAACGACTGGAAAATAAGTTAGGAAACATTTACATTGACACATATAAATATTTACCACTTGCATACCTCCTTAAATTCATAACTGACAATGATCTTTAAAATATTTACGACGGAGCAACACAGTTTAACCAAATGATTCTTACATTACCTGTCACTACAGATTCTTTTGAAAGCACCCTTAAAGCACACTTAAAAAAATTAAAATTTCCTTTTGCAATTGAAGGACAAGTTTTACCTTAAGTTCTCTCTGCACATGTGTCACAGAAAATACCCTGTTAAAAACATACGAACGATCAGAAATTTAAAGATATCGTGGTTGATAACTTTGCTACCAACAAGAATCGATGCATGAATCTCCTGCATAAAAAGATGTAAGGTAAGCCTACCCACAGTTAATTAATCTGCTTCGCTACTGCACAACACACACGTGGAGGTGCTAATCAGACTCAGAGGTGTGCGTAGGCGCATTTTAAACATTCTGAATAGTATCTATTAGTACATATGTACTTCGGATTAATCTTTCCCAAATCAGCCTTGCCTTTTAACGAAACTGAACGTTCATAAATCTCCAGACTTAAGTTAGAGTGGCTGAGTTACAGCATATTGCCGCCACTAACAGTACGTACAACGAGCATAGATAACTTGATTAGTTCATATCAATAAGTTTATCAAAGGTTCACATACTAACTTTCCAAATCAACTGACTATTCTGTATTTTCAGCCATGAAAGAAAGCGCATACACATGGACTATGTCTTACATTTGACACAAACGTTTCAGATTAGTACTATATAAACCGGAAATTGATCTCTACATGCCTTAAAGTCTTTTAATGTTAAACATGTTCGTTTTACTCTGACGTAAAGCACAGGATGTCAAGTGGATACAAAATAACACATTATTAAAATTTGTCATCGCCAAAATAGTTAAAGAGATAAAGCACCTTTCGCCACAGGCTATGTCCATACACATATTGCTCACGGATGCCTGTTGTATCATACAAACACGGTACCAAATAGCACAACTGTTAACATATGCTGGACAATTTCCACACAGTACAAATCAAATTTAATGGCCTATAAGGTACAGCTGACAGGTATTATTGCAAAGATAGCCTTTGTATAGTGTGCTGCATCCATTAGATTTGTCTCACATCAGGACAATATAACAGACAGCAAATAGTTCTCTTTTCATATTTAAAATTGACTACTTTAGTGCTTGGCCTTTAAGATTAGGGAAGATTACAAAATTGCACTTTACTAACAATCGTGACGAATACTCAGTTCTCACAGTCTCCTTTACACGTTCCTATTATTACACTCATAATACAGAATTAAAGATATTTACTCTGTTGCCCTTATCCACCGCAAACGCAACAGGCGCACAAGCACACCGCCACAGGTGGGAGGGAGGCCATAGGAAACACTCTCCCCGGTCAGTGACAAAGCAAGACTCACAGCGCCCAGGTCCTGCAGACACCAAGAAACCAAAAAGCGCACACAACCTCTCCCAAGCAGATTACTAAAGCACTGGGGTATTATGCAGGCAGCAACATGGCTGCTGCTTTTTTAAGGTTAGAGCGTAAAAGATCAGCACCGTGACAGCATTAGTGTAGCTTATTTCTACAATATGTACCTGTCAGAGTGTAACTAAAGGTGCAATCTAGAATTACTGCCATTTATATACAAAAATTTCAACATTGCCAGTAGAATAGAAAATCTAATGGCAACCGAGTTTACAGACGCCGAAAGAATACAGTTACAGGAGGGTTAACAACACAACTATCAGAATAAATTGTGTGGAAAGCATGCGAAAGAAGTAATAGCTGATACAAAAATTACACTTGACCTGTCCTCTGTGCGGAAAAGAGATGTTATTGACACAATTATAAAAACAGCACAAACATTAAATAATGAACACAATAAAATTGCCTACCACAACAATGAATATTCTACTTTCAAAACAATTAATAGGAAACTAAACAACAATGAAGCAATAGCAATTAAGGCTGACAAAAGCAATGGAATTTTAATAATAAACGATTGTTATTACAGTGCTAAAACAGAGTAATTTTTCATTGAGAACAATATTGTTGCTGTAGAGAAAGACCCCACTTGGAAATTTGATAATGAAGTGAGTAGTAAACTGAATCAATGTAATTTTCTTATATATGATAAAGAAAAAAACATTTCTTAAAGATGATGAAATTTAAAATCCTCTGCATGCACAGGTGAAAAACGATAAGGAAGAAAAAGTATCTGGCAAGCTGTAGATGGCAGACATGCTCCAAACTAGAAGCTAAATAAAATCTGAAATAACAAGCTAAATGAAAATTAAATTTTTGAAAATAGTTACAGTTTAAATAACAGTTATAAACTGGCAACATTTCTAGAAAACAGTGATATTCCCAACATATCTTGTGTCAGTTGACATTGATAACTTATATAGAAATAACCCGGCAAACTAACACCTTAAAGTGATTAAAAGTAATTTATTAAAACATCACAAAATATGTCAGCCTGAAGCTCTTGAATTAAGAGAAGTGTTAGTCCTCTCTCTGTCATATAACTGTTTTCAGTTTAGTAATAAGCTCTATTACCAGCAGGATGGTGTAGCTACGGGAAGCTTTTTAGCTGATACAATGACAGATTTACTTATTAATAATTTAGAAAAAAGATTCTTTATTGGAAATAAATCTATTGCAGGTAAAACACTATACTACAGAGGATATGTTGATATCACAGCTCTTATACCAGGAGATTAGAGAATACTACAAGATTAACTACCAGCACTTAGTAAAATTCACAACCAAATTACATTTACTGTTGAAAAAGAGACATATAATAATTTAAACTATCTCGACCTTATCATCGATAAAGTTAATGGGAGTCATAACCTTATGATTTGCAGGAAACCTACCTGTACAGAAATGATAATAACTGATATTTCTTGCCACCCTGTTAGACATAATAATACCTATTTTGTTTCTATGATGAACAGGATCTTAAAACTTCCATTAATGCAGATAGTGTGGAAAATTGATTAATAACACTAAAACACAAAGGTATAAAAGTGGTTACAGAACTCACCTACGAGACAACTCATACTGGAATATAAAAAAGAAGGTACATGAAAAAATCAGATCAGAAACAAAAGACTACAGAAATTAAGAAGTTTATCTCAATCACATACTGAGGAAGAGTGTTAGATAACACTCAGACATTCTTTCGAAACTCAAATACTTCATTTGCATTCAATACCTCTAAAAGATTGAGATTCACACTGAGGCATAAAATAGAAGACCGCGAGAATAAATGCAACTGTACAGGCGTTTATAAATTAGAATGTGCTATGTGCAAGGGTTTTTATACTGGTTAGACAGAGCATTCATTTTTCACCAGGTTTAGAGAGCAAACCAGAAACCATAATACTACCACCTCTGGTGATCACTTAAGAGAATCTAAATACAGTATAGATAATATACAACATGATATTAAAATTTTAAATTATGCCCCTATAAGTAAAAAATAGACATCCTTTTTTATGTTTAGCTTTCAAAAATACTTTCATAAGTAATTTGTTGGTTTAAGTGCATTGGTTTAAGTAAATATTGCATGTTTTGTTTCATTCATTTCACTGTCACAAAGTTTATACTTGTGTTTGTATGCTTCACTTCACAATAATCTACCTATGTTATTTTGAGTTGAACATGAAGTCAGTCCTTCATTTATACTTCCATACAATAACTACTTAATCTAGATTTCCATAGTAATGTATGTTTCTATGGTAAAAAAAATTCTTGAAAGCTACGTCATCATGTTATATTATGCAACATCGCCTTGTGATCTACAAATTGTGAGTGTATTTACTAATACCATACATCTTTTCCAGTGTAAATTCTGTTGGAACTCCTTATCTTAAATGACTGAACTTTAATGTAGGAATGTGCTAAGATTTTTTGCTTACTAATAATGACACTTCTAAAAGGTAGTTGATGTATAAGGATTTTACAGATTTTAGTACAAAAATCATTTTTTTACATCAAACATTGAAAATAAAAGAATAAAAGAAGTAAATTCATAAAAGCCTCGACAGTGTGATTTTACGTGAACTGGAACATAAATACAAAATTACAACTCTCTATCTTTTATATTTCCCGATTCTGAATTTTCGTAAGAATTCCACTGAAATCGAGTCAGCGAATCTTGCTGAAAATCAAGATTTGTATCACTGGTATTGTTTTTCAACATTTGGCAAAGAATGGCGACATTATTGAAATAATTAATTTTACTTTCGATGGTTGCACAATGTTTTGTCTGAATGCTTGTGCACACAATAACCATAGCCGGTTTGGCGTCGGCGGAGTCATTGACTCTCTCCTTTGTGTTTAGAGTGTACGCCACTGATGTTTTGCAAAAACAAATTAGTTTCATTGTTTAATAATAATTATTACTATATATTATCACTGTTAAATTATTATATTTATTATTAACATTACTTCTACAGCTACATTGTTTTGTCCTTGCCATGGACGCAACTGGAGCTGGCGCCCTGAGATAGTTTCTACTTGGCGAAATGGGCGGCGCTTTGAAGTTCGCCCCCGGTCACAAACGCCACCCAATCAGCAGCCCCAGTACCGCCGCCAATGAGACTTCCGCGTTGTGATAAGCGGCGCCCACAGGCAGGAATGAACGGTTCATGTTCGGTACTGGCGCACGGGAGTTTTAGTACGGAGTTCCTATGTTGTTCCTATGTTCGATAGCTACAGTTCGTACTGGAGATCAGCCTGCGAGACTTTATCTACAAGTGGAGTTCCCTATAGCCTTGACAGTGTGGCGCCCAGGGCAGACAGTCTTGTTGACATTGTATCAGTAACGCACGCCTTGATAGACCACTGCTTAGTAGTATCTGTCAGTAAGAACATCCAACGAGCTGCTGCACAATTTTAATTATGTAACGCCGGCCGTGGTGGCCATGCGGTTCTAGGCGCTGTAGCCCGGAACCGCGCGACTGCTACGGTCGCATGTTCGAATCCTGCCTCGGGCATGGATGTGTGTGATGTATTTAGGTTAGATAGATTTAAGTAGTTCTAAGTTCTAGGGGACTGATGACCTCAGATGTTAAGTCCCTTAGTGCTCAGAGCCATCTGAACCAATTATGTAACGGAGTGAAATATGTCTGTGTCACTAATTCGTCTGCACTGTCACAACTCCTCCGTCCACCTAAACCTAATACGATGTGTGCGAGCCGTTCTAGCCAGACGTTCTACCCAGACGACCGATACACTACATACACATACATGATTACTCTGCAAATCGAAATAGGGGCAGAGAGTTCATTGAACCACCTTCAAGCTGTTTCTGTACCGTTCCACTCTCGAACAGATCGCGAGAAAAACAAACACTTAAATCATTCTGCGTGAGATCTGATTTCTCTTAATTTATTGTGATGATCATTCCTCTCTGTGTAGGTGTTGTCAAACAAAATATTTTCACACTCTGAAAAGAAAGTGGGTGACTGAAATTTCATGAGATCCTGCCGCAACGAAAAACGCCTTTGTTTTAATGATTGCCACCCCAATTCACATATCATATCTGTGGCGTTCTCTCCCATACTTCGAGATGGAACAAAGCGAGCAGCCCTGAACTTTCTAGATGTCGTCCGTCGATACTATCTGATGCAGATCCGCTGGGCAGTTCTCGAGAAGAGGATGTAGCAGCTTTGAGCAGGTAGTCGAGTAGACACTAGGCAACGGCGTTGCCGCAGTGGATACAGTTCAGCTTTCGCCGCCGTGCAGTGCGGACGTGTAGTTGTTGCCGCCTGCGAAGCGCGCGCGCTCGCTGTTGTTTACATTTCCGCGGCCGTCACTTACGTGTCGCTTACGTGGGCTAGAACCATGGCCAACTATTTTCGAAAATCAACATTACGATTCAACTTCAGCAACGACTACGCACGACCAAAGGCTTGGAAGTAGAACGCTTCCTACGCGACGTTGCTAAGATCCCAGCTTCCGACCTCTTGGGCATCCTTTTGTCCATATTAAGCAGTACTGTGTACGTCAAAGTCGTCAATGACGCGGTATGTGAAAGAACACTTCGTGACACCAACCATGGATTACGCTTTTGCCACCCCGACGGGAATGTCGGAGCGGTCACTGTCGACCATGCCGGCTTAGGAATGCGCACCATACGAGTTTTCGAACTCCTGTTCGAGCTTCCGGAGGAAGACGTTATAGCTGCTTTCCACCCCTATGGCACTGTACATGGCCACACTGCCAACGCTGGGCGCAATTCCAAACGTACCCCGTTCTTAACGGTGTAAGGCAGATCACCATCGACCTCCATCGCCACGTGCCATCTTACCTGCATATTAGCGGGTGCCGCGCGGTTGTCATATACGACGGCCAACCCAAGACCTGTTCCGGGTGCGGCAAAGAAGGCCACCTCAGATCTGAGTGTCTTCAGCGACGAATCACCCAATTGTCAGCTACTGTGGCACCTCCGGCTCCGGCGACGGTTTTACCGATCACCTACGCATCGGCGCTCTCTTCTCCTCTCACCGGCCGCCGCCCATCGGACCACGTATCGGTGACCCTTCCAGCTGCTACGGTACCGCCGGGGCCGACACGTCGCGCTCAAAGCCTGACGCTACAGTGGCGCTACTACCAACAGCGACGACTTTCGACCCCCACCCGCCAGACCATATGGACGCCCGTTCATCTGACGTTCCCGCGACGGCCTTCCTCTCAGAGCGACGCGACTCCCTGCCGTCTTCCAACACGGAGGGACGAACCCGCAAACAACGTTCACCTAAGAGGCGCAAGAGGAGGCGCCGTACGGTCTCGGAACGAGACCGATCACCTCCCCCTGATGCTCCAGAGGCCGTCCGACCCGACGAGGCCTTGGAGAACCTACACAACGATACAAATGACGACAACATGACGTCGACTGTGGCTGTGTCAATGCCTACTCTACTGGCTCGCTCAGGTGCTCCTGAACCAATGGACTCCACCGTTCGACTGCCACCGAGACGCCCTCCGCCCCCACGACCGAAGTGGAACGTACGGCCATCACAACGACAGCGCCTTCAATGGTGTGGAGTGAGGACGTCGATGAGGACCCGGACCACGCGCTGGGAACAGAGTTACACCAGACGGCAGCATCGTTACGCCGCTGATAACGCCGTCAGATGGCGTACGGCACGACTCGACGTTGCCTCGCCCCTCTTCATCCTCCGCCGGTGGAGTTCCCCTCCACGGCGGGGCACGGCTCCAAACCTACCGTATAGCGACGATCAACACTAACACCATTAGCTCACCAGTGAAACTTCAACTGCTGCGAGAGATGATATGGGCATCGGACGTCGACATGGCACTGCTACAGAAAGTACACTTGGCCACACTTCCAGACATCGCGGGATATAGCACTTATCCTTCTCCTGGTGACCACCTGGGACGCGGCGTAGCCATCTACGCCAGAGAAGGCATTCCATCTGCCAGAGGCATGGCCGTCACTGTCATGGGGACGCGAATCATTAACATTTATGCTCCGTCAGGCTCCACCCGCAGACGCGACTGGGCACTCCTCTACTCAGAAGAAAACGCTCATTTGTTTCTTGGACGCTGCGACCATTACTTGCTTGGGGGTGATCAAGTGCCCCACTACAACACCTGTCAAGAGCTGCGTCTTGTCGTCCGAGATCTGTTGCTCCGCGGCACTTGGGAAGTTCAGCACGGCGACGCGCCTGGACATACTTACCAGACGAGTCACTCCGCGAGCCGCCTTGATAGAATTTACGTCTCTCGGGAACTCACACCTGCAGTCCAAGGTGCAGAACTTTGGCCCCTGGCCTTTTGGGACCACTGTGCTTACATCTGCAACATTCTCTTCCCCAAGAAAGTGGTCTCCCGTAGTCGTGCACCGTGGAAGCTAAACGCCTCCCATCTTCATGATCCCGAATGTCTTCAACGTGTTACCGAGACATTGGCCACCTGTGAACGTCGCTTACCTAAATACTGCAATACCTTGACCTGGTGGCTGGAATGTGCCAAACCTGCCATTCGACGTACTTTGATTCAGTATGGAAAGGAAGTTGCTATGTGGCGCCGGCACACTACCGACTATTTCTACGCCGTTCTCCGCGACCTGGACGCCCAACCGCCCACCCCCGACACCCAGAGGGAACGCAGCAGGATTAAGGCGTAAATTGTAACGTTGACACGCCGTAGACTGCAGGGGGCTATGGTGCGAACCCGATGTCAAGATTCGGCGGAATAAGAACATCCGACCATGCATCATATCGCCTCCGATAGGAAACATTGACGACAACAACTCTTCACCGAGATCACCACCTGTTGCGGCCAGCACGTCACTTGCCAGGCCGAAATCGTCAGTGTCTTTGTCGACCACTACCGCACAATGTACCAGGAGGAGACTACCAACAACCACGCTGAGGAGTCTGTGTTACCACACGTAAATTGCACCCTCACCAGCGACGAAGCGGACGAGCTGATGGAGCCCATTACGCGTGACGAAATCCACCATACAATCAAAAAAGGTGCTCTGAATAAGTCACCTGGTGTCGACGGATTGCCGATAGAATTTTATCGCGCTTTCTTCACACTAATGGCGTCACGGTGGACAACGATGTTTCATGAACTGCTGATGATGGGGAACGCCGTACCGCCGTCCTTCGTCACGGGAATTATTATACCCATCCACAAACCGACACCAGGTGCGACACTGCACATTACCGTCCCCTGACTCTGCTTAACGTAGACTGTAAAATTTTTACACGCCTACAGGCAACGCAATGCCGCAAGGCCCTGCCCAGCAATCTATCCCCGGAACAGACAACTTTGGGCGGCTCAGTTAATATTGAAACGGCCACAGGAGAATGTCGCGATTTAATTGCACTGGCAACGGCGTGCAGACTCCGCGCCGCAGTGGTTGACATTGATTTTGACAGCGCATTTGACAAAGTCCGGCATCTTTTTCTGTTTTCAGTGATGAACCGCATGGGTTTTCCACCAGCCTTTATCGACGTGATCCGGCGCCTGTACGGCACCGCTGAATCGCTGATTCAGGTTAATGGCCGTGTGGCGGGTCCAGTGGCGATCGCGCGTTCCGTACGGCAAGGCTGCCCATTTTCAACCCCACTCTATGCCATAAGCCTGGAGCCACTCATCGGGAGTCTGACAAGCCACCTTTCTGGTCTCTCACTGCGACAGCACAGTTTTCGATGTCGTGCGTATGCGGACGACCTCCTCCTCTTGATCCGCTCACGGAGTGAAACACACACGGTACCTGATCTGATATCAACGTACGGCACTGCAGCGGGCAGTAACATGAATGTGGCTAAGTCCGCGGCGATGCCCATTGGACGCGGCCTCTCACACGACGAATTAGCACCTCTTCCGTGTGTACAAAAACTACGATACCTTGGTATCATTTTCACCTCCACCGTGCGCCGCTCCGCTGCCATTAATTTTCGGCGTGCACTCCAAACTATCCGCACGACGGTGCGACAAAATCTTCTCCGACGACTCGATTCCTTACAACGTGTCTAATACCTGAATCAACATGTGGCGTCCAGAATGGTCCACATTGCACAGGCCCCCCGCTGCAATCAACTATTGGACGCAGCCTCCAGTCTGCATTCGGATACTTCCTTACGGCCGGTGCGCTCTTTAAAGTCCGCTACGACACGCTCACCCTTCCCCCGCGAGCGGGTGGCCTCGGTCTTGTCAATGTGCGACTCCGCGCGGCGTCCTTGTACCTGTCCACCATGCACAAGCAGTGGCACGGGGGCACCTCCCTTACGCGCAGCCAGCTGGAAATTCTTGTGCCCGCGACCATAACACCACCAGTACCAGTCGGACACATCAAGCACCATCTGACGCACAATTCTGATTTCATCGTCGACTTCAGTTATGCTCACACACACTTACCGACCACGCGTTCTCCTCGACCTAAAGATTTTTACACCCCATGCCTTCGTTCCATATACAGCAACAATATCGAACTGAGACATCCGTCCACGTGGTGACCCATGGTTTGGCGTCACATCCACCAGCCTTTTCTTCCCTCCAACGTCCGGGCCACATGCTACCAATTCTGAAATGAAAAATTCGCCACAAATCATCGTCTTCACGCCATCGGACTAAAGGACTCTCCACTTTGTTCCGTTCGCCACCTCGTGGATGTCGATGTCCATCAACTGACTTGTGCTGCCACCAGTGACGTCTGGAAACTTGCCCGACAGTTCATTGCCTGTTACCTCCGCGTTCCGCCGGATTCGATTGACCCATGGACTTTTATCTATCCTGAGAATACTTATTTCCCCGCCACCAAAAATCATACGATTGTATGGGTCAAGGGATGGACGATCACCTACATGTATAACTATGGCGACAAATCACGCCTTGATTTCTGGCAGTACTTACAAACCGCCCACAGTGAAGTCGAACACCGACCGCGCTACCGCGCCTTCTTCGCCAATTACCTACATGCGATCCTTACGTCACCCCCTCAGTTGGATGGTGCCATACGCCGACAGCACTCGCGCCCCCCCTGCTGACATCTGAGACCTCCGGCGCTACTTTCTACATTGTAACCCACAGTGGAGTGGGCGCATGGACACGCGCTTCCTTTCTTTTATGTACTATACCAGAAAACACTGATTTTTCCGCCACTCGACTGTATATTTCTTCACACCTCTTAGCTTATATCAGTATTATTATTCTTTTTTTCCTACACCTTGTTCATAATTTAAAAAAATAGCTCGCCTTGTAAGAGTATAATGTCTTGGGTTATTTTCGCCCGAAAGGATGGCATTTCTGATGTATTTAAGTTTGTACCAATAAAGATCTTTAGTTCATTTACCCTGTTCCTGGCAAAAAAAGACGTAATAAAAATAATAAAATAAAATAAAAATAAATCAAAAAGCTACTTTGAGGGAGTGATTCAGGGACGGGAGGGGGCGGTATCGCGGCCTGGCCTCGGGTTCCGACCCCTGCCCGACTTGTCTCCACCTCCTCGTAACTGAACACTCTTAATTCTAAAAAATACAAAAAAAGAAAAAAACCAAAAACAAAAAAGTTGGTATAGTACTTGCCCACGAAAAAAAAGATACACTGGTTCCTGTGAGATCACCAAAATTAAGCGCTGTCGGATTTGGCCGGAACGTGGATGGGTGAGCATCCAGGCCACCCTACGCAGTTGCTATTTTTCGGAGTGCACTCAGCCTCGTTGTGCAAACTGAGGAGCTACTCGAGCGAATAGTAGACGCTGCAGTCAAAGAAAACCATCAGAACGACTGGGAGAGCTGACGGAGGTCGGCTGGTCCCGATGAGCCACTTGTGACCTGAAACAGAGTGGTATTCTGTGCTTTGCGTCAGAAATATCAGTAGGAATTTTTTCTTGTCAGTAGCATTTCATTGTGAAGTACTTTGAGAAAGAGGGACAAAATAAAAACTGAAAACTATAGTATGTCAATTACAAAATTATATCCAATTCTCTTTTTCCTGAATAGCTCTTTTTTATGTAGATTCTGCTAGAATTCTGAATTTTCAAAATCTGTTAATATTTGCATAAGGTCGATGGCCGCAGGCCAAGCCTGCTTCATAATTACATGCAGTGCATGGCCTCTGGATAAAGATAGCGCAACAATTTTTTCATCACTGGAAAAAAGATCGACAGCTGAGTGAATTTATATAAATATTTTCCCGTGCCGTTCGTGACATGACTTATGTAACAGAATCTCACGTGTCATTAACTAAGCAGTTTTGAGATGGCGCTGATGTACAATACATTGAAAATATTACGAGAACATGTTTCATTTTAAACACAAATTAATTATATTTTAAAGTTGTTTTCTATATGCACACATATTCTTGCGAGGGAGTTAATGCAAGCCTTGAATGCAGCTGTGTCTGATTTATGATTTGTATAAATACGTCTGAGGCTACGATTACAGAAATAAACGGACTAAAATGCATGAAGTTACGTCACCCACTACCGTGTAAGCTACAAACATTTGTTATTTCGTTTACAACTGAATATACCTGCTATGCTATCGTGACGTTAAACATCTAGTCACCGTAAACATTCCTGCGCTATCTAACTTTGAATATACTGTGTGTGGTGAGGACAATACTGCCCGAGTGAAATCTCATATGACGAAAATTTACAACTGAACCATACAGACATTTCCTCTTTTGGGAAGAAAACTGTCAGTTGTCTCCCTCTATTACGCAACAGCTTTGATAGTTAATACATTCTTTTGTGGTGTTACTCTATTCGGAGCTAGTCAGATTAATTTTTCAACGCAACTGCGTGATTTTAGATTCTGCAAATTTGATGAGGAAAATTTTTAGACATTACAAACAAACGAAGTTAATGAGAAGAATGCATCTGCATTCATAAACAACAATACCAAATATGCGGCAATAGCATATATATATATATATATATATATATATATATATATATATATATATATATATATATATATATATATATGTGTGTGTGTGTGTGTGTGTGTGTGTGCTGCTTACATTTCATCAGTTCAAATAAAATACGGAAATGTGGAAAAAACAATTTATTTACATACGAAATAAATGTTTTTAAAAATGGTTCAAATGGCTCTGAGCAGTCTGGGACTTTAACATCGGAGGTCATCAGCCCCTAGAACTTAGAAGTACTTAAACCTAAGTAACCTAAGGACATCACACACATCCATGCCCGAGGCAGTATTCGAACATGCGACCGTAGCGATCACGTGGTTAAAGACTGAAGACATACAACCGCTCTGCCACACCAGCCGGCAAATAAACTCATGAAAGTAGGTCTTATAGAAACTACTCTGTCACTCAAATACCGACTATATATACACTCTTAGAGTTGCTTTACTCTGTGAAACCTCTTATTCGAATACATAGACCGAAGGATTTTAGCCATCATATCATGAAGTCACAAAAGCGTCAGTGGTTGGAGGAGTCCTATCCATTTGACAAAACGTTTTCTATTCTCGTTTATGTACGATTTATAACTATCCCACTGGTGGGTTTGACACTTGTCTTAAAGAGTGGGTAGTGGCTTTCAGCCTGAACTAATGGAACACACTGTTAACTCAGAGGCATGTCTCCGTGATGCACGGACAGACAAAAGATCAGAGGCCAAAACTCGGTCTAAAGGAATAACTGAGTGGAAGGTATTCGATAGCGAAGGTTTTGCTTTTTTTGAGAATTCATTTTATTTTTTCCCATTAAATTTTATAATCTTTAAATGGTAAACACCAAGCAGCTAAGGCAGTGTGGTAAGTGTCTAGAGAAGAAGAATATTTATGAATTTTATAAAGATAAGAATCGAAAAGATGGGTAATGCTGGATTTGTAAAGAATGTAAAAGAGCTGCAGTTACTTATGAATGTGGTAGAATTTCAGTAAGACTTCTCTCAAAAAACATTTATAATCGACAGTTTATAAAAATCACATGTCAGGAAAATTTTAGGTAAAGAATAGATTTATTATGTTCACCATAATGCATTTTATTTATTTTCTTACATTCATCTTTTATAAAGAAAAATTAAATTTTATTTTCTTACTTTCACCCTTTATAAAAAATATTACACTTTATTTTCTTATGTTCACCTTTTCTATGAAAAACTAATTATTTTTTAAAATTGGTGAACGTGGCGTGAAACAGTATTAGTTTTCATTAATTTTTTAAAGTTTTTTAAATGATATTAGGTGAATTAAAGCTGAAGAGTGGATTATAGAAGACAAAAATTTAGGTTCTGGATAAGTTTTCATTTTCTAGTGAATGAGCGAGTGAAGCGAGTAAGTGTGCTAGAAAGTGGAAACTGAGCCAGAACCAACACTTTTTATCTACTGTGAACACATATAACCTATGCGTTATTTAGGAATTTAGCGATATCAGACAATATCAAAGTTTTTTAACAGCTGAGTGAGTCTAATGCAGAGATGCAACTTGTGTTATAAACATGACACTACTGGAATGGGTTGATAAATTATGGTGTCACAACATTTGCAACTGCACATACTAATCACAACATTTTTTTTATAATGCGTGAACTGTTACAGAAGAACACACTGAGCCATTCCCATCATCAATAAATCGCACTGTACTGTCAAGAACTATGTTTCATCAATCAGCGCCAACATTTGACCTACACTGAACAAGAAAGAAACAGTTTCAAAACGTTATTTTTTTCTAATACTGCTTGCAAAGAGACGTGCTATTATCTTACTGTGTTATAGTAACATAAGAAAGCATAATAGTTTGCCTCAAATAATTTTTCACAATCATGGAAAGTATGAATGATTAGTCATCAGTACATATTCCAGTGTCAGTTCTTATTCTACAAGAAATAAATTAATATATATTGAATTCTGAGCCTCATAGCAACTACAGACCTCCTCCTAATATTTATTACAGTCAATATGATTCAGTGATTGGTTTGGGTCGCATATGTATCACTGTTACACCATACCTCAACGAAGCTTGGTTTCTTCCACATCGGTTGGCACTCTATTACATCACGTTCTATCTGAATGGGTCTATTCGGAAAACACTATAGTCCATTGCACCTTCTGTTCATGCTTCATAAATCACATTTATTAAATACCTGGGACGATTTGAAATGGAACATCCTTATAAAATTAACGACTTGTAAGGCAGGTGCCAAACTGTGATTCGTTGGAGGAATTCTCAGCAATTGTAGTCCACCCACAGAGGAGGTAGCTTACAAAATCGTCGTTATATCGCTCGTCAGTCTGAGATTCCTACCATATATGTTGAGGAATAGAAAAGAATAAGAGAAGAGCAGCCCGATTTGTCACAGATCCATCTAGTAAATGCGAAAGCGTCACGGAGATGCTCATGCAGTTGTACTGGCAGAAAGTACAAGAGAGGCGTTGAGAATCACAAAATGGTTAAAATTCCGATAACGTACGTTCTTAGAAGAGTAAGTCAATGTATTTCGTCCTCCTTTGTATATTGCACCAAAAGATCATGAAGCTAAAATTAATGAGATTTAAGCTCACCCGGAGGTTTAACAACAGTCGTCCTTAGCGCGATCTATTCACGACTAGGAGCTAAGAAGCCGGTGGGGGGTGAATAACCTACGCTGTGTACAATAATGTGATTGGCAGATTTAGGTGTAGATGAAGCTGTAGATGTAGGAACAAACTTATTTATATGACTGTGCCTGTCTGTATTAATTTTTTCCTTTCGTTTCTCAAAACGTAAATGTTTGTCACTTGATAGAATTGCTGTTCATATATACTTCCTGCTGAAACAATTAACCTTTTATTCCTGAAATTTCTACCTTGACAAAAATATTGTTTTCAAAGGAGACTCCAAGACAGATTTCTTCACAAAATTTCGTACGTACTACGTATTACCTATACCATTCTTATTATTCATAAGTGCATCTCGCCCATTTCAACATATAGTCAAGGTATATTTTTAAACAAAAAAGTGAATACATTAGTAAATTGATTAATATGTAAAAATTACATGATTTAACGCAAAAAATTGAAGTGGTATGGTGATTCAGAGCGTAATGACACGTAAGCGGAACACCAGAAAGAACACAGAATGTCCTCTCCAGTAACAGCAGCAAGGAAAACAAATTCTTTTGCAGAGGAATTGTGAAGCGATCCCAATACATTCATATCGTCATAAAATGAATAAATAGAGAGCTCGGCACCTCTTTACAATTGAATAGAAATGAAATAACTTCCCCCTGTAATAAAGATATCTGTACAGTCAAGTGAATAAAACGTCATTCAACCTAAACCCTTCATATAAACTCATATCACATTGTCAACATATGAGCTGCCTTTATAGATTCTGAGAAGAGTATTCATACAGTGTGCTCTTGTGACCCATTTCTCGTTTCCGTCTATCACACCTTTCAATACTGACGCTAACGTCAGTTTTCTTTCTCTATTTCTTCATAACAGTTTCACAGAAATCTGTAACTTCTCATACGCCTACGTTCACTATGAGCTCGGATTTTTGCCTGCATTCATAACAGGCTCACTGCTCTCGCGTCTATCAATAGAACTACGAATAGCACGCGATACTGCACTCTTAGTGTTCGCGTCAGTTGCGCACCCTTCCCCGTTAGCACGCTTCTCAGTATTTCAATATTGCTGCGACGTTTCGTTTCGTAGATATTAACTGCACCTGAAATGTATTGCTTGATGGACCATATACAGGGTTTCTGATGTTCACAGATTGCTGTTCGCTGTTGTCAGAATAAATTCTTTACCTGCATTGTAAGGACATTCATTACAGTAATTGTTATCCTTATAATGGTTACAAGTGGGCCCTAATCATTTTCTTTCTCAGTGAAGTTTTTAACGCCTGTCGTATTATATGCTGCAACTTAATATCATCCTTTTTACAGGATCTCTCTTTGTCACTAGTAATTCATTTTATCGCCACACGAGTGTCTAATACAACCAAACAAATACATTTGAACACTCGAGTGTGTATTAATATGAGTGAGATTTGTCATCGACAAACATCTTATTACAGACAGTCTACAGTAGTCTGACTGGCCCTTTACTTGTTCAAGTCATAATAATCTCAGTGCACAGACATGTATAAATCATAATTGGTAATTAGATAATCAAATGATAGTTGGAGTAATAAAGAATAGTTTCATTAGAATGAACATAAATGAAAAATCTATCTTTAATGTAATTACAACTAAATAAACCTACTACAGTAACGCTATAGTATCACTCAATCCCCATGTAGTCCTGGGTAACGCTACTTATATCGTTACATACTTTCCACATCAGCATTCAAATACTTAACAGAACTGCATAAAATAACATTTTCTCAGAACTGCATTTTCAATTAATACTAATGAAGAAATTAACGTTATTCAGTGTATGTATAAAGTGAAGCAGCTGTAATAGCTACACCAGCAAAATGTAACGACACTTTCAGTTTAAATATACGGAAATATAAAGAGCAATTAAATACAATTTCCAGTACGCATTTTTACTACTACAACAAGACTGCCATAAGAGTGTGTAAATTTAAAATTCGAATATGTGAAGATTTTTTATATAAAAATCTCCATTATATAGCTTTTTGTAAAATAATACATGCAGAAATATTTTATGGTGAATGTATCAACATTAATACGTATCTTGTACGAATATTTGTGAACTAGCTTAGGGTTCAATATTGTAAAACGTTAAAAAACCAGTGGAGAGCAATTATGCAGTAAATCAGGAACAAGCTACAGTTGTGTTTATAGTGCCAAAGTAAGACAGTGGTAGCCCTATCAGTCGAAGAGGCATACGTTGGTTGGTGGTTTCTGGGGAGATATAGAGTCTCTGGTATTGAACAAATGGGAAAATGTATCAACTGCAGCAGCTGAACGCTCTAAAAGTGCAAATAATTTACTGTATAGAGCCAACAAAAGTAGGCTATCTTCGTACATCAAATACTCTTTCTTTATATATATCATCACTACAACAGTGCATAACAATATGTTGCTGAACCGTTTAGCAACAGTACAACATGATGAAACAATATGGCGTTCCCAGATAGAACAAAGTTATGTAATAATTTGTTAGGCAACTTGCTCTTACACTCTAAATGGGAATATACAAGGAAAACATATTTGTTAATATTTCATTCCATTTTTAAGTCTCTCGAAGCCCTTATTTCTGGTTTGTCACTAATTACATGTGTTTTAAATAGTACACCACACTTATCTGTCCAGCCTGCAAATGGTAAATACAAAAAAAAATTATCTTGTTGATTAGTTCAACCAAACGGAAGATGACAGTAAAGGTGTGAATGGATTGCACTCAGTGGAAGAAAAAAAACCAACAGCACCATACTTTACTGTTATATAGCACTCAAAGAGATCAGCTTCTGTATGCACTCTGAATTCGAGTGAATACGAAATAAACTGTATGTTTGCTGAGCATGTATAAAGTAATTACTTTAAGGCGTTACACTGTTTAAACTTGGCAGAAATAGATTTAATATTCCTTTAGCTATCTCAGAACTTTTATGAACTGCCTGATTTTATTGGTATGATGCTTGTGTATGAGTAATAAATGGTAGTACACTCATTGACAAAATAGTGAAGCACAAAGAAGAGGATGAAGAATGATAGAAGCTTCACTTATTGAGGGGATGTGTGATGTTATCTCAGTGTTTAACAAATCGAGAATAATTTACAAAGAACTTGGCATTACGTGTGGCCTGTATACATACACTGATTTGGCATCGAAGGGTGTCATACAGCCGTTTCACCGTTTTCTGGGAGAAGGCGGCACTCAGCTGTTGTAAATGGTCCTTTTTATCCACGACACTGGCACTGGGACAGAGTTGACGTTCGTGCTGGTCTCACACATGTACTGTCAGGGACAGATCTGGGGTCTTTTCCGATCATAGTACGTCAACTTACGCAGACAGTTCATAGAGAGATACGTAATGTGTGTGGACGAGAATTGACTTGTTGAAAAATGGGACCACGGTACTGTCGCAAAAGTGGTAACACGTGACAACGAATGATGTCCGTGACAAACCGTTGCGCCTCCAGAGTTCCTTCATTCGCTACCAGCCTTGATCTGAAGTCATTCCCGATGGATCCACAAACCGTGATGCTCTGAATAACATCGCTGTGCCTCACGAAAACATGGAAGAATGGGGCCTCCCCAGGTCATCCGAGGTAGTGCAAAATTATGATTCGTCGCTGAATACTGTACGATGCCATTCATTAGCAGTACATGCTTCCCTGTTATTGCACATCCCTATGATCAGCAGTTTGTCTTAACGTTAACTTACGTACGGGATGGTAACTCCCTATTCCGGCTGCTAATGTTGCTGGGAGACCAGTACCCGTTCTCGGGCGGAAAGCTCAGATGTAAATGGGTTACGATGTCCTTGGTGTACAATATAGCGATCCTTCCTTTTGGGTGGACAAATGTGGTCGACCATAACCTTCACAACGAGTATGCCTGCGTCACGTCCAAATACTGGCCAAGACTGGACAGTGTCAAGTCTGAATGAGCCACAAATCTCGATATTGTACGATTCGACCAGATGGTCCAAAGGTGACCCTCGATAAGATAATGCAGTCACCCACAGTTAAGCGTCATCCCGGTGTCCTTCACAGTGATCGTTCAATGTCTGAAATTATTCAGGTCCCTTACATACCCTGCCAGGCGTGGTAGCAATATTAAACACGAAACAAAATTAATATACTCTGGTTACCGTCCTACCTGTCAACGAGAGTTGTAACTCTTACTCATGCACGTCGATGGTGTGTGCGTGTACGAAGCTATGTTGGCATCGGACCATCTCTTTTGTTCACTTCATTTATTTTTCAGGCAGCGTAGATTCACCTACACTGAAATTCATTTTATTTCAAAAATTTTAGTTGACTATCACGAATTTCCAGAAAAAATTAAAAGGTAGCCCTTAACTGTTCTATAAATTATGTACTTTGTTGTAACAATAACTTCCCAGAGCTTTACACATTTGTTTGTACTTTTGACGTGGGCCGGCCTATAAGGCCGAGCTTCAGTCTGGAACCGAGCGACCGCCACGGTCGCAGGTTCGAATCCTGCCTTGGGCGTGGATGTGTGTGTGATGTCCTTAGGTTAGTTAGGTTTAAGTAGTTCTAAGTTCTAGGGGACTGATGACCTCATATGTTGAGTCACATAGTGCTCAGAGCCATTTGAACCATTTTGACGTGGAGACGAAGTACTGTTAACACCATCGAAAAGGCTACTAAACATTCAATTTCTCTCCAATGATGTAGAAATTTGGGTCTTGGCTACTGTATAATGAACGAGAGAGGTGCTGAGGTTGGTGGTTCAGGGAATGGGTAGAGGCAATGAAGTGGGTCTTAGATTTTCATATAGGGACTCAGATTATATTTTCTGTTTCTCTAGAGCGTAATGGTTTTTATGATAATGAACTGGTGATACCCTACGTTACCCTTCGCCGTCGACGAAATGTTAAAGCATGTAATGGTTTCTGATTGCATATTGATTCTACTCCCACTTCCTGGTACAACAACATACGACTAAATGAAAATCGCAACATAGTGTGTTCTCTACAGGGTTAATTTGGTTTATTAACCTATTTAATTTCTTTAATCACTTCACCTCACTGCATTCTAAGGGACATTTATATTATATTCATGCCTTATATCTGGTGAGTAACGTGAACGTTCTTTACAGATACTGTTCTTTCTATGACGACGATAGTTATAAATCTGATGATAGTCTTACGAGCGGGAAACCGATTAACAAAATAAATTAATTTCCGTAAAACGTACTCTGTAATGTGGTTTTTCTTTATTATTATTTTTCTTTTATTGCTACAGTGGTGGAGCGAGAATTAAAACTACCATAAAATCCCTGTACCGGTAAAAACAACATTCAAAGAGAATTTCAGAATTCTTGTATAGTGGAATGAACCGATGAGACTCTGGCTTAGGAACAAATGTATCATGTGACTGGCAGCGGTGTAAAGGAAGTGGACGTGGCTACACAGGTTGGTTACAAAAGTATTGCCTATTGCATTGTATATGTAAAAGCGAAACGAGTAAGATATATACCTCTGATGTAAGGACTCCGACGTTTATCTGACCGACGTGAAAAATACATCTTACTTATCCTTATGAACAACAAACACACGGAGGCAGCCAATCCCCCTATACAGTAACTAGACCAAAAATAACTAGTTTCTTACTTGTATTTTGTAACACTTCCATTAGATTCGTAAACCTTGCAATACACTAATGAAATAGAGTAAAGAATATTCTGCATGTTGTAGGCTTCGATACACAATCACTGCTGTTACAGCACCTCTCATGCAGGGGCGGTTGCAAGGGGAGGGGGGGTCACTTAAAATTGGCGTCTTATTATTTATTAAAACACATTTTTTACCCTGAACTCCAAAACAATTACCAGTAACTACTTTAAACAAAAGAAAATTTCACCAATTTGTTGGTTTTGTTAAGCGATATTCTCCCAAACCCCCTCCCCCCCATTAGCCTCCCCTTCCCTTGACCGACCTCTAGAATCAGCAGCCTAACTGCTTAGATGCCATCCTTTACCAGGCATGTTGATCTAATTAGTCTAAGACGTTTTCAGTGGATTTGAAACCTGGAAACTTGATTCTCTAAGTCAAATTTATTATTTGTTTTGAATTTTTCCTGCATTATCATCTAGTAATTGAAAGAGATTCCGTATTGAAGTACAGTGTTGGTTAATAGAATGGTCATTCTTAAGGTGATAGAAAATTGGAAAACGAAGTTATCCATCGGCTCCATATATGCGTTATGTTTCAGTGCATACATCAAGAGGTAGTATTCGTTGTTCTGTACTTAAAATACACTTGTGAGGCCACATAGTCTTCTTTTATTTAAACTATACGTTGCCCCCTTCCTACTAAAACTTTACGAGTTCTGTTCCGCAAATGATACTTTTGTTCAGCCAAAGGCGAAAAACTATGTTTCACGCTGTAAACGAGACAGAAACTGCAACTTACTCAATGTGTAGATCCTGTGTAAATTAGGCGATACTCCAAGTCCTTTGTTTTACCGAATCATACATTTTGTACAGTCTTCTAGAGTTACTATTAATTTCGACTCATTAGGCTATTAAATCTGATAATGAATTCTGTTGACGTAGGACAGTCAAAGAGGGTGTGGTATGTGTAAACTTCGCATTGAAATTTCGTTGGGGTGACTCCAGGGGTGGTGTACTGAGTGGGTATTTCAGTGAGGGTTTCCGATGGAACTGTAGCTCTGCAGAAACGTAAGTGCATCGTCGAACTGGAGGCAAACATTTGTGTCCTTCAAGGTGAACGAGAACACGTGACATTAGAGGTAGTTAAGTTAAAGGGAGAAATGTCATGGAAACTGGGTAAAGGTAAGAAGCAATGGACGAAAGTGGAACAGATCTTTAAGTTCATCTATATTTAGGATAACAGTGTCGAATGAATTTGATTTATTACCTGATGGAGGTGGGAAAAGCCCTATCCAGCTGTGGGTCACAATAGGATGCAGTAGACTTCTAACAGAGGAACTCTGTGTAGATCGGTACCAAAAGAGAGTAGGAAGAAAAGAGTCTTGTTGCTTGCTAATAGTCATGGGACGGGTGCAGGTTAGATGGTGAAGGAAAATTCAGGAGCAGTGTACCGGGTCACAAGTATTGTTAAAAACACGTGTTAGCCATAGCGAGGTTTCAGAGCGGACAGGGAATCTGTGCAAAGAATTTGGCAAAGGGTAGTAGGTCATATTAATAGGAGAGGGGGGAACAGCCTGAGTAAGGACATAGTTACAGTGCTAGGAACGACCTCGAATAAGTTGGAGTACCAACTTCACACATAAATGTGAGTTATGTGGAGATCCCGCAGCTCCATGACCAGCCCTAGATCAAAACTGCTGTGAGCCGTGTCAACACTAAGTTGAGCGGGCTGATGATGACTGAAATTAAATTTAATGTCAACGCAGTGCCTGTTGCTACAATTGAGAGATGGGGATATACTAGACATGGCCTACACATGAATAGGATAGGTTGGCTGAGCTTCTTGCAGATAATATGCCACAGGGCTCCATCGCACAAAGCCAGATCCTTGTTGTTACTAGTTTCAAAGAGGTAATTTGTTAATGTTAGAATCAGAATTCAGGTATCTTGTTTCGAAAGAAGTCAAACTACGAGAAGAGCCCCACAAAACGCTTGAGAATGAACGGAAAGGAAAAGTTAGCTTATTTCGTGATAATATTAGATGATTGCGTAACAAGGTAAAAAAGAGTGTTGTCTGCTTATAAAATTTAAAGTGCTCTGAAAGGATAGACATCCATCTGAGCAGCGCATAACCACGAGGGTTAGATAAGTTACGTATAAGAGATTACACTCTAGCAGCTCACTCAGGCAGAAATAATATTGGGAAAGGATGAGTTGTTACATGAATTAAGACAGAACACAAGTACAGTATGAATACTCCTCAGCGGAAATCTGTTACAATAATTAATGACTTCAGGACAAATGTTTTGAAGAGAAGATTACAAGAAAGGTCCTGGGATGATACTTATAGCGAACCAAACCCTAACATAAAATTTAACCTCTGTCACTACAGATTCACATCATTATCTGAAAATAGATTTCTGCATAAATTAATCAGGAAGACCATTATGCAGCCATGTAAAAAAACTATGGATCACTATAGAGGTTAAAGTATCTTGTGAAAGGAAAAGGGAAATTTATCTTTCTGCAAAAACAAGTAGAGACCCTGCAGTAGTTGCACACGAAAAATGCTATTGAAAATTATTGAGTAAAGTTATTAAAAATCAAGAAAGGGTCATACAATGCCTGAAATCAGTGATTCCGACAACAGACTTAAGGCTATATGGAATGCAGGGAAAGTAGAGACAGGACATCACTCACAGAATAGGGTAACGGCAGGAGTGAACTAAATGGAAGGGCTATAAATGATGCGTCACAGGTGGTAAACATATTTAATAATCATTTCTTAAATATAGCAGAAAGTATAGGGACAAGGATTTGAAGAGAAATATCACTGCAGTATGCAGTAGCTCTCATAAAATCAAATCATATTCCCTCTAAAATAAAAGCTCATCTGGCTTTGATTGTATTCGGAATAGAGTACTAATGATTTCTTCCCATCTAATATGCCTGGTCTTATATGAAATGTGTAACACCCACTAACACAAGGTACTTTTCCAGAGAGACTGTAAGATGCTTCTGTCAAACTCCTGTTTAAGGTAGGCGATAGGAGAGATGTCAATAACTACCGACCTCTTTCACTGCTGACATCATTTTCAAACATTTTTGGGAAAGTGATGTATTCTAGAATAGTATCTCACCTTATCAACCACAATATTCTCAGCAAATCTCACTTCGGGTTTCAGAGGAGATGCTGTGTTGAAAATGCCATTTACATGTTTACTAACAAATTTTACTAGCATTAAATAATAAATAGCATCGGCTAGCATTTTATTTGAACTATGTAAGGAATTTGACGATGTGAATCACAGTGTCCTCCTAGATCAACGTAAGTTTTATATGACTGATGATACAACCAACCAATGGGTAATATCAT
Source organism: Schistocerca gregaria (assembly GCF_023897955.1). Classification (NCBI taxonomy): domain Eukaryota; kingdom Metazoa; phylum Arthropoda; class Insecta; order Orthoptera; family Acrididae; genus Schistocerca; species Schistocerca gregaria. The sequence continues at coordinate 282,384,051 of NC_064931.1, forward strand.
ATTTAATCAAAAGACTGCAGAAACTTTCAATTAGTAATTCAGTCAGTATAATCTGGGGAAATCATCCTGAGCAGGTAGAAATCAGCATTGGTGTTACCCAAGGGTCAACCTTAGGTCTACTGTTGTTCCTCATAGACATAAACAATTTTCTGTATAATATAAAACAAACCAAATTGACTATTTTTGCAGATGACACAAGAAATTTTATTAGTTCAAACATACACACTGAAATAGAGGAAATGGTAAACAATGTTCTCAAAAGTATCACTGAATGGTTTGCTGTAGATGGACTTACCCTCAAGTGTAAAAAGACGCAACATGTTCGGTCCTGCACATCTAGGAAGGCTACAAAAATCATAAGTGCAACACACAGCGAAAAAGTGAAAAATAGGTTAGAAACTTCAAACTTCTTTAATGTATATATTGATGAGAATTTAAACTGGGAAAAGCACATTTGACTTCGAGTCATTGGAAATCTTGGAGAGAGACAGGTCATTAAGATGACATATTTTACATACTTTCATTCAGTGATGTCAAATCAAATAATGTTCTGGGGTGACTCATCTTTAAAAAAATTATTTATTGCTCAAAAATATGGCGTAAGAATAATATTTGGTACTCACCCACTATCATCTTGTAGACAGATGTTTAAGGAGCTGGGTATTCTGACTACTACTTCACAGTATACGAAATACCTCAAGAAATTTGCTGTAAATAATACACTAAAGTCCAAAGGAATAATGATGTACACAGCGAAGATACCAGTGGGAAAAATACCATTCGTTGCTGTACATTTAGGTTGTTTTTAATCCAGAAAGGAGTGCACAATGCGGCAACTATATTTTGTACACTATCCTAAAGATATAAAATGCTTGATAGACAGCAAAGAAAAATTTAAAAACAAATTGGAAAAGTGTCTCCTTGACATGTTCTTCTATTCTGTAGAAGAATTTCAGTTGCTGTAATGCGTGAAACGTAGTGTGTAGGAATTACTGATTGTCATCTGCTTAATGTAAAAAAAAAATGTTCAACATGTAGCCATGATTACGAATTACTTGCGATGTGAACTTAAAATGACACATTCCATGTCATTACTATTTATCGTGCAAAATGAGCCGTGGAATATGAAACCAATTAACTAACAACACTCTTCTTCCATTTTAGTCTGTATGTGATTGATTCTGCATCGTAGCTGAAATTACATTTTTACTAACTTTGGGCAACCATCAACTGTCCGTATGCTAATGTTTACTAGGTATTAACGCCAGTTTTATTCGCCTCTCATCAAAATGACAAATGCAAACCAATCTTTGATTGTTCTCAATCCTCCGGTCACACACGTCATTCTAAATATCGTTAAAGCTGCTTTTAGTAGAATCAGTAGTAATAGTAGTGTCTGAGTTATGAGAAATTCTTTGTGAACAATGTGAAAAGAGCTATTCCGCTTCAACTACTTGACTTTCCAACCAATTTCTAATTGTTTAGCCTCAACTACCATTTATTGAATAAAATGTTAATATTTCCCCCAATTTCATTCATGTCTAAATAAACTGTTTGGATGCCTCTGTCGCCTGTTGTCTACGCTTTTCCTTCTGAGTGTACAAAACACGTAATTGGCACTACCAAATCAGTAACTGAATTTTTACAGGAATGTTTCCGCTAGTTGTTGCACTTCTTTCTTTGAGTGTCTTTCAATTCACGAGTCATGTAACGCTATTATATAAGTCAATGATAGCAGAACCGTTCTCGATTCTCTTCATAGTATATGCTCGATTCTTATCAGTAGGATAGTCTTTTTAAAGAGATTCTACGAGCGTTTGACAGACAACTTTTTTAGGAGACAAACCGCAATTTTCACGTTTCATTTCCCTTTACAAACAATCGAAAGAAGTATTGTTAAGGGATCTCAAGTTTCTAGAAAACCTGAACAACACATTTTCTGACACATTATTCGTATGGTCCAAAACTTTGTATATTTTTGTGTTTTGTGAAGTACAAAGAAACCGTGAAATATATGTTTAATAACTAAATTGCATGAAGCTTAATAACCATTGTTCTGGGGTATACTGAGATTCCCTCTTCCTCTGTGTGTGAATAAGGCTAACATATTGCAAGAACTGACATTATATATTTATATAATCGTATAATACTTACAATTGCTGTATCGGGAGTTGATTGTCATCTTCAGATGTGATTAATCCACTAACAGCTTCCTAATCGCATATAACAATTCCAGTTAAGTATACTGAATATAATGAGGTCGTATAAAATATTGTAATGAATTTTACGCCATGTCTTGACCTAGTAAAGTAGTCTCTAGTGGAAATCGTTGCTTCAGCCTACGAATTAATCTTGAAAGTGTCATCTGTGGACCCAGTGCGTAGAGATAACTAGGAAGGACCGTCTCCACTTTATTTGCGTTTTGTTAAAGCATTTAATAGTAAAGGGGATTTTCTTCAGCTGATGTGTTCCAGACAAACTGCACACGCAAATTTTCTAGAAACTTCTTAGTCCAATTTTTGCGTTTTAGACTAATATTTAAGTCCCGTGAACCACACATTTCCTGGATCGTGCGGGAAGACGGAGGGCACAAAATGAGTTTCAGAATTTAAAATATGAAGCTCGCATCACATTTCTGTCGTCAAATATAAATTTAAAAAATCATTTTTTGGATATGGAATAGTATGAGTGTAGGATAGAGGTGGAAAACGACGATGGTAAAGTACTGTACGTCTTTGAAAATATAGTTTTTTGTGTAGTAGTGGCGAAACAATTTTCATTAGGCTTCCTATTTTAAATACGTATATCGTTTTGTAAAGTTTTCACGTAAACAAAGCATTTATTTTATGTTAGAAACAATATTCTCGTTTCGACATCAGAAGAAAATACTTGTCTGTATCGAAATGGCTGTACAGAGCAGTTTTCGTTGTATTCAGGGCGGCTTCGCGTGTTTTTCGTTCCACCAGGCACGTCAAAGATATTCAGCTACTGCCACGCTGACCGAATTCCTTCTTTTGCAGTCTCTCGTGCAGTAGGAGAATTTTGATATACTGTTTTTGATGCGTAGCCGTAAAAAAATTAATCAAGGAGAGTTAATTCTGGTGCCCCGTTCCAATCTGTCGAACAGAGAAAAATTTTAATTAAAGGTCCTCGCGGAGAACAAGGATAAAAAAGATCGGTGTAATATGATGAATACCGGAATTTGTTAACGTTTTCTATTCTAAAAGATAATTTGCTATTTTAAACTGGTGTTGTATTTCTACAAGTGCTATTCTACTATTTCTACCAATATTAAGGAAACATGTTTCTATGTATTGAAAACCGTAGGAGAAAGCGATTTCCTCCAATGGCGTCTGTAAGCCTTGGTGATCAAGTCTGTCCAAGGAATATTCCTTGAAGACATCCAAACAAAACTATTGAATTTCGAGTTTTCATTTAACAACTTAACTTTTGTATTATGTACCAAAAAGATAATCTGGAGTTTACTTTGGTTTCTTCAGTTTCAAGGTGACGCTAGGAAATGTGAACGTGAGCATTAAATTCATCTGGAAGCAAATGCCCAGTACCCCTAATATCACAGAGGACTGGACGTACTGTTTTGGCACTATTTCTACATGGGCTATATTTCTGCATAGCTTATAAGTAGATCCACCTTTCTTCATACTGCCCTTGTTGCTTTTCTGCTTTCTCTATTGTGGCACTAGAAAGATCGAACCCACTTTCTAAGTAGGACGCCTGGCGGAAACTGGCTGGCAGGCTTAGTGCAGTGGTCGCTCCTAACTCACCAGGCTCTCTCCCACAACGACAAAACTTTGAGCTCAGAGAACTCCATGATAACTTACTTGTCTTCCCACCTCACACTTCTAAGAAAAGTTGCCTTTCGTCCGTTATCGAATTACATAACAAACTTATTTAGAGAGAATTCAGACATAACTGTGTGCTGCCTCCACACTATGAATGCTCAGATCAGATGTTTCTGATATATGAAGAAACTGTTTATCGAAGCAATTTGGGGAAGATTTCGCTTTTTTTGCTTTTATTTTTTCTCTTTTACGTTAGCAGTCGTCTTTGCAGTTGCTCGGCTGCACAAATTCTTAAATTTTGTAGTTCTTGTGCCTCTGCAGGGCTATAAAGCTTTTCTCATTGTCTGTGTTAATCGTAAGGTAGTTAAGACTTATATTTTTTTCTGATCGAATATCAGCCATGTGTCATTATCACCAATGTCTATTCTTTGTACTCCACACTCAAAAGTACACCCAATATCGGTGTTCTATTCTTTATTTTTATTTTTTGGCATTCAGAAACTGCCCTTTTAGCCATCTTAATACAGCAAATGTATATTGGAGTTTGTAATGACAAATCATCGTAGACATAGTTTAAGTCTTACCATAGTACGAAGGTGCATAGGCTTGACAAAGGACTGACTCGAAATAAAACATGTTTTACAATCAGAGTGTACTAAAACGAGAAAACAAGACGAAAATTTAACACAGGTTACACAGAGATAGTATGCTATAAAAATTGGACTGGTAACACTGTGAGAAATGATAAATCAGCGTTGGTACACGTTTGGGATATTCCAAATTCTGACTATACTAATGACTACACATCTAAATTAACAATAAAATGTTCTTTGTACGTCTTGTAAGAATTGGTTCAAAAGCGGCAGATAAAGAATTAACTATTTGTGCAAGTCTATAACTACCATCTAATGAGAAGAGTTCACAAGAATTGTCACATGTATAGAAAACCAGTATTCATACACAGGTGCACTATATTCCTATGGCACACATGTCATCTGATAAGTCACTGTGTCGTCTTATACCTAAGATAAGAAATATGTGTCTAACGAACAAATAAACAATCGGTCTGACCCCACTACTGCGTACTATATCGAACATGTAAAGTTATCAATGAGCATACAGGGTCAGAATATGCTGAATCAATAGCTTCTAGTTTACACGACAGTTATACCACGCACTAACTGGGTCTTGACGGTCGTTTACTCATATGTTTGTAGTGTACTTCAAACTTAAAGCGTCGTTGAACGAGAAAATCCTAGAGGTGTGCAATAAGCACCCTGCTATCCTAACCGCCAGCGCTTCATTCCGAAATTTGACTCCCTATTTACCCTTCCAGCAATAACTCAATTGTTGCTATGAGACTGAGTTAAGCACTTCACAGTCATTCCACTGCTAAAAACCCAGTGGTAGTATTAGGGATAGAACCAGAACTCTCAGCTTCGCCTCTTTTCTCTCTTAACACTTGAGGACTGCAACAGTAAGCTTATTCTCTTGCTCTAAGGTAAGAATTGTTCCAACAAAATACACAATTTTCGAATCATTTCTGGTATCTGTACTTAAAATTCAAAATTGGGCAACTTGGCTTAGACTTTAATGAAATGGTTGAACCGGATAAAAAATATAATAACGTTTGAGAAGAGTGCTGTGTTGGAGACCACGGACAACCGAATAGTTCAGTGTGTCACATGTAACGAGGTTGCGACAGCGAGTGAATCCAGCCTGCCCTTAGGCGAACAATACCAGTTACGTTAATAATCATGCCACTGCACATACGCGGACAAGGGCACAAAAAAAAAAGAGATTAGAATTTCTGTTTTCATCAAATACTTGAAAATTATAAACATTCTTATAAGGTATGATGAACAGAATTGCGATTATTAGGCAGCAAGTCATCAGCTTTAGATATCGTATACAGACTCTCCGCTTTATGATCAACGCTGACGAGACAAAACTTTATGTCCCACTACTCAGCAGTGTGTTGTTTCATCTTTGGAACACAATACAGTAATGATTCTGCGTGGTATGGATTCGGCAAGTCCTTGGTAGGTTTCCGAAGGTATGTGCCACAAAATATATACGTACATGCCACCGGATTCCCGCAAATTTCGGATGGCGGTTTGTGGATATGAATAGAGTCCCAGAAGTGTTCTCTGCGATTCAGATCAGGTGAATCTGCTGCCAGAAACATCAACTTGAGTTGTCATGCTCCTCAAAAGACTGCAACACGATTCACGCCTTGCTACTCGGACTGTTACCTTACTGATATATGCCTTGTACGCAAGAAAAGACTTCAAGCGTAAAGGGATGCAACTAATTCGCGGTAGTGTTCACGTAGTCAATAAGTGTCATAGTGCCTTCGACTGCTACCACGTATCTCAAGGAAGTCCATGTGAATGTCACTCATAGCACAATACTGCCACATTGGCTTGCATCAGTGGCCCTGTGCATGTCTGAAACAGCTGCTCGTCTGGATTACAACGTATCTGGACACGACCATCGACCTGACGTAATAACAAACGTGATTCATCCAGCCTGGTGACACGCTTCCACTGATCCACAGTCCTGTTACGTTCATCTCGTGCCCTCTACAATCGTAATTGCTGATGTCGTTGGGTCAAGAGGGAAACACATTGGGTTCGTGTGCAGCGGAGCCCCATGTTCAGCAATGTGCACTGATTGGTGGGCTACGAAACACTTATACCTCAGTGCTACATCTTGTCGCCTACTCATAGTTTCACTTTCTTTCAACCACTTCGACAAATTAGTATGCAAACAGCTGACTAGCTTCGACATTTCCGGAAAGCTCGTTCCGAGACGCCTGGCCAAGCAATCTACCATTTGCCAAAGTCGCTTATGCCATTGGATTTTCCTATTTACGACCAGTCTCGTCACTACAATGATTTAGCAAACGTCTCTGTTCTATCTATATACTTTCCGTGTCACCATTACAGTATATCCATTAGGTTAAAGATGACACTGCAGCTACGATTTCAGTGAGCGACTTATTTGGGTATAAATACGCAACCAGTCGCTTGTTTCGATTGTTGATACGATTTCTTTTCTCAACCAGTAAACAGTTCTCAATCCACTGCAGGCTCATAATTAGCTAAAGTTCATACAGGGATGTTATCTTGACTATGTGCCACTAGAAGCTTTGGTCTTGGTGCGCTCACTGCCTCCTGGTTACACACACACACACGCACACATACACAGTATTTGGCTGCAGTTGGTTTTAAACTGACAGAGATAGATCTACGTTCAGCGCCAGCAGTTACTAGTGTCAAATTTGAAATCCATTGTCACTTACAAAGATTGACACTCGTCTCTGTTTCCTGTCCGTTAGGAACCCTGTACAGCCGCTGTTCCTACGCCGTTTTACATTGCAACGACTGATATGACATTCTTTGTTGAAACGTTGGACAGGCCGCATAGATAAACACAAAAAAGCCTGGCAACTATTCCCACTGTGTGGTTATGGGCAATTTCAAACACGGTAGCTCCTTTTTGTCATTCGCGGTTCCACGGCGATTCATCTTGATTGCTGATTCCACACAAACGACCGGCGCGTACGTGCCGCTTCACTGTCATGATCTATGCCAGCGGTCGGAAGTTACATGAGCACCTGATACCAGCTGTATATCAGAAGCCCGATATCCGCTTTTATGGTGAGCCTACAATCTTAAAATATTTCTGTCTCCTGGAGTTAATTTACAAACGCACTAATTAGAGGTGAGTATAAGATATCCAATCAGTCGTCACTTTTCCTCATTTATTTCACTCTATATGAAAATTACTGTCATTTACAGCTCCAATGTCGTCATCATTTCTTAATTTTGCAAACAACAGCACCTTTCTTCTACAGGTTGTAAATTTTAAGTTTACAAACCAGAGTAACTCGAAAAATAAACGTGTAGAATCCAAAGTGGATTATTTTCGAGGGGGACATTTGCTGGTGCTAAAATTAGCGCACGACCCCAGCCTCCTGAGGGTGACGTGGGAGAAAACTTTACAATTTCAACTGGGAACCCCCATTTTTTATTGCAGAATCAGATTCTACATAAAAACCTCCTCGAAGTTTGTCATAATTTAATTTTTTCCGCAGACTCGGATAAGTTTTGTTCGTTTCGTGGTCATGAGGCCACACAACTTCCAGTTATCAAACAAATCATCTGACTAGGTAACTAACTAACCAAACATCCTACCTACTAACGAGTGAACTCATTAACTAAAAAACTAGCTGACTCACGAACGTAATTTTTTGTTAGATTCGGAGTAATTACTCCTGTTTGTCGAGAAGTCTCACAACTGGGGTGCTTGCTTGGTCTGAGTCTTTTAGTTTCGGGCGGAAAAACGTAGAAAACGACATTCATAAATTTATTGACTTAAATTACATTGTTCACACCTTCATTTTATTTCGGAGTATCGCGACTATTCCGTCGTTTACATTTTTAGAATTATATATGATAATCGATATCCCACTTAGCCGTGATCGATAATCGATGCTCTTATCCAGCCCCTGCTGATAAGTGGCGTAATGTTTCGCAGTGCCGCCGATAGGTAGCGCAGGGACGAGAAATTCGCCCTTTCTCGTAATAAGACTGGGCTTTAGAAATTACAATAAATAAACGCACTGTATCTTTTACCCGTCTGAGCATTCAGACAGCAATACATGGTTTATAACGATTGTCTTTTGGGCGACTTATGTTTGATTACCTTGTGTGACTGCGTTCCCTGCTTTTGCTCGCTACCAGTCGCGTTTGACGCGGAGTTAGTATTGCTAGATGGAATTACGCCGAGCAGGGCGCATCTCGCTCATAGAAATTCTAACTCTGCCTTTCTCGACGCCCCTTATCTTTCCTCTCTTGAGATTAATAAGTGGAACATGTCACTACGAATTACCTTTCTGTGGAAGAAAAATAGAGATGGTTTACATTTATGAAGAAAGTTGGAGAAATTTTGACGATGCAGTTGCGCTTTATGCACAGTGTTTTCCTGGCCAAGTACGATCACGGTCCTCTTTTGTTCAAGTTATTAAACAGTTTACTGCGGAAGGTAGTGTGAACTAGAAAAAAAGAACCCGTGCAGCTACTGTTTGTGGAGAAAACAATCAAGTGGCAGTCCTAGCATCTGTGGCTCATAGTCCACATGCGAGCACAAGAGAAATATCAAGGCAATCAGGAATTTCACACATGAGTATTTGGAAAATCCTGGAGCTCCACACATTTCATTCATACTTGCATGAGGAACTACATGACGTTGACTTCCAAACCTGTCTAACGTTTTGTCGCTGGGCAGATCAGCGGATGCAAACAAACCAAAACTTTTTTGCCAGAGTACTTTTCTCCAATGAGGCAACATTCACAAACGAAGTTGTGAAGTTAATCGCCATAACACGCATTACTGGAGTGAAGAGAACCCACCCTGAATTCGAGAAGTCAACCATGGGTGACCTTGGTCAGTTATAGTTTGTGTGGTATAAATGGCAATAAACTGATCGGTCCATATTTTATCGACGGTAATTTGAATGACAACAAATATCGAAACCTACTTGAAAATAAACTGCCAGATCTACTTGAAGACCTGAGCATCGAACTTCGACAAAACTTGTGGTTTCAACATGATGATTCTCCAACGCACTATTCATTAGTAGCGCGCGATGAACTATTTCGACTTCACCATGGTTATGGATCGGTAGGGCTGCTCCTGTGAATTGACCAGCCAGATCGCCTGACGTTACCTCGCCAGATTTTTTCTTATGGGGGTTATCTAATAGACATCGTTTATCAGAAAAGGCCTACCACTCGAGAAAACATGATGCAAAGAATAAGACATGCTTGCGCTGCAATCACACCAGACCTGTTATCAAGATGTGTACAGGAATTTAGAATACCAATCAACAAATGCATCGAAGTTGGAGGTCATCACTTTGAACATTTGATTTTATAAAACGGTGAGATGCAAGAGATTTACGGACAACAAGCAGGCCGAAAGTGAGAGGCGAGGGGACTCACTGGAAACAAGCAGTTCGAAATTCATTTACTTGCACGTATTTGCAAATAATCAACAATAAAACGAAACCAATCGTTGCTTTTCAGGACTACCAAATCTTAAACGGGAATACGTTCATCTTTAGTTAGCGTGTGGGTTAGTCTTTTCCTTAGTTAGTCTTTTACTTTGTTTACTCTGCTAGTTAATGAGTTCACTCGTTAGTAAGAAGGATGTTTGGTTAATTAGTTAGCTAGTCAGATGATTTGTTTGATAATTAAAGTTTTGTGGCCTCATGACACGAAACAAACAATACATAACCGAATCTGCGGAAAAAATTATTATTTGGGTCATTTGTGAAACTCCAATTCCTATCTCTCCAACTCCACCCTATGGGGAGAGATGGAGAGTTTTTGTTTTAGCGAATCAAAATTTACGATGTAAATATGTACTTCTTATTTCTCGATAACCATTTTCCACGCAAAAATGAGGACATAGACTTTCTTGAATTACAGAGCGAAATACCAAGAGTCAAAACAAATGTTTCATAAAAAATGTACGTAGTTTTTTATGTTAAATCTGATTCTGCAATAAAAAATGTACATTCTTATTTGAAATTTTAAAGTTGCCTCCCGCCCCACCCCCAGGGGCTAGGGTTGGGGACTAATTTTAGCTCCAGCAGATATCCCCCTCGAAATTAATGAACTTCGGATTCTACACATTTTTAGGTGTGAAGCTTATTTTTCGAGTTATTCTGGTCTGTCAACTTAAAAATTTCACCCTGTATGTAAGTTGCATCGTACAGCAGTTACTTTCTTCCTGTTATGGCAGTGCAGTGGTTTCTGTTAAAATTTAACTCCATTCGGTGAAACGTAATTACTTATAAACCATACTGGTTAGTCTGTAACACTTTTCAGTTCTTCCTATTTCAAATTTCACTCTGCTTTCGCGCTTCAAATAGTAGTATTCACAGGTTGACAGACGTATTGTCATCTTACGGCTGTCTCTCTAAGCTGCAGCTACCAAGGTCATCAGATTGCTGAAATGTGTTTTTGCATTGTTGATACGAATATCGGAAATTTTATCTGCTGAAGCCCTTCACCATACATATTTTACTAAGGAAGGTACCTATTAACGTAGGTAATATATTTATTATATAGCAGAGCAATAAATATTTCTCTGGTGAAATTAATGTTAAATAAGATAACATACCTAACTTATCAACACGTCATAATATTAGATACTAAGAGGGTGAGAGTCACCCAATCCGTAAAGAAAGAATGATTTTGAACAGAGATTTCTGAAAGCAGAACTTCTATAGTATAGCACTGTTCTTTTGCAGTGCCTCCTAGAATAAATAGTGAAAGAGTGAGACTGATGAAAATCAAGTGATCGAGCATTTCTTGGACTCTCTGCGCTTTATGTTACCTTTTAGTCGGGAATAGGTTCTGCCCGCAACACAATACTTAGTGTTGCGATTGCGGCCATATCATGGCAACGTTAATTCTATGTCTGACTCCTGAGCAACGTCCCCCTGGAATATTATTTCTTAAAGACTCTGTATCATTCCGTTATTTCGTCTTAACCTTCACCTTTGTGATTTATAAATCGTTCAGTGGCCTCTTTGCAATGTTCTAACAGTTTTACTGTTTTCTCCTCAGGACGTTTACTACCCCATTCGTTGTAGTTTCAATAGTGTCGATGGGATCCTTTTTCGGCGCTGTGCACATCCTTGTTTTCAGTTATATTATCCCTCAAGTGTTGTAATTGCCCATATGTTTCTTCACTTGTTACCTATTGCCAATTATCTCGCTCGAACCGTCTGTAGATTTAATTTTTGAGGGGAACGGTATACAACGGGCTTTTGGAGAAGGGCAAATTGCAAAGGGCCATTGTGTGACTCGCTAAGCAGATGTCTTCAGCGTGTCAGAAAACACAGAAACTGGACAGCATCTGACTGGAAATATGTATTGTGGTCAGATGAGTCGCGATTTAGCCTGTTTTCAAATAATACAAGATGCGGAATGCAGCAAAATCACGCGTTTAGCCTGGAGTGTGTGGAGAGTGCACTTCAGGCCAGAGGTGTTTATAAGACTTTTGAGGGTGTTTCCGGTACCCTACATTGGCCCGACATAAGCAGGTTACGTGAACTTTAACGATGATGTTTATTTCAACATTTGTGGTGGTTATCTGTTGTCCTTTCGTCTACCCCTTCATGATGAACATTCTCCCGTCTTCCAAGATGGCATTGCTGTGTTCACAAAGCTGCATGCATATATTCTTGGTTTGACGAATACTCAGACTACATATCACACAACGACAGCCCGATAATCATCTGACCTCTTAGAGACGGCAAATTTGTGAGCCGTCTTCCTCTCCACAAGGGTGCCGTTATCCCCTGAGGGTGACATTTTCTTCCGATGTGATTTGTTATAGATAAGTGGAGCTTCCGGATAACACTAAGCTAGCGACTTAGCCGTAGTGTCCTGCGACATTAGTTTCCTTATTGACTATGGTCGAGCGTAACCCACCCGCCGGCCGGTGTGGCCGTGCGTTTCTAGGCGCTTTAGTGTGGAACCGCGTGACCGCTACGGTCGCAGGTTCGAATCCTGCCTCGGGAATGGATGTGTGTGATGTCCTTAGGTTAGTTAGCTTTAATTAGTTCTAAGTTCTAGGCGACTGATGACCTCAGAAGTTAAGTCGCATAGTGCTCAGAGCCATTTGAACCATTTGGCCCGCCCGGCCAGCAGTGCGGACTAACGCACTGCTTCCGAACGGGAAAGCGTGCCGGTCCCCGGCACGAAGCCGCTCGGTGGATTAGTGTCTAGGTCCGGAGTGTCGGCTGTCTGTAGATGGTTTTAAGCCGGTTTTCCATCTGCCTCGACGAATGCGGGCTGGTTCCCCTTATTCCGCTAGTTACACTACGTCAGCGATTGCTGCGCAAACACTGTCTCCACGTACGCGTACACCATAATTCCTCTACCACGCAAACATTGGGCTTACACTAGTTTGGAATGAGACATTCCCGGGGGTGGGGGAGGGGGGCCGAACCATACAATAACCCTGTGTTCCGTGTGGGGCGGCGGTGGAGTGAGTGGACTGCTGTAACCTGTTGCGGGGTTGTGTACCACTGTGGGCTACGGTGAGGATGAAGTCTCTCGGTCGTTTCTAGGTCTCCAGTTCAATATATACACTCCTGGAAATTGAAATAAGAACACCGTGAATTCATAGTCCCAGGAAGGCGAAACTTTATTGACACATTCCTGGGGTCAGATGCATCACATGATCACACTGACAGAACCACAGGCACATAGACACAGGCAACAGAGCATGCACAATGTCGGCACTAGTACAGTGTGTATCCACCTTTCGCAGCAATGCAGGCTGCTATTCTCCCATGGAGACGATCGTAGAGATGCTGGATGTAGTCCTGTGGAACGGCTTGACATGCCATTTCCACCTGGCGCCTCAGTTGGACAAGCGTTCGTGCTGGACATGCAGACCGCGTGAGACGACGCTTCATCCAGTCCCAAACATGCTCAATGGGGAACAGATGCGGAGATCTTGCTGGCCAGGGTAGTTGACTTACACCTTCTAGAGCACGTTGGGTGGCACGGGATACATGCGGACGGGCATTGTCCTGTTGGAACAGCAAGTTCCCTTGCCGGTCTAGGAATGGTAGAACGAAGGGGTTGATGACGGTTTGGATGTACCGTGCACTATTCAGTGTCCCCTCGACGATCACCAGAGGTGTACGGCCAGTGTAGGAGATCGCTCCCCACACCATGGTGCCGGGTGTTGGCCCTGTGTGCCTCGGTCGTATGCAGTCCTGATTGTGGCGCTCACCTGCACGGTGCCAAACACGCATACGACCATCATTGGCACCAAGGCAGAAGCGACTCTCATCGCTGAAGACGACACGTCTCCATTCGTCCCTCCATTCACGCCTGTCGTGACACCACTGGAGGCGGGCTGCACGATGTTGGGGCGTGATCGGAAGACGGCCTCACGGTGTGTGGGACCGTAGCCCAGCTTCATGGAGACGGTTGAGAATGGTCCTCGCCGATACCCCAGGAGCAACAGTGTCCCAAATTTGCTGGGAAGTGGAAGTGCGGTCCCCTACGGCACTGCGTAGGATCCTACGGTCTTGGCGTACATGCGTGCGTCGCTGCGGTCCGGTCCCAGGTTGACGGGCATGTGCACCTTCCACCGACCACTGGCGACAACATCGATGTACTGTGGAGACCTCACGCCCCACATGTTGAGCAATTCGGCGGTACGTCCACCCAGCCTCCCGCATGCCCACTATACGCCCTTGCTCAAAGTCCGTCAACTGCACATATGGTTCACGTCCACGCTGTCGCGGCATGATACCAGTGTTAAAGACTGCGATGGAGCTCCGTATGCCACGGCAAACTGGCTGACACTGACGGCGGCGGTGCACAAATGCTACGCAGCTAGCGCCATTCGACGGCCAACACCGCGGTTCCTGGAGTGTCCGCTGTGCTGTGCGTGTGATCATTGCTTGTACAGCCCTCTCGCAGTGTCCGGAGCAAGTATGGTGGGTCTGACACACCGGTGTCAATGTGTTCTTTTTTCCATTTCCAGGAGTGTACATACATGCATTGTAGGGTGTAGCCGCTTGGTGAATAGATGATACGCAGCTGACAGATGTGGGCCAGCCGCGATGGCCTTGCGGTTCTAGGCGCTTCAGTCCAGAACCGCGTGACTGCTACGGTCGCTGGTTCTAATCCTGCCTCAGGTATGGATGTGTGTGAAGTGCTTAGGTTAGTTAGGTTTAAGTAGTTCTAACTTCTAGGGGACTGATGACCTAAGATGTTAAGTTGCATAGTGCTCAGAGCCATTTGAACCATTTTGACAGATGTGAGGGTGGACTGTGTGTCCCTGACTGTTATGAAAACAGTTACGAGTTAGTTGTCCTGTGAGAGCCTTGCAGACAGATGTTGTCCGCATCAGATATGGTGTACCGTCTCCTGGTGACCCTTTAGGGCAGTTCCGGCCACGGCGTGCAAACAGCATGCGAATCGCATGTGCACTGAGGTTGCAGACAGAGGCTTAGACTGTTTGCTTCATCCTTCCGGACGTATTCGTTGCAGCGCGGCATTTCATTTAGTATGGCATTTATCGGTCGGCACAACTTTCTTCAAGTCGGCAGAATCGTGGTGTCAGCCGTATTTAACCTTTTCTATTTGTTCGAGTTCTGAAGGATGTTTACGGGCCCAGTGGCTGTTACACAAAAAGATGCAATCCAGCGAGTCGTTATCACAAGCCCTTAAAACTAAATGTGAATGACAGAAGAGAAGGATGAGAATTATCAAGTCTCATAACTGACTGGTACTACAAATTTGCTATAAAACGGCATTACAATAACATACAGAATGGGTTTAAAGAATTGAGTTGACAACGGGAAAGCAAAAATTTACAACTATCTACGGATGAGATTTGCTATTCTGAACAGCAAGGAGCTCTTTGAGCTAAATATGCAGGCAAGGAGCACTTGATGAAATTGGTGGTACGAATAGCAAAATTTCCGAAGTCGCAGGCATTGATCAATCCTAAGCTGCAACAGTTTTCGATGGATCTGAACGAAGGGTACGGAGACGTTATATATTACTTTATAGTATGTCGGTTAAGTCAAGGGGCATGCCTGAAATGATTTTTCGATTTAAAACCTACTATTCTTCAATTCAATAGGGACAAAGAAGTGCAGGAACCAAAATCACAACACCGGTAATGGATTGTAGACCTCTCGTTTTGTGTGGATTTGACTGCGCAGTGCAATGAATAAGGTACAGCAAGGTGAGAAACAGCACATTTCTGATTTGATGGGGATGCATTTTAAAAGAAAACTGCGTTGTGGAAAGGACACATTTGGACAAAAAATGTCAAGTTCGCTCACTGGCGTTAAATAAAATGCGAGGTTTCAATATTCATTGTGGCCTTGAATGATTAACATGGATAGTTTTCTAAGCGTTTTGAGGGCACTTCCACCAATAACACTACATACACGCCCAATACGTTTCCGAGAGAAGTCAGGTACCTTGGTGTCTGGCTGGACCGGAAACTGACATGGAGGGACCACATCGAATACGTAGGCAACCGAGCGCACGCGAGGCTCAAACAGCTCTACCCAATGCTCAACAGGGAAAGCACACTGAATAGGAGGGTGTCGAGGTTATACATGACACTGATTAGACCTCTGATGACGGACGCAGCTCCCGTCTGGGGATATGCAGCTCGTACACGACTGCGCCGCCTGCAGATCATACAGAACAAGGTGCTACGAATCATTAGCAACGCTCAACGCTACACACGCACAGTGGATCTTCACCATGAATACCGCCTTGATACCCTCAAGGAAGTATTCAAAAAACACGCCACACGACTATACAGGAACTCGAGACACTCGAACATTCCTTTCATCCTCACTCTGGGAAACTACGATCACAACCACAGGTGGAAACACAAGCAGCCAAAGACACTGCTAGCTAGGGCATAGTCATCTATGGTAAACTAACATACACCAACAGCGACAAACGTCGGTAAGCCCCTGCACATCAGCAACACCGACTGGCAACTACCAGCTGCTACTAGATCCGACCAACAGGCAACAGCAGGGACACCGACGAGCTCGCCCACAGGCGCACAAACAAGCTGCCAACATTCCCTAACACTGTGCTTGCGGTATATGACCTATCGCACACAAGATCGATAACAAACCTAACTGTTACAGGTTGCTGACGCTGAACGAGAACTCTGTACCAGCACCCAGCGCCAGCCACCGAGCAGCATAACGCACAACGCCAAGGTATCGACAAGCATCATACCCACTACTAACAAAGCCTATCCTTTCACAACCTATCGCAGGCAGCAAGACACCCGCTACTGCTCTTACCACCCGACCTAACTATCGCAGAGGTTTTTTTTCCCTTGGCCCTTGCCTTGGCACTTTTTTCCCTCTGCCCTTAAAACCGCTACCCTTCGTCAGATTTCGACCAATCTATCTCCAGATGAGCGCGTTTTAAAGGTTAATCTTAACCAGACGTACGCAAACATCGCAGTACCCACATCCTGCGACACCTTACTTTAGTGAATACTAACCCTTATGCAGAGATGGCAGTAGACCTTTTGTGTTGGCCATCATACCGGTGTGGGCGTGGAGGGGCTCCACATCCTGAAAAAAAAAACAAAAAAAAAACAGTCTTACATTTCTTTTCGAAAGCGTTTGCCATGTCAGGTGAAAGTGCTTCCGTGCATGTGCATGTGTAACTGATTGATATGCAACGTAATTCCACCTTAGAGATAAATCCTTTTATGTTAAAACTCTCCAGCATGTCGACATTGTTTTCTTCAGTTGGAGTTCCCACATCTCCATACTGAGGTTGTAAAAATGTTACAATACTTCAGTCAAAATACTTGTATGAGATACCTATTTGCTGTTATGAAATTAAATGAGTCGTGGTTAAGTGTCAACCTGAGTGCGATAATCTATGAAATTGTTTGT
Source organism: Schistocerca gregaria (assembly GCF_023897955.1). Classification (NCBI taxonomy): domain Eukaryota; kingdom Metazoa; phylum Arthropoda; class Insecta; order Orthoptera; family Acrididae; genus Schistocerca; species Schistocerca gregaria. The sequence goes on from NC_064931.1 coordinate 282,401,364, forward strand.
ATCGGTCAATATGCCAACGTTTTGTACCACATTATGTCTTGTAAGTAGGCTGTTAAGGTTTTTTTATTGGCAACGCCACGTAGCGCTCTGAATGAAGATCACTGGTTATGCTGTGTGCAGTCTGTGGCTGGTTGGCATTATTGTAATATTCGCCATTGTTGCGTTGGGCAGATGGATGTGAACAGCGCGTAGTGTACCGCAGTTGGAGGTGAGCCGCTAGCAGTGGTGGATGTGGGGAGAGAGATGGTGGAGTTTTGGAATTTATAAGACTTGATGTCATGAACTGTTATATATATTATGACTATTAAGGTAAATACATTGTTTATTCTGTATTAAAATCTTTCATTTGCTACCTATGCCTATCAGTAGTTAGCGCCTTCAGTAGTTTTAATCTTTTATTTAGCTGGCAGTAGTGGTGCTCGCTGTATTGCAGTAGCTTGAGTAACGAAGATTTTTGCGAAGTAAGTGATTTGTGAAAGGTATAGGTTAATGTTAGTCAGGGCCATTCTTTCGTAGGGATCTTTAAAAGTCAGATTGCGTGGAGCTAAAAATATTGTGTGTCAGTTTAAGCACGGTTTTGTACTATTTTTCTAAGGATACGTTTCAGTCTTCAGTGCCAGAAATCATTAAATACTACTGAAAATTTCTTTGGTTTGTTATTTATGTTGTTGAGAAGTGTCAAATACTGAAGCTGTCGGAATGCATTGGCATTGAAATGCAGCGTGTTCAAAGATCCCCCTCTTCTTCAAAATGGCTCTGAGCACTATGCGACTTAACTTCTGAGGTCGCCTAGAACTTAGAACTAATTAAACCTAACTAACCTAAGGACATCAAACACATCCATGCCCGAGGCAGGATTCGAATCTGCGACCGTAGCTGTCTCTCGGTTCCAGACTGCAGCGCCTAGAACCGCACGGCCACTCCGGCCGGCCCTTCTTCTTCCTCTTCACGCTCAGAAGCGCGCCTTGGCTGTGGGAGAAATGTGCAGTCAGTCTGATTTCCATGGAAATCGTGTCAGGGCACGACTTGCGTCCAGTTCTTTGCCATCACTGACTTAAGGCGTTATCGCCGACAGACAATCGCTGTGGAGCCTGTCGGCTGTTCCATGTCGTCTCTTCCACCCCGTCACCTCGGCCAGCCACATATTTTCGCTACAAACATGTTAGACTATCCGTGACAAAATGTCGTCAGAAAAAAATAGCCGCTGGTAGTAACTACTACCCAACGTCACAGTAATAACGGTAAGGATAATGTACTGTAGAATACTGGTCAATGATGAGACGCAGAATTACAGATAGCTGCTTAGATGTAGAAAGAAGATTCCCTTCTCTACGTAAATGGAGAAGGTCTGAGCATTTCATAAGAGTGACTTTGTCGAAACATGTACTAGCAGTGGTTGCCACACGAAAGATAGCAGCTGCAAAAAGATGACGTTCCAAAATGGTATCTGACTTCGAACTAGAACATTGTCGCCACGCTGTAAAGCGTAATACGAAACTTGCAACGTCTCTACTGTCAAAAACAGATGGAAGTGGTAAGTCATTCGTTTCATTGAGGGTTACAGTGTAACAGAACATGGACGACAGCTAGGGCGCACATTCACAATAGCAGGAGTCGACAATATACTTTCATCAACAGTCATAAAATTCACAGTATGTCGCCTAACAACAATGCATAGTTAGGGGGACAATTCCGGCTGGTTCTTATCGACTGAGGAGGCACCAGACAGAGCTCAGCAGCATTATACTGGCAGGGTGCTAGTACAGAAAGGGGGAAGAGTGTTTTTGTCTGCAAAAAAAATAATAAAAAAATAATCCAATAGATTTTTGTAAATTAACTTCCAATTGTAAATAACTGTGTGTTTTTAGTTTATAGAATTAGCTATATAGCTTTGCTAAGGAATTTAGTTTCAAACTGTTCGATTAGCTCTCTAATTTCTGGATAGACAATTGTAATCCGTTGAATGTCCTGACGGAAGAAGAAAATAAATTAGGGTTGTTCATCAGAATGATAGATAAAAGTTTGGTTTGAGATGGATAAAAGACTTTACACGTTACTCTCCTTGCTATCAAATCTGCAACCATTAACAACATGCGAGGGTCACTCTGCAACTACTGCCCCTTATTTTTTCGTTGAATTCGAAATTCCATGACATATTGTGTCGGTATACTACATTTTGAATGTATACACGAATGCTCTGATAGCTATGTTGACCCATGAAAGATAGCAGCTGTAGAAATATGACGTTCAAAAATGGCGTCTTACTTCGAAGTAGCTATATAAAAGATATGTGCCGTAAATTTCTTCCGTCTGGCATCTAGTTATATAATAGAGACGTGCCGTCGATTTCCTTCCTAATGTAGAAATTACGGTAGTTTTAATCCATGGAAGCTTGCTAAAAACGTGTAGAGACAATGTAGTAAACTATAGTAATGTAATGCGGTGGGTATTGCGTTTCAGTAGTGGTGAAAAGAATGTCACGACAATCCACGCCTCGGTCGCCCTTCTCAGCTACCATCCATAAAAGTGAATAGTGTCTCGATCAACTGATCCGTGATGATCGGCGGATTGTGACCGAGGAACTGAATATGGCCTGTAATGCTGCAGACAATACCTTAACAATATTAAATATTTACTCGCATGTCTGAAAGAACACCCGTTTATAAACATCACTTTTAATGATAGCCCTCACAGCTTTCGCCTTGCTGACTTGTATGGATGGCTTTCTTCCGAAAGTTTTCAATCTCATAGTTTCCGCACTGTTATTTTCATAAACGTCTGGTTGCGATTATTCTCAATAATCTAGCGAATCTTTGGAAATGTTATCAATCCCTTCTACATTATTTGATCACAGGTCTTTCAAACCACTGTTAAACTATGACAGTAGTACTGGATACACTATATCCTCCAAAATACCCTGACATAAATTTCTATTACTTTATAAGGTGGTTGCTCGCTCACCTTCATAGTGGCCCACAGTAAACTCTTTTCACCTAACCCTTCTGTCTTATGTTTAACAATGTAGCTTTATAGTGCGATCTTAATGTAGACGCCTTCACCATTAACGTCTCTGAAAGTTCTTTTTAGTTCTCTATATGCTTCTCTGTATGCTAAATTGCATTACACATCAAGAAACTAAGAGAACATGAAAGTGAAATTTCCTATGTCCGAATGGAACAGCATTGGTTGAGCACGAAGAAGTATCAACATGTGCTAGCCAATAGGCGTAAACATAACAACACTGTTATTCGGTTACCAAGAGTGCGACGTCAACACTTCTGTTTATGTATGTGAGTGATCTCAGCGCAAAAGAGTTAGACAGGTAGAGACTAATATCCCACTGTTACTCTCGTAACATTATCTAAGTAACAACGTCCACCAGGTGTTTGATAAAGCAGTTAAGACACTAAAACTAATTGGTTGCACAAAATTAAGGAATGGAAGACCACTGACAACTCTGAAAGAGCAGAATAAATTTTGTTATGACAAATTATGTCAAAAAACAGAGCCTCTCATTGACGTCATAGATACTCCACCTCGCTCGGCTAGATTTAGTCGATCAGTAGGATCGATAACGTTAATGTTGTTCGCACTTAGAACTCTCTGATTACTGTATTGTACCATCTTGTGTAAGAGGTTGTTCCGGTACCGATCATTCTGCTGCCGTCTTACAAGATGACCACCGTTCCGCATCCACGGATGATGAAAAGCAGCCTCTAGTACCGGCCACCAATGATGGGTAATCCCGAATCCTACTAACACAGCTCCAGCCAGGGGCACAAACTGCTCTAAACTCCCACGTTGCTTGTGGCAAGTGGCCTACCGGACCAGTGGGCCAGGATCAACATTGAAAATGAACTGAACCCACAGGCAGAGTATTCCCAGAACAGCGTGTGAGACACATCCCACTCACGCTTCCGAAAGAGCGGCTTCCACAACACGGGCGGCAACCCGCTTACCAGCGTCACCGGCCTGAATACAGGACGGACCCAAGGAGCCAGACAATGGTAGCCTGAGCTAGCCACTAAGTTAAGGAGATTACTCACCGGATTGCTAAGCCACCTGCCGCCACCGGGGATACGGCGACGAAAGGCGTAGGCCAATTCACATAAATAAAACAAGTAACAATTAATACTGTTTTATTGCGTCTGACGACCCGTCAGGGGTTCCTCGGACATCATAACATAACAGTATGGATTTTTAGTCTAAGAGTGGGCGATCCATACAACTAATTTTTCTGTCTTTGTTTGAAAGAACAACTTCATATGTATATAAGGAAGAATACAAATGTGAATGTCATATAGTATTAGTTTAGTTAATTACCTAGTTTTCGGCTTACACGACGCTACAAATCGCGCAGCTAGCTTCCTCTTTGCGATTTTGACTAGCGGTCCTCGCTGCGTCAACCACAAATCTAAGAAACCGACGCTGACCTACAAATCCAGACATAAGGCATCATAGCGTCAACATGTTGTGACTCGACGATGGAGTACTTTCGAGGTGACTGAGTGCAAGGATGATGAGCAGCTAAATAATCTTTTGTATGCTAATTGAATGTCTGCTGGAAGCAAATTCCGTAGGAAGTCATAGGAAGCATAATAGAATAAATGAAATAATGATCTGGATGTATCTTCCAACGTTCACTGTTCTCTTGCCGTCACCTCAGACACATTCACTGAACGCTATGGCTTCTCACCCCATGCTGCCTGTTGCTGGTCGTTCATACCAGTGTCTGATAAACTTTCGTAATTTATGCTCTTCTGGTCGACCAACGAAGAACATCTCATACCAGTTTAACACAACTTTTCACTATTTGTTTCCAATTGCATCTGTTTCCACATCATAAGACAAGCCGTACAATGATGTATGAGGAAACATATTTACAAATAGTATGAAGTCTATTAAGACAACTGTCTATGTATGTTTTTGTGTTAACTTTTGAACGTCATATCCCCTTAACAAACAAACAAACAAAAATTTGATGTCTAGATCCTCGTAGGTTTTCGAAGCTAACCTTTTCGCAGTGTGTTGAGGATATCGGGAAAAGGATTATGAACAACAGTTAATGGTTCCAGAGAGTATTCAAAACACGCTTTGTGGAACTGTGTTGTGCAGATAAAGTTGATTAACTCAAACCCTCAAGTGTTTGTTGAAGATAGCTATCTGGAAAACGGACCCCCTTTGTTCGTGCATTCTCGTAAGAAAGGATGAAATGATCACTCTTTATACCGGTATACAGCCATAAAAAGGAATCAGATGTGTCATATCTATAGACGTGCGCAGTGACAGTTCCACATTGGAAGATATGGACATCTGTGTATCTCATAAAGTTACACGTCATCAAAACATTCACATCCTCGTCCGAGTGCTTCTCATTCCCTCTCGGACAATTGGTGGCTGTTTGCGGGATCTTGACAAATCAAATCATGTCCACCGTCAGTTTCAACCTAAATAAAAACTCATTCGTAATGTGGAGGGTTTTCATCAGTGTACCCAGTGCAAACGTTCCTTTCTTATCTTCCTTCCTTTCTTCTTCCCTCACGTGGTGTGTAGTTAGTAAGCACGTGGCTCATCGCTTTGCACACACATTACCTCTAAAACGCATATGACTAAAATTCTTAATTATATTACCATTACGATGGATCCAGCACTAGCATACCATATTTGAGAAGGTCTCGCGGTCCTAACTCTTTGAATGTACGGCAGTTATCACTGGCCTTCGTAGCCACTGACTCCCAAGAATGATGCTTCAACCTATTCCATCTGTCTTGTTTTCCTTTCTCAGCACCATTTGCTATCCCACATTTATACTTTGAGTTCTTTTCTAATCCAGATTGGCACAAAATGGTTGTTGTTGTTGTTGTGGTCTTCAGTCCTGAGACTGGTTTGATGCAGCTCTCCATCTACTCTGTACTGTGCAAGCTACTTCATCTCCCAGTACCTACTGCAACCTACATCCTTCTGAATCTGCTTAGTGTATTCATCTCTTGGTCTTCCTCTACGATTTTTACCCTCCACGCTGCCCTCCAATGCTAAATTTGTAATCCCCTGATGCCTCAAAACATGTCCTATCAACCAATCCCTTCTTCTAGTCAAGTTGTGCCACAAACTTCTCTTCTTCCCAATCCTATTCAATACCTCCTCATTAGTTACGTGATCTATTCACCTTATCTTCAGCATTCTTCTGTAGCACCACATTTCGAAAGCTTCTATACTCTTCTTGTCCAAACTAGTTACCGTCCATGTTTCACTTCCATACATGGCTACACTCCATACAAATACTTTCAGAAACGACTTCCTGATACATAAAGCTATACTCGATGTTAACAAATTTCTCTTCTTCAGAAACGCTTTCCTTGCCATTGCCAGTCTAGATTTTATATCCTCTCTACTTCGACCATCATCAGTTATTTTACTTCCTAAATAGCAAAACTCCTTTACTACTTTAAGTGTCTCATTTCCTAATCTAATTCCCTCAGCATCACCCAAATTAACTCTACTACATTCCATTATCCTCGTTTTGCTTTTGTTGATGTTCATCTTATATCCTCCTTTCAAGACACTGTCCATTCCGTTCAACTGCTCTTCCAGGTCCTTTGCTGTCTCTGACAGAATTACAATGTCATCGGCGAACCTCAAAGTTTTTATTTCTTCTCCATGAATTTTAATACCTACTCCAAATTTTTCTTTTGTTTCCTTTACTGCTTGCTCAATATACAGATTGAATAATATCGGGGAGAGGCTACAACCCTGTCTCACTCCTTTCCCAACCACTGCTTCCCTCTCATGCCCCTCGACTCTTATGACTGCCATCTGGTTTCTGTACAAATTGTAAATAGCCTTTCGCTCCCTGTATTTTACCCCTGCCACCTTCAGATTTTGAAAGAGAGTATTCCAGTCAATATTGTCAAAAGCTTTCTCCAAGTCTACAAATGCTAGAAACGTAGGTTTGCCTTTTCTTAATCTTTCTTCTAAGGTAAGTCGTAAGGTCAGTATTGCCTCTCGTGTTCCAACATTTCTGTCTCATATGATCCTCCCCGAGGTCCGCATCTACCAGTTTTTCCATTCGTCTGTAAAGAATTCGCGTTAGTATTTTGCAGCTGTGACTTATTAAACTGATAGTTCGGTAATTTTCACATCTGTCGACACCTGCTTTCTTTGGGATTGGAATTACTAGATTCTTCTTGAAGTCTGATGGAATTTCGCCGGTCTCATATGGTTCAAATGGCTCTGAGTACTATGCAACTTAACGTCTGAGGTCATCAGTCGCCTAGAACTTAGAACTAATTAGACCTAACTAACTTAAGGACATCACACACATCCATGTCCGAGGCAGGATTCGAACCTGCGATCGTAGCGGTCGCTCGGCTCCAGACTGCAGCGCCTAGAACCGCATGGCCACTACGACCGTTGCCTGTCTCATACATCTTGCTCACCAGCTGGTAGAGTTTTGTCATGACTGGCTCTCCCAAGGCCGTCAGTAGTTCTAATGGAATGTTGTCTACTCCCGGGGCCTTGTTTCGACTCAGGTCTTTCAGTGCTCTGTCAAACTCTTCACGCAGTATCTTATCTTCCATTTCGACTTCATCTACATTCTCTTCCATTTCCATAATATTGTTCTCAAGTACATCGCCCTTGTATAAACCCTCTATATACTCCTTCCACCATTCTGCCTTCCCTTCTTTGCTTAGAACTGGGTTGCCATCTGAGCTCTTGATATTCATACATGTGGTTCTCTTCTCTCGAAAGGTCACTTTAAATTTCCTGTAGGCAGTATCTATCTTACCCCTAGTGAGATAAGCTTCTACATCCTTACATTTGTCCTCTAGCCATCCCTGCCTAGCCATTTTGCACTTCCTGTCGATCTCATTTTTGAGACGTTTGTATTCCTTTCTGTCTGCTTCATTTACTGCATTTTTATATTTTCTCCTTTCATCAATTAAATTCAATATTTCTTCTGTTACCCAAGGGTTTCTCCTAGCCCTCGTCTTTTTACCTATTTGATCCTATGCTGCCTTCACTACTTCATCCCTCAGAGCTACCCATTCTTCTTCTACTGTGTTTCTTTCCCCCATTCCTGTCAATTGTTCCCTTATGCTCTCCTTGAACCTCTGTACAACCTCTGGTTCTTTCAGCTTATCCAGATCCCATGTCCTTAAATTCCCACCTTTTTGCAGTTTCTTCAGTTTTAATCTACAGGTCATAAACAATATATTGTAATCAGAGGATACATCTGCCCCTGGAAATGTCCTATAATTTAAAACCTGATTCCTAAATCTCTGTCTTACCATTATATAATCTATCTGATACCTTTTAGTATCTCCAGGGTTCTTCCATGTATACAACCTTCTTTTATGATTCTTGAACCAAGTGTTAGCTATGATTAAGTTATGCTCTGTGCAAAATTCTACCAGACGGATTCCTCTTTCATTTCTTAGCCCCAATCCATATTCACTCACTATGTTTCCTTCACTCCCTTTTCCTACTGAGAATTCCAGTCACCCATGACTATTAAATTTTCGTCTCCCTTCACTACCTGAATAATTTCTTTTAACTCATCATACATTTCTTCAATTTATTCATCATCTGCAGAGCTAGTTGGCATATAAACTTGTACTACTGTAGTAGGCATGGACTTTGTGTCTATCTTGGCCACAATAATGCGTTCACTATGCTGTTTGTAGTAGCTTACCCGCATTCCTATTTTCCTATTCATTATTTAGCCTTCTCCTGCATTACCCCTATTTGATTTAGTATTTATAACCCTGTATTCATCTGACCAAAGGTCTTGTTCCTCCTGCCACCGAACTTCACTAATACCCACTATATCTAACTTTAACCTATCCATTTCCCTTTTTAAATTTTCTAACCTACCTGCCCGATTAAGGGATCTGACATTCCACGCTCCGATCCGTAGAACGCCAGTTTTCTTTCTCCTGATAACGACATCCTCTTGAGTAGTCCCCGCCCGGAGATCCGAATGGGGGACTATTTTACCTCCGGAATATTTTACCCAACAGGACGCCATCATCATTTAATCATACAGTAAAGCTGCATGTCCTCGGGAAAAATTACGACTGTAGTTTCCCCTTGATTTCAGCCGTTTGCAGTACCAGCACAGCAAGGCCGTTTTGGTTAATGTTGCAAGGCCAGATCAGTCAATCGTCCAGACTGTTGCCTCTGCAACTACTGAAAAGGCTGCTGCCCCTCTTCAGGAACCACACGTTTGTCTGGCCTCTCAACAGATACCCCTCCATTGTGGTTGCACCTGCGGTACGGCCATCGGTATCGCTGAGGCACGCAAGCCTCCCCACCAACGGCAAGGTCCATGGTCTATGGGGGGGGGGGGGGGGGGGGGACAAAAGGGTTATAGCGTCGGTTGTTGCTAGCAATAGCTGCGCGAAGTGGCCGCGCGGTTAGAGGCGCCGTGTTACTGACTGTGCGGCACCTCCTTCCAGATGTTCGAGTCCTCCCTCGGGCATGGGTATGTGTGTGTTGTTCTTAGCGGAGGTTAGTTTAAGCTAGTTTAAGTACTGTGTAAGTCTAGGGACCGATGACCTCTGCAGCTTGGTCCCTTAAGAACTCACACACATTTGAACATTTTTTTGCTAGCAATGGTGTCGTGAAAGGCTGCTGCGGTAGCAATATACAAAATATGCTTTGTGCTTTGCCAAATTATGGCTGCTTTTGTAATTTTACTCCTTGCTGTTGTTGTTCTTGTTGTCGTCTTCAGTCCAGAGACTGATCTGGTGTATCTCTTCATTCTACTCTCTGATGTATAAGCTTCTACATCGCTGCATAACATCAACAACTACATCCATTTGTACCTTCTTGCTGTATTCAGCCCTTACTCTCCGCTCACAGTTTTTACCCCCCCTCACACTTCCTTGAGTTTCCAAACTGACAATTCCTTGATGCCTCTGGATGTGTCACATCAACCAATACCTTCTTTTTTCAAGTTGTGCCATATTTTTTTTTCTTTTCACAATTCGATTCAATCCGTTCTCATCTATTATTCGATCTACCCATCTAATCTTTCACATTCTTGTATAGAATCTTAATTTAGAAGCTTCTGTCTTCTTCCTGAATAGCCTATCGTCCACGTCACACTTCCATACGGGCCTACACGACAGGCAAATGAAACACCTGTATGGCATGTTTAGTTGAGAGCCCCCTAGCGGGGAAATCGGCCAATTTGTGCAATTCTTTTGTATGACACCACTTCAGCGACTTGCGTGTCAATGATCATGAAATGATGATGAGGACAGCACACACATCCTGTATTGCGTTGAGAAAATACTCGACCTGGCCGGGAATCGAACCTGGGGCCTCGTGATCGAGCGTCAGCAACATTAACCAGAAGACCACGAGCTGCTAACTATTCGACGGGCTAATATCTTCAGAAAAACTACCTAAGACACTACATATATACAATTAAGATGAAGGCGGCCAAAGATTTGTTCAGTACGGACGCATACCAGGCTCGAACTCTTACGGGAATCAGCAAAATGCCGAGAGTAATTAGGATAATGGGCAAGAGGCATTACATTAGTAGTGGGTGATGAGTCGAGAATTTGGGTCTGATGCGAGACCTCGTGGATTAGTACACGCAGCTGCGCTGACCACTGTGTCCGAATGGTTAAGTGGTCAAAGCATCTGCTTAGTAGGCAGGAAACATAAGTTCGAATCCCAGTCTGGCTCAGAATTTCAACTTTCCCTGTTGATTTAAATCAATGCCTACGAGTAGCCAATGTCTCTAATTCCTTTGCGTCTAAAATTTACTTTATATATTTACAAATTCCTGTTTTCCATGAATGTTTTACTTGTGTTGCCAATCTGTATTTTATACCTAGTATTTTTCTGCCCAAATAACAAACATCATCTACTACTTTTAGTGTGTCATTTCCTAATCCAATTTCTCCCTGGCCTGTTTTAAAGCATATAATTAGTTTTACAATGCCATAACTTTTGTGTAGTTGTATGTGTGAAATAGTTTTATTACAACTAGGATCCAACATATCCTGGTAGCCCGTACTGAGTATATACACTTGACTGACTACTTTTTATATGTTTTCTGTAGTTTTGACTTCCAACCATGATAAGATATGGGTTTCATGGAACCAGGATAGCCCATAAAAATCTGTAGAAGGCAACACCAAGAAGGAAATGTTAGACTATAAGGCCGAAAACGAATTTCGTTTCTCATGAAGAACTCTCCACCGATGTGTGGCAAATCTGGATGTAAACTGAAAGCAAAGTTAGGGCGGAAGTTTGCTTTGTCTGAAGAACGAAACGCTGAACTCTGTTCTCTCATAAAAGTGTTGGCAGTAGTGGCCTACCTAATATCAAACAAGCAACTAAAATTGTGAAACTATGTGGCTACAGATAAATATTATTCATCAGTTTTATGAAATGTAGTGGACTGGAAGCAAGAAACGTGCAGGGAATTTTTTAAAGAGTACCCCTACAATTTACATCAGAAATACTCAAAATCTTATTTCGACTATGGAACAGAAGTTAAACAAAGTCGTTGTTCAAGGTCAGATTCAAAAGGCTGAAACTCTTTATGAAGAATGTGATCTCTTGGAAACCCTGAAAGACTTTCCAACATGAATGAGAAAGGCTACAGATAAAATTTGTTTAAAGAACCACAAACACTCCCAGATGAGAGGCACATATAGAATCCACATAAAAGGCAATGGATATGGAGTAAACGTAATTTTTGTCACTTGTGTGAGTGCAACAGGAGCAGTTAGTCCTCCACTGCTTTCATTAAAAAAAATGCATAAAACCAGAGGCTGCTGATGATCTACCAAGAGGATGTCTGCTGCATGACAAAAAATTGGTCAATTACATCAACAGCTTTTGTTGTATGGTTACATCATTTTGGTTGTCATATGTAGAGGGTCACTCTAGGTTCTGGACCAAGAAATGCTGACATCAGCACCAGTATTACTGAAATTGATGACATTAGCATCAGCATTTATGGATTTCTGATCCAGAATGTTTCACCAAGTCCATGACATTATCATTTCACTGTCCTGTGAAGGCCACCTCCAGGCTTTGCCTTCTACACCTGTGCTCCATGTACCATTCCCACACCTCCTGCCCTCATACTCCACAACCATGTCCCCATGCTCTACACCCATAGCACCTCTGTGTACTGTGCAAGTAATCTAATTAATTTGTATGCTGTGCTATTTAAAAAGTTTACCATGAATTGCCAGACAAATGAGGATGAGACGTGATTGGCTGACACTGATTTTTGGTAGAATTACTTTTGTGGAGATGCCAGAGTTGGTTAAAAGAAAAATAAAAACAAGTCGGTTAAGGAGGTCTGTGGAGGTAACTCAGAGTCGGAGGACAGTAGAGAACTCCAGATTTCTAGTTCTGAAATTGGTAGGGGGCATTTCATGTTCGTTTGAGGTTTGAGGCGGCAACCACATTTGCGACTGTTCTTGCTGCACTGTTAGGATTGAACAGGCATCAGCATTATGTGAAGTTAAGGAATCTTTTGACGTTGTTAGTGCCGTTTCACAGTATTAGACATGATCTTCCATTTTATCATTTCACTTGTTTCGCAACTCATGGGACTCAACGTTTGCTACATTGAATCTTGAGTTATCACAACTTGTTTGCTAACTTGCTGTGTGTAGATATTAATTCTGGTAGATGTATAATGTTCTCTCAATGCTGTGGGTAACGCAATTATTCCTGCCACATCAATCACCATACCTGGAAGTAACACCTTATTCACACTGTGTTTGTCAGTACCATGCAGACCCACCATACATCCATTACTTGTAAAAGAGACAGTTTAATACTTCATGTATTTCTTGTTATTTCTGAACAAAGATGTTTCCCATTTTTAATTATTCCCATGTGTGGAGATCTTTGTAAGATAAATGTGCAGTAATTGATTTCTTATTGATCTCATTTCAGTATTTCATTAATCACATGTCATTTGAATACAGATTAGCCAAGGATGTCAACTATATGTATATGTGCGGGACTTTGTGTCCTTTTGACAAGTCCATGGTGCAATCTTCTTTTAAGTAACAAATAGATTTCTATCAGCCTACAGGTTATATGATATACCCCTTTATTTTGTTTTATCATTGTTGTTCAGGCATCTGGCGAGTCTTATATTGAACCAGTAATTCCTCCCCACATATTCGATATTAATAACAGACTTCTTTAATACAGCTCACCCTGCCAGGTTGTTATTCCCGATTAATAATTGATATGTTTTGCTTAGCAAACCACAGCAGGATATAATTCCTTATTCTCATGATAATAGACTTCCTTCAACTACAGTTAGACCATATGTACAGCACACACCACACATATGCCACACATACATCATACATAGGCTTTTATAAGGTACTTAAACGGTATAGAATAATGTTGTCATAGCATTTTTGACTGTAAAAATGTTAATTGAGAGACATCAAAACTATGGTAAGATTGGCTAAAGAACTGGCAGTCTGGTAAGATGACAAATCGCAAATTGGTAAAATTTGTAGAATAGACTAAAATACTGATGTACCAGGCATGAACAGTATTAGCAGATGTGTAAATATATCAATTCTTGGAGATGTCCATTTACAGTAAACATTCCGGTGCTCTACATTAATGATTGCTGAACCCCTGGCATCCATATCTGTTATAGTAAGATGCAGAGCTGAAAAAATGGAGAGGTGAAATACTTTGAGAGTGTGGTGTGTTTGACGACATAGCATATACTTGCAAAAACAGTTAGTGGTAAATATTATCATAAGACACTTTGACATTATTGTTCGTGTGAATCCTATAAAAATAATAGTCCTCTAGATGAAATGTATGTGACTAAACATAAAAATGGTGGCTCATTTTACCATAATGTCATTCGTATCTAACAGTAAAGTGTTTACGCATTTTCTGTAAGCACTCTATAAATGTTGAGGCAGTGTAATGCATTTACATTACGTGTTTGGGTACTGTGAACATGCGCTAACGCTCCCATGAGTTAGAGTGTTTGTTCAACACACATTCTGATTGCAAAGCACGAATTTTCACTCTCCCAGCACACATGCATTTCTACTGAATCAGTGATTGCTAAAAGTATTGACTAAGTACAGCGTGACAGAACTAACATCCTGTCTGCTGCTGCCTATAAACCAATCACTATACGACTATGCTTTGTCGCACAGTAAAGCTATACTCATAAAAGACAGTTCGATGCACCTGCAACATGGTTCACCCTGTTATTTGACACACCACCACCAAATGCATAGGATACATGGAATTTACTTCATGATCACCTCTCCCGCTAACACTGCGAACTCAGATACCCAGTACTGATGGCATCCTGACTGGTAAGGAAAACATTATTTTGTAATTAATTTCTTCCATGGGTTACTTGAATGAGGAATGCCCTGCATCCATGTACATGTCAGAACAACATCTTAACGCATACCTATACGCTAACATAGATAGAGTGGACCATACCAAGCTGTCACGCAACCAGCGAGCTTCATATGGAATGCATTTCCATCTGTTTTAACTTGGAAGCCAATGCTATTCACACACATAGATGCCACTTGCTTTGATGATGCATGTCCAGTACCATACGTGGTCAGTGTGGATCATAAAGCAGTGTGCTCTTATTTCTGCATAGCAATATGCAAACCACACAAACTGAAAGTATTGGGACATTTGTAGGAGAACTAAATCTATTGTTGAATTAAGAAAGCCTTCAGTATGCTGCCACCTGAAACACAACTCCAACTAAATTTAGTCACAGAGCACCTGAGGATTTTGCACTAGTTTTGTTCATGGTTACACAAAATGCACCTAGATACATTTCCCATGATACCTTACACATCCTTTGTAGGCAGTAAACAGCAGAAGTTTTTTAACCACATGTCCATGTAAGTAGGAACTTGAAAGCAGTAGCTCATTAAAATCAAGATCGAAGATGTCACAGCTTCATGCACACAGATATTAAACACATACTGTTAACTCAACCAGCTAATGAGAAGTGCAGAATAGCGACTTTTAGTATCCTGTTGCGATGACACTGCATCACAATCAACATAAAACACTAAGAATCTATGACATGTACAGAAATAGCCTGTGTTTCAGTTTGAAATGTGTTAAGACGAATATATATATATATATATATATATATATATATATATATATATATATATATATATATATATATATATATACCAGAATATATATATATTAGAATGGTATCAGAAGGATGCCATATTCCTTGACTTCCAGAAAGCGTTTGACTCGGTGCCCCACTGCAGACTCCTAACTAAGGTACGAGCATATGGGATTGGTTCCCAAATATGTGAGTGGCTCGAAGACTTCTTAAGTAATAGAACCCAGTACTTTGTCCTCGATGGTGAGTGTTCATAGTGGGTGAGCGTATCATCTGGAGTGCTCCAGGGAAGTGTGGTTGGTCCGCTGTTGTTTCCTATCTACATAAATGATCTTTTGGATAGGGCGGATAGCAATGTGCGGCTCTTTGCCTGATGATCCTGTGGTGTAAGGGAAGGTGTCGTCGCTGAATGACTATAGGAGGATACAATATGGCTTGGACAAGGATTTGTGATTGGTGTACAGAATGGCAGCTAACTCTAAATATAGATAAACGTTAATTAATGCAGATGAATAGGAAAAAGGATTCCGTGGTGTTTGAATACTCCACTAGTAGGGTAGCGCTTGACAGAGTCACGTCGATTAAATATTTGGGCGTAACACTGCAGAGTGATATGAAGTGGGACAAGCATGTAATGGCAGTTGCGGGGAAGGGGGATAGTCGTCTTCGGTTCATTGTTAAAATTTTGGGAAGATGTGGTTCACCTCTAAAGGAGACAGCTTATAAAACACTAATACGACCTTTTCTTGAGTACTGCTCGAGCGTTTGGGATCCCTGTCAGGTCGGATTGAGGGAGGACGTAGAAGCAATTCAGAGGCGGGCTGCTAGATTTGTTACTGGTAGGTTTAACCATCACGCGAGTGTTACGGAAATGCTTCAGGAACTCGGGTGGGAGTATCTGGAGGAAAGGAGGCTTTCTTTTCGTGAATCGCTACTGAGGAAATTTAGAGAACAAGCATTTGAGGCTGACTGCAGTACAGTTTTACTGCCGCCAACTTATATTTCGTGGAAAGACCACAAAGATAAGATAAGAGAGACTAATGCTTGTACAAAGGCATATAGGCAGTCATTTTTCCCTCGTTCTGTTTGGGAGTGGAACAGAGCGAGAAGATGCTAGTTGTGGTACGAGGTACCCTCCGCCACGCACCGTATGATAGATTGCGGAGTATGTATGTAGATGTAGATGTATATTAACGAAAAATTTTCTGAAATCAGAACCAGGGGACTTATAAATATCAACAGTCAGAAGTTCTTCCTCTAAATTCAACCACACCTACACGACATGAGATACCTGTTCTGTGCAGTTCTTTCAAACATCAGTGGACTCAAATGGAGTACCGTTTCTCACGTACATGGCCACCGCTCACAGTGCAAAGAACTCCTAGATAAACAGCTAGCCGACCTGTATCTTGGTAAAGACAGCATCTGAATTATCACATTATTTGAGAGTTGCTCTGAAACACCAATAACGTCAGAGTCAACATCTATAAACAGTTCATTAGCTTTATCTCTAATACCTTGTATATTTTGATGGAGCAGGTTAATTCTTCATTACTTTGAGACCTAAATTTTGTTAAAAGTGACTCCTTTGTTAGACAGACTTCCATTAAGAATGAATAACTAACAGCTGACTCCAGTCTAAAAGAGGTGCTGCTCTAACACCAACTACTACAGGAACTCTCCCATGAGTTATCCCACCATCGCCCATTACGCTTTCACCTACAAGCTCTGCCAACCTCCTCATTAGATACATATTGAGATGCAGGCGATGCCTAGTGGAACCTAGACTCAATAGCCACCACTGTAATATGAGCCATACATTCTCAAGCTCCATATTAACACTCCTAACAGCATCATTAAAAGGACGCCGACCATGACGCTGAAACAGTTGCACGAAGTGCACATTTGTGCCACCAGTCTGAGTGGCTATCTTTTTCAGGTCACCACCTACATCATACTCCCCGTATCTATCCACACTATTCCCAGCTCAACTTACAATACTACCTGTTCCTCTTCTGCAAAATTTCTACATAACTCCAGTATGATAAGTCATCTGAGCCAACCCTGAACTAGGTTTCACAAAACAGGTGAAGTGGCACTCACTTCCCAGCACTTGCTACAACTCCTGGCCAACACCTCTGCCATGAGTGAGATCTGACTATCAGCAGAAACTTCCTATTTTTATTAGAATTTGCAGCTGATTTAGTGTCAATACTACCTGTGATCTGCTGCATGCTTCCTACACCTACAGTTGCAAGAGATACCTCTCCACTAGACTCAGACAGTTTGTCAAATCTATTGGTAGCACACAAAATGCACTTATTTTAACAAATCAGTCTCCTAACAGCCTTATTGGCTGCTGCCAGTTCCCACTCCCCAGACCCTTCTTCCTCATCATTCTAGCGAGTTTCATCTTTTGTAACTGCACCTGAAGGGCAAAGATCTTAAGCCCCCTCACCTCTGTTAACTTATTCTTGTTACACATTCTGCAAATACAGCTAAGGATCTCTCTCATATGAGCTTCACACTACATTCCTCCCAAAGAAAATACTTTGAACAAATATATAACAGTAGTCCACTACTTACAAACCTACGACAAAGCCCACACTTCTCACTCATCGCATTTTTTTTTTCACAGTTAGTGAAAAAACTAAACTTCTATCTTTCTAAGTTCTGTTATTACAATAAACCGGTTTCAAAAACTAACTACTGTGATCTCAAATGTCACTTCCTGCAGAGAAATTAACCTTCGTTATTAACAGTATTAATCCACAACGAATAAAAATATCACAGAAAATTCATACGATTTCTTATCTAAAACAGGAAATTTAAGCGTCCACTAACACACTGATGAAACTCAACACAGTAAGAGAAACTGTAAGGTTCACTATATTTATTTCACTAGAAACAGCAGCCAAGACCAGCTGAAAAATACTAAATTTAATAACTAACTAAATGAACAAAATGTTATCAAACACAGAATACAAAAGTTTTCCTATCTCTATTACGACAAAAATATCAAGAAATACCGGTTGAAAACTACCAAATTTCATAAATAACTACACTACACAAACAACTTTATTGACAACAGTGAGCGAAAGAATTTTCAACAGTTGTTTCAACAAAAGCACCCTGAAAAACTATTGAATTTCAAAATGTATATTCTGCAGTCATTTCATCATAAGCAGCAAGGAACACTGTTTGAAGACTGCTAAATTTAATTACTGACTGCAGCGCACAGGCAACTTAAGAGTAATTTGCTCTCTGAAACCGCTACGGCTGCAACTGCTAATCACGGAATGTATTCACACAGCTTAGAGACTCCGATGCAAGACGCAAACACACTCACGAATACCTGGCCGCTCGAAGCAATGAAGGCACAAGAAAGGCTGAGAAGAATGAAAATCCACTAATAAAACACGTATAGTATAAATAGGATCTCAAACAATGGTTAAAATAAGTATCTGAAACCTAATACTATATATAAAAAAAATTGCAGAGCGATTTCAATAGGAGCCTTAAATTTGTGACGTGGCCACGCCTAACTGTCAGCTGCATCACATTTTAAGTCGATAGGAAATTGGCAGTATTTGTTACGCAACTGGCAGATTAGCAGGAGCCCAAATCCGGAAATTGGTTACATTAGCAGTTCAATTAGCAATTTGGTAGGAAGACAAAACCCGGAAATGGGTTGTATTGACTGAATAATTGGTAAATTTGTAGGACACTAAATGTGGAAACTGGTAACCTGGCAGTATGATTGATAAATTGATGTCGCGACGCCATAAATATAAGCACATGGCGCAGTTATACTACAATTGCGTCACATACGCCTTAATTACGCCACAATTACACCACCATATGCGCATCCACCTTACTTCATTCACAAATACACCATGTAAACACTGTACATATGCCGTACGTAGGCCATATATATACTTCATATTGATAGTGTATATTTCATACATACGCCTCCCCCCTCCCTCCCCCAAGATATTTTCGCGTTACCGCATTGCAAAATAATGTCATCTGTAAAGATGTTAGTAAAGTGGAACCAAATCTGGAAATTGGTAAAACTGGCAAGAAAATTTGGAGCCTGGTGGGATTCCAAATAGGTAACTGTGAAAATTGATTGACTAGACCAAAATGTTGATGTAACTGTTAAAAAAGGTGTGTAACTATATCAGTTCTTGCAGATATCCATTTATAGTAAATATCCATTTATATTAAATATCCGAGTGCGGTCCATCTGTTCTATTGAAATGCATGCGTACAATTTGTCGAGATGAGACACTTTGACACTGACGTATGTGTGACGATATAGCATGCGGCATACAGAAAATGTTGGGAATTATTACTGAAAGATAATTTGACATTACAGTGTGTGAATTCCACAAAAATGTTAGTGTTCTAAGCGAAATGGGCGTCATTGGACCTCCAAATGGCAACTGATTTTATTATTATTAATGGCTTTCGTATCTAGCATCGAAGTATAAGACATTTTATGTAAGTACCCAATATATATTGAGATTGTGTATTGCATTTATATTACAGATTTGGGTACTGTGACTATGCGTTAGTGATCGTATATTCTAGAGTGTTTGTTTGACATACGTATAAATTAGGCAGCTCGAATTTCCGCTGTCCCTACACTCATGCCTTTCTGCCATGTCGGTGATTGCTGAAAGTGTTGGCTAAGTTATCTTCCAAGCCCCAGCTTGCCAGGACGAACATTCTCCCTAAAGCTTTGTACAAACCAACGCCAATAGCACTAAGCAAGTGTAATATTAAAGCAGTAGGAGAAATATTTTGTCAATTAAATACCTTCAAGCTATGTTATTTCGTAGGTCTTAAGAAAAAACTACCAGTCTATCAGACCCAAATTATTATCTACTTGTAAATAGAGACACTAATGTACAGTAGAGGCTATCACGTTTTGCGGCATATAGTTTATGTATTTTTGTGTGTTAACCTTCGATTTATCATTCCTGTTTTTACCCAACACATATGCAGATGATATTATACTACTGTACTGGAGCGGAGGTTACCGAAAGAAGTGGCGTTAGCATGTCTGCATGTCGCCCTTGTCAAGTGTGACCAGCCTTTGAAAAATGGTGACATACGCCAACATGCAAGGATTAAAAAAATTGTAGAATTATCTGCTTGACCTTGAGAGAAGACATCTCTTTTTCAGTAATTGCATGGTTGCCTGTAACACGATTAAGAGCACTCCTTTCACAATAATATGCTCTGGAAAGAAAGAGAAACATTTACTGCCACCAAAGATTTGATGCGTTTTCTATACACACTACACAGGCCAACCACAAACTGTCTGTTACAGCCACTTGTTTTAAAGCAACACCTACGGACAAAAAGTTCCATTTATCTCCAACGTGATACTCGCTGTCAAGTGACACTCCGAGAAAACTGACAGGTCCTGAGATGTTTTTGTCATAACCACCTTTCCTGACAAAACTGCCAACTGAGCTAGCCACTGTAGATGATAATGCAGATTAATAACAATAACTCCATTTTATAATTCATTTTTCTCCAAACTGCTGAAATAACATGCATCCTGCATCCATGTATGTGTCAGCACCACAACTTAACGCATACCAGTAAAGTAGCACAGTGAGCCTGAACAGCACAATGACATCACACAGCCTGTCAACTCCATACTGCTTGCATTTCGTGAGGTGCGGCATCCTCCGCCTGCCCCAACTCGCCAGCTACGCCACACACACAAAGGTGTCAGAAGACTTGACGATGCATGCCAGATACCTGATCGGCATGCGTCTTCATGAAGTGCAGTCGACTCCCTATTTAGCGTTACACAAATCTCATAAACTATAAGTATCGGTGCATTTATATGATAACTAAATCTACTGCTCGAATCGAGAGGCCTTCTATCTGCTGCTTACTGAGTCACAGCTCCAACATAATGCACTCTCGGAACATTTGAGCATATTGCATTGGTGTCGTTCATGGTTATGCAACATGTCAGGTTGACTAACATGAATTTCCCTGCCGTGTACTACATGTGGTTGGTAGCCAATATACAGCGGACATTTTTAACTGCATGTCCTTGTAAATATCAAACTGACAGTGGTCACTCATTCAAATGAAAGTCTGAGATGTCACAGCTCTGCTCCCCACGAAGAATCTGTGACATGTGTGCAGAATTAGCAAGCGTTTCAGTCTGATAGTTCTTCAGACATATGTAGCTGTAATCGCTGCACAGGTTTGCCATCCCCACAGCAAAATAGGATTACATCATATTTTCTCGTGATAATTACACACCACATCCCTTAGTCCAACACGGTAAGGGTGCCAGACTGAAGAATAAATGCCGTAATTTGGACATAACACACCACCAAATTTCGAAACATGTTATGCTGGTGATAAACAACTATAGATTAAAACAAGCATAACGGGTAATCACGTGTATTTTTACGACTGCAAATTGACCTTAGCATAGCGAGGTGCAACTGCAATACATTTACATATCCAACCTTACCTGTTGTAGCGTTAGAACACTAAGCCAGCACATCGAAACGAAACGTCTTTGAAGGGTGACCAGCTTATAAGCTATTGGTAGTTAATGCATTGAGAATGCTGGACACATTGACTCCCTTAGGCATTTATATCTTTGACAGCAAGACAGTCTGCTCTCTGGAGATATATGTATTTTCATTCCCATAGTTACAGTCATGGAGACACTAAATATTACCTGGTTTTGTCCTCATTCTTAACACTAACAAGGAAAACCGAGAGGAAAGTCGTACTTTTGCCAGCCACAATAAAAACGAATAATAAACGTATTTCCCAGTAAAATCTTCTTACTTGGTCTTGACTATAGCAAGCCACCGACGCCAGTAATCTAGCTGGCAAATAAACTTCCTCGTAGACGACCTTAAAAGTTCTACATGGAAATTCCACAACGAATAGCCAGTCATCAATTCATTCCAGCCATTTACTGATGCTCTGTTACAAAACAGTATTGTTCAGAATTAAATTTGAAGTGTAAATTGCTTACAATTAAGCAGAACAAAACACAATATCAAGTGAATCCCTGCACTACCACTGCATGTATCAATTTTTTTGGTTGTTTGTATAACTGATTCCCTGTTAAAATAATTCAAGCTATAGGCATATAGAGCATAGTTTTGTAGCCTGTTATTTTGCCTGGTTACCTGGCATGTATGTACTTCTACGAAAGTCAACCCTCAACTCACATCTATTTAATTTTTTGAAATGTGTTCCTTTAGATCCCATGTCAACCTGTCGCAGTATTTTTATATGTGTAGGACAAACCTATGAGTTCTTTTTAGTATAGCAATATAATCATAATGGTTATGCTTTATTGCTCATTATGATTATTTGAACTGGTACCAAAAACAAACGTCTGGGTGTAGACCGAGAATGTAACTTCTGTCACATAATCTGCCAGTCATTCTAACTAAAAGTGGTTACACCAGAAACCTGATTATTCTATTTTGTTAGTGTGCTCTTGTTTTGTGAAGTGGATCTCTCACCATGGCCACTTTTTGGTTTATGGAAGTATTCCACATCAGATTGTATCCAAGTATTTTATTATTTCACACGTACGTAACTTGCAACTTGTGTATATTTAGAGAGAACACCACAGCATTCAGAATCCAAGTAAGGATTATCTTACAAATCTCATTATACCAGTGATAGAACAACTTGAGATAAGAGGATAGAGCGCATGTCATTGAGTTCTCTTTCTACCAATGTATTCCTAAGCGTAGAGGTAGCCAATCACTGGACAGAATGGATCGTGGATTTACCCCATTTCAAAGACCAGGTATCTGTTCTTACAATGTGCTCCACTGTACTCTGTGCTAGTCGCTTCCATGTAATATTAATTAATGAATAACCTATAGAACACCTCCTGTGTTGTTTAACAGAGTTCTGCAGTTTATCTACTGGGGCAATAAGCACCCAAACATGGTTAATTTATTATGAATTAGAAAAAGAAAAATAGAAAAGACGTACAGTAAAGTCAAGAACGGAGAAAGAGGAGTGTATGCCAGGTACAATTTCCACACAGGAAGAATATAAATTACTACTGGAAAAGGAAGAAGTTGTTGCAAATTCGATACAAAGGTTTACATACTGCGTTAAACATAGGGTATGGCTAACTCTGACTACAACTGGGGAATGTCAGATATTAGAATTTACTGTCGCTAGCAGTGGTAAGTAGCCATACCTTGGAAAACTGGCAGAAAATGTATATGTCACACAACTCACATACAGGAATAATATAAATTACAATTGGAAAAAGGAAGAAGTTGTTGCAAATGCGATAGAAAGACTCACGTATTGCTTTAAACGTAGGGTATGGCGAAATCTGACTAAAACTGGGAAATGTCAGGTATTAGCATTTACCATAAATATCAGTGATAAGTAGCCGTATGTTGGAATACTGGCAGAAAATGTAGGAATCGAGACCAGTTAGTACATTAAGGGGCACATGAAACATCAGTTTGTAAAGCTCTATTCACATCTTAATCTGCTTGTCTTACACTGCATCTAAATGTGTTGGAGTAAATTTAATACACCTATTCTTATGCATAGAAATAGCGGTTTTACAAATAAATGAAATGCTAGCCGTATATGCAAAAACAGAATACTGTAGCTGGAAACAGGATATATCATGTGTTTGAATCAGTGCTAAGAGCAAGACACAGTATTTATAATGGGCTCCACTGAACTCTATGCCAATTACTTCCATGTAGCAGCATATAAGGAATAATTTACAGGACAGCTGTGTGTGGTGTTTAACAGTGCTCTGCAGTTTGTCTACTGGAGTAATAAGCCTCTAAGCAAGGTTCATGTGTTATTTATTTGCAAAATACGTGATTTGTTATTCATCCTGGGGCTGATGGAAACCTGTTATACCATGCGAATATATATATATATATATGGTTCATGGTTCGCAAGATATCGTGTGAAAAAAGGGCATGTTGCGTTTCGCAGGAGCGATGCTTTCTAAAGCCATGCTGATGCATGAACAGCAACTTCTCTGTCTCAAGGAAATTTACTATATTCGAACTAAGAATATGTTGGAGAATCCTGCGACAAACCGATGTTAAGGATATTGGTCTGTAATTTTTAGGATCCGACGTTCTACCCTTCTTATATACACGCGTCGCCCGCGCTTTCTTCCAGTCACTGGTCTCATCGGAGTAGGGAAGGATGGGGAAGGAAGTTGGCCGTGCCCTTTCAGAGTAACCATCCCGGCATTTGCCTGGAGTGATTTAGGGAAATCACGGAAAACCTAAATCAGGATGGCCGGACGCGGGATTGAACCGTCGTCCTCCCGAATGCGAGTCCAGTTTCTAACCACTGCGCCACCTCGCTCGGTTTTCTTCCAGTCGCTCGGGACTTTACGTTGGGCAAGAGATTCGCGATAAATGCAAGCTAAGTAAGGAGCCAATGCAGTAGAGTACTCTCTGTAAAACCGCATTGGAATTCCATCAGGACCTGGCAAATTATTTATTTTCAACCTATTCAGCTGCTTCACAATCCCAGGGATGTCCATCACTATGTCCTCCATACGCGAATCTGTACGAGACTCAAACGGCAGTATGTTTGTACGATCCTCCTGCGTGAAAGATTTCTCAAATGCTAAATTTAAAATTTCAGCTTTCGTTTTGCTGTCTTCCGTTGCCAGGCCAGACAGATCAGTGAGTGATTGCATGGAAGCCTTCGACCCGCTTCCCGATTTTACGTAAGACAAGAATTTCCTTGGGTTTTCAGCAAGATCTTTTGCTAAGGTATAACGGTGGTAGTGGTTGTATGCTTCCCGCATCGCTCTTTTTACAGCAGCACGAATCTCTACTAACTTTTGCCTGTCCTCATTCTACCGATCTTTCTTGTACCGCGAGTGCAACTGTCTTTGCTTCTTGAGCATTCACCGAATTGCGCTGTTAAACCACGGTGGGTCTTTTCCGTCCTAACCCCCTTTTTCGGCCCATACTTCTCCAATGCGTGATTTACAATGTGTTTAAAATTTGCCTATAATTCTTCCACGTCCATCGTACAGGAAGTAAATGAAGTCGATTCATTTACTAAGTGGGATGCTAACAATTGCTTACCTGCTCTTTCTAGTAAGAATATTCTCCTAGCTACTTTAGTAACCATAGTCGTAATGATAACTTCATGATCACTAATCCTTGCCTCAACACTGACACCGTCGATGAGGTCTTGTCTGTTCGGGGCTACCGGATCTAAAATATTTCTATTACGCGTTGGCTGTCGATTTAGCTGCTCAAGACAGTTTTCGGATAATGTCTTCAAAAGTAATTCACACGACGGCTTGTCTGTACCACCTGTAATGAATCCATAGACATCCCAGTCTATACTAGGTAGGATGAAGTCGCCCCCGACTAATATAGGACGATCCGGGTACTTCTGCAATACAGAGTGTAGACACCCTTTGAATGATTCTAGAACTGTCACGGTGAAACCTGGTGGCCGGTAATAACACCCAACAATTAACTTTATTTCTCCTAGCCCTGTTAAACGTGTCCAGATAATTTCACAATCACACTCTACTTCGACCTCAGTAGACACATTATTTTTGTCAACTGCGATGAAGACACCACCTCCTACGGTGTCTAATCTGTCTTTCCGATACACGTTGAAACCCTTACTAAATATTTCAGAACTTCCTATCTCAGGGTTCAGCCAGGTCTCAGTCCCGAGAATAATTTGCGCGCCACACACTTCCTGGAGGGCAGTAAATTCAGGAACTTTATTCCGAACACTCTGAAAATTTACTGCTAATATCTTGATAGCTGAAGTGTCTTTACACTGAGCGCGTCCTGATTTCCCTGCCTGCTCGTCGACTGTTGAGTGTTCATCAGGACACCTCGCACTACTGACACGCCTAGAAACCTCCATGTGCACGCCACAAGTACTCTGCTACCCGAGTAGCCGCTTCCTTTGTGTAGTGCACCCCTGACCTATCTTGGGGCGTCCTACAATTCCCCACCCAATAGCGCAAGTCTAAAAGATCTGCATCCAAGACCGTCACAGAGCCTACGAAGCCTCTGGTTGAGACCCTACACTCGGCTGTAAACCAAATGACCCCAAACCACACTGGGAACGATGCTTCAAATAGAGAGCTCTGCTTGCACCCCGCTTGCGAGGCCAGCGGTATTCACCAAAGCCGCCAACTGCCCGTACGAACTGAGGATCGCCTCAGAATCCAAGCGACAGGCATCATTGGTGCCAACGTGTGCAACTACTTGCAGACGACTGCACCCCATACACTCGATAGCCGCAGTCGAGGCCGCCTACACATCTTGATTGAGGCCCCCCGGCAGACAAACCAAGTGCACGTTGAAATTCTTTCCAGCCCTGTACCCTATTTCCCTAAGGGGCTCCATCACCCGCCTAACGTTGGAGCTCCAAATGACCAGCAAGCCTTTGCCCCCGTGTGCCTGCTAGGGCCCTGCTGAAGGAGCGCCCACCTCACCACTGACAGGATGAACGGGCGAGGCCAGCGGGCCAGCTACCACATTGACCCTCCGCCTCGAGCGAAGCGAACGCGTTGCAGTCCGCCACTCACCCTGAGGTGAGGGCGGCCCCAACGCGCCGGGTACGCTAGAAAGTGCCTCGGCTGCTGTGTCAGCGGACGCAGCAAGCGACACGTGGGGTGTCTCAAGCGACGCGCCAGACCCTCTGCCGTCGCTGCACCTCGAGGGAGCAGCCTGAAGGCGGCTGACCGTGGCCAACAGCATGCTCAGCTGCCCGCGAACCGCGACCAGTTCCTCCTGCGCCCGCATACAGCACGCACAAACCCTATCCATCCTACTGCTAATATCTGGACGTATAGAGTTGCTGCAAATAAAACAGCAATATGCGACTGCACAGCTGCGTCACCAGCGCCTGACTGAGCTGCGATATATGAACGGTTACTTACGAACTAAGAAATCAAATGACCACGACTTGTGGGGCGGCGAAGAAGTTGTCGAATGAGTTGTTTGATGTTGAATGAAAGTTGAACATTGCCACCTTAAATCACGCGAGCCTGGCAACTAATTTGGTGGCCAGTCAGAAAGCGAAGGGAAACTTACTGACCTTAGTTCCCAGTCTGCACGGCCACATTCCTGTACAGCCCAGCTAAACGAAAAATATCCATAGTTCTTCACGGGATTAGGGCTGCTTCAATAAAATTTAAAGTTCCAAACAAGATTTTATTATCTTAAAGGCTCACACAAATTACTCGAAACTTCTGAAAATGCTAAAGACATTAAATATTTTTAATTCAGCCAATCGTTTAATAGTTCAGAGGCGACTTCTACAGCAAGTTCCTCCCGAATAGTTCATTACTCTAACTAACGGTGCTCTATTAATAGTTCGCAATAATGTTAAAAAAAAAGATTAATGCTCGCCTTAAAAGTGGAGTTAGTCACCACTTGCCACGCGGAATTATACTTCACACGGACGGCACAATAACAGTTTGTTACCGAAGTCTAAACGATCCAGGACGGTGTACAGTCCTCGCGATTTTCAATGTCCGTTTACATTGCTAAGTACGTGCATGTCACAGCCCGCTATGACGTCACCCGAGGCGAGGCGCGATCGGACGTTAAGCTCGCGTGGACTAGGCGTTGGTCTAATGCGGACTGAGCTTACTACTGCCTCTGCCGCTCTTTTTATATAGCTCCGGCGCGTACCGCCAAGAGAGCATCTGTTCTTTCCGTTCCTATGCAGATGCCTGCAGTCTCCAAATGATCGCTATCTCAGGCACAAAATCTTAAATATCACATTTAATAATAGCTTTACAAACTTCTCAATTTTTGTATACATACATCTGAGCAGTACAGAAGCACGTAGAAAATCTCAGCCCGCTAAAATTAAAACTTTACTCTCTAGAATTTTTACAATGGAACTAACGGTAGATTGTTACCTCTGAACCATAGCTTTATCAAGACTTGTATCAGCTGTTAATTATGCTACAAGACTAAAACTTGGTGTAGCTTTGTTAATTGTCCTATCTGATCATTGGTCTTAACGAATTTGTTTTATCATTAAAATTTAAAGTACTTAATCTATAATGCTTATGTACATTTTACTCACAAAAGTAGTTTTTACTAAATTACTAAAAAACTAGAAGAGGTAACTGATTGTGGTATTTCCATTATTATTATTAGGGTGAACTGAAGCATCCTACCAATTTTCAATATTGTAGCTCTATTATTTCGCGCCTCTGATTTTTCCGAAAAACGCGGATTCTGGAGTCAATTTTAGTTTTATGGTTTTGGAAACCAGCACCACTCATTAATGACTTCTTACTGCACCTTCTCACCAAATTTTGGCTTCCTAGCGTCATTATTTAGCGCCTCCTATTTTTCTTTCAAAACGTGAATTTTACGTAAACTACTAATTTTATAACATTAAGATTTGTTACCTGAAACATTATTACATAGAACTATACTTTAACAAAGTTTTACACACAAATCTTAATTTTTACTTTTATGTTAAATGTGGTGCAATACTATATGCAGGCGCGTTACGATGACGTGACGCTACTAGCAGTGAACTAGGGTAAGTCCCGTGCACTCGCTCGCCTCTGTATCTTATACATGATACAGCGCTTGCTTTGCTTCATCACCCCCTTTTTAATTTTCGTGAAAATCTATTTTTGAACAAAATTAAATTTCTAAAAGAACAAACAAGCGATGGATTACTTTAGTATACCTCTTTCAACTTAAGTTGCTTCTTCTTAGGAAATTCCTTATTACTACATACACAAAATAACCATACTCATATACACATAGAAAACCTAGTACAGAAGACATTCACAAATTATTTACATACATTTACATGGAAATATAAATTTTTCAATGGTTACAAAATATTTATTTTTTTTTCTTTAAAATCAGTCTCTTCCTGAAAAAGAAAATACACACGACTTTTATCACTGCAACGCACTCACATTTTTCTTTTACTATAATACTCGGCACTGTGGTGGGTGTCCTATTGTAACACTCATTTAATTTCACTGATTGACAAAATTGTGGGAGGAAATTGTATTCACTGTGGTTTGCGTCTCTACTTCCAATCTCCCTACCGCTTGTTGTCAGTCATTCATGCAGCCTGCATGTCCCTGAGAAACAGACAATACAGTCTAAGTTTCTGTTTTCAACTTATATCTAAGGTAGGACAAAGTAGATTTTATAGTTTATATTCTGGCACTATTTTACTAATTGTGAAGTTGTCAGAAAGACATTTAGCACTAAGTCGTATCTGATACAATAGCTCCTACTTTCTTCTTTCATAAATAATCTTTTAGGTTCCTAAATAGTGAAAATTCTTTTAGCAAATTAATATATTAAGATCTTGCTTCAACTTAGAAAATTGAGTAACCTTTTAGTTTTAATGTACTCTGGCTTAATTATCGTATGGATTAGTTCATCAAAGAAGTCATTTGCTGACCAGCACTTTGCTTTATTGTATGAATTACTAAAGAAATTAGTTATTTTCAGTATACCGATTCCAAATTTCTGCATTTTCCAATATTTGTGTGTTTCTGTTGTCTGTTTAACTATTTATTTGCCTCAAGCAAGATTTAGCGTTTTTCACCATTTCACGAGACGTGAGGGAATTATTCTTTAATCCTACATCATTTACTTCAATTTACTTACTTCACTTCTTCACCTTATTCATTTTCTCCCTTTTCTTCCAGATTCAAAATACTTCATTTCTCCACTTCTTTCTCCCTTTTCCTTTTGTCAGCCTATTGACGTCCTGTTTCTATATATTTGGTGCGATCCTCACACCACTTCCACACATCTCCATTTATTTAATTCTAAAACGCCATTGCTTGCCTCTATGAGCATTACCTTCTTACGCTGTTTTCCTTCAGACAACCTTATTTCTAGCAACATACTACCTTCTGCATAATCTCATGGATTATTCATATTCATACCGTACTTCGTATACTGCAAAGTGTCTCTCTTAGTTGTAGTTTCTAACCCTTTACAATTACATGAAATATTTTAATTTATTTATTTTAGCCATGTTTGCCTCTTATTGGTACTCAGACTTTTGTTTTGCCATTCACTAGGTAGATCCTTACTAAGAATACTTAAAACCTAATAGCATATATACAACATGAAGACATATGTGATTCTTACCTGTTATGATAGACCAGAAGAAGGGAATGAAACTTGAAAAGGAAATAAAGTTTCACCCAGCTGGGACTGCACGGTACGCCAAACCGTGTATCCGCCAAAGAGTGGCAGACTCCCTACAGTAATTAATTACTGTTAATTTTAAATTCCTTTAGATCCACAATATTTCTTAGACCAGGTGCGTTTGAGAATACATTACTATGCTTAGTTAACACACTCTTTAACTCTGATCTTTGTTCGTCAGCAATTTGCTTTGTTGATTGTACCTTTTCCTCTATTTCCTTTAGGATGTGTCTCTCTTCAACCTTAGCACTTTCCTCATTCTCACTGAAAACCAAATTTTCCTGCAAGTATCCTTTATTCTTTATTACTCTAATAGGCAGTTCCCAAGTTTCATTACTACCGCCTATATGACTTCCTATAAAAGACTCTCTTATCACTTTAGAGTCAGGTAAAGTTAAAATTAAGTTGTTCTGATCAAAATTGATCTTTCCCTGGTACTTTGATAAGAAATCAGTACCAATCAACATATCAACACTTAAGCCTAGCACAATCAAACAAGGATGATCTATTACTACGTCATTTATACCAATGGGTATCAAAGCTTCGTGTTGAACTGGTCTAGAGACTTATCCAGTAGCACCTATAATCTTTAAGCCACTTACTTTCATAACTGTTAACTTCTCTTTATTGGGTATGGTGTCAAAAAATGTTTGTGATAAAGCACTTGCTTCACTGCCACTGTCAAGCAGACAACGCACAGTGACTCCTGATATGTTTACTTTGATAACAGGGTGAGTTATTTTACATTGAACAGGTTGCTCACACACCTCGTCTAATAAATCTCGTTCTATGTTCTTCCAGCTAAAGTAATTCTGATCAGTTGCAATTACATTTACATTTACATCCTGGAGCTCATCATGCTCTATAATCTTAGCTGCTTTCTCTAATCTGTCCACTAACTTTAAATCGAAGCATCTGACGACTTTTTCTACTTTTGTTTGCTGCACATCAGCCAAACTATCCTCTACCTCTGAGCAACTGCGTCCCTGCGCAATATTGCTGTTCATAAGAATGTCGTCACCTTCAACCATTTGTGGCACGTTTACACAGCTACTAGATTCTTTCACCTCGTTACTATTTCTACCCCCTTCATTCATCATTTCCTCGTCTCTAAAGTTTTGCAGTACTGATTCTACTTCTGCTACTTCTACTTCAGCTTTTAGATTGCCATTTTCATCGAAGATGTAAGCTTTTACTTCATCATTATTCCCATCAGACTCAAACCCATTATCTATTTCTTCCCCATTATCTACCTTGAGTTCCTGTTCTTCCTTGACCCATTTTTCTAGTGTATCCAAAATACTATCCACTATTTTGTGAGAGTGGCTTAACACATCACTGGTATTATCTGTATTTATTTCGTCATCCATGTTGTCTGTCTGTGTATGTTGGCTGATTGTCTGTGTTTCCGTTACTGGCTGTGTTACTGTTACCGCCTGGTGAGCGCCAGTTTCCTCATAGACGGGATTTAGTTTCCCACACGCGGCCTGTTGTGTTCATCTGTGACACCACTAGATATAGTAGCATCATGACTCCCTTCTTGTCTTAATGGCATAGTATTTACTTCTCCACTTTCGTCATAGTAGTTGTTACGAAAGCGTGGTGAGTATCTACCCCCTCTTCCTCTGCCACGGCTTTGGTTTCGATAGTTTGTTTTGGTGTGCCTAACTTCCATATTTCTAACGTTCACGTTTCCATTATTTTGTACGTGATTGTTAGAAGATTTGTTATTCTGCTGCACCTGCTCCTCAGCAGCAGCTACTCTTTCCACTCTTTCCAGATATTCAATAAATTTGTCTATATTATCTCTAGGGGCGGAAATGATCCTCTTCTGCCAGTACCACGGCAGCTTACCTTCTAAACCCATAATGATCATATCTGGCTTCATCTTTTCTGTCAAATGTGACAGTCTTGAAACCCACTTCCTAGCGAAATCCTTTACTGATTCACGCCCTGGGAAAAACTTCTTACCACTCCAGAATTCCCTCAACACATCATTTTGTTTGTTATGTGACCAGTATTCGTTGAGAAATGCAGACTTAAATTCAGATAAAGTTTTACATTTGATCATTACATCCGCTGACCATCGCAAAGCATCACCTGACAAATGACTTCTTATAAATGAAATTTTTTCTCTTTCTGACCAAGTGTTGGGGAGAACATCCTCAAAGTCATTCCAAAATTCAAGAGGTTGAATGTACTTATCAGGATCAAAGCGCAAAAACTGTCGACACCCTATAAAAGCGGCGTCAACTGAAGTCACATGCTGTACAATAGAATGACTAGAATTAACAGAGGTTACTCTATTTTCTAGGTTAGCAATGTTAGTATTTAATTCCTCTACTTGTGACTCTACTGCTTCTATCCTGGCAGAACATCTTTGTTCCACTGCACCACGAATTTCGGTACAGGTTTCTTTTACTTTCTCAATGTTTTTCTGACAAATATCTCCTTTAATTTGTACCTCTTTAACTTTGTCAGAGCAAAGTTTGGACTCGTTGCTCAATCTTTCGGACAACCTCACTTCCAAAAGTTCATCTGCCTCTTGATAATTTTTTTGAATTTGATCTATTTCACATTTGAAAGTACTATGCATTTTAGTTAACTGTTGCCCTACTTTTACTTGAATGTCATGATGAATAGCATCTATCTTATAATTCAAACTATTCCATTTTGATTGCAGTTCTTCTTTTAGTTCTTTATTACTATCCTCAATTTTAGCCTCAATTTTATTTTGGTTTGATTCGAGTTTGGCAAACAGTATTTGCATCCAATCCGGAGCTTCTACCTTGATACTTTGTATCTCTTCACTTGACTGAGCTGGAGATATATTGAGCTCAGTTTCCCTACCTGACAAAGTTAGCAACTCTACTGGCTCCCTTTTGACTTCTATTTCACTTATTGATTGCATCCCTGCACTCTGATTTAAATTAAAGTCATAATTTACTGGTGACAAATTACGTTCTAGTTCAATATTTGAGGGATTAATGGAACCATCCTCAGTAAACTCAATTCCTGATCCTGAGGATTCTTGGTCAGAGACCGGTTCCCTTCTGAAATGTACACTACTTTCCATATCTTTTAGTTTGTTAGCAGCAGTTAATAAATATTTTAAAAGTCTTTGACTTAACTTAAATGCTTGATTTCGACGAATGATGTCGTCGCGGTGTACCAGCAATCGTGATGCGACGCGTCGCGACGTATTGAAGGCAGCAGCAGCAGCTGTAGCGTCGAGTACCGCCACAGGAATCGCCTACTGCAATAGCTCCAGGGGGGGGCAGCAAGGCACCGTTGACCGCTCGGCGCAGCCGGCAGCTGTCTCGCAGATCAGCGCAGCTCCGCGATGACGCACCGTCTTCCTTTAGTCTCAGCGCCGTCGGCAGCCGCGATCCAGCATCGTCGCCTTCCTCACCATCGTCACTAACCAACGTACAGCGGTAGACACTTATTGTTTATACACTACACCCGCCTTTACTGGTAACACTGTTCCCACACTAGTTCAATTCAGTGTCCTGTTATTGCCTACCGAGTTCGTTAATTTATACCAATCGCTTTCACACATCGAGCACTTTTATTTGCTTTTAATTCAGTTTTCCCGGCCGATAAGCACCATATGTGGGGCGGCGAAGAAGTTGTCGAATGAGTTGTTTGATGTTGAATGAAAGTTGAACATTGCCACCTTAAATCACGCGAGCCTGGCAACTAATTTGGTGGCCAGTCAGAAAGCGAAGGGAAACTTACTGACCTTAGTTCCCAGTCTGCACGGCCACATTCCTGTACAGCCCAGCTAAACGAAAAATATCCATAGTTCTTCACGGGATTAGGGCTGCTTCAATAAAATTTAAAGTTCCAAACAAGATTTTATTATCTTAAAGGCTCACACAAATTACTCGAAACTTCTGAAAATGCTAAAGACATTAAATATTGTTAATTCAGCCAATCGTTTAATAGTTCAGAGGCGACTTCTACAGCAAGTTCCTCCCGAATAGTTCATTACTCTAACTAACGGTGCTCTATTAATAGTTCGCAATAATGTTAAAAAAAAAGATTAATGCTCGCCTTAAAAGTGGAGTTAGTCACCACTTGCCACGCGGAATTATACTTCACACGGACGGCACAATAACAGTTTGTTACCGAAGTCTAAACGATCCAGGACGGTGTACAGTCCTCGCGATTTTCAATGTCCGTTTACATTGCTAAGTACGTGCATGTCACAGCCCGCTATGACGTCACCCGAGGCGAGGCGCGATCGGACGTTAAGCTCGCGTGGACTAGGCGTTGGTCTAATGCGGACTGAGCTTACTACTGCCTCTGCCGCTCTTTTTATATAGCTCCGGCGCGTACCGCCAAGAGAGCATCTGTTCTTTCCGTTCCTATGCAGATGCCTGCAGTCTCCAAATGATCGCTATCTCAGGCACATAATCTTAAATATCACATTTAATAATAGCTTTACAAACTTCTTAATTTTTGTATACATACATCTGAGCAGTACAGAAGCACGTAGAAAATCTCAGCCCGCTAAAATTAAAACTTTACTCTCTAGAATTTTTACAATGGAACTAACGGTAGATTGTTACCTCTGAACCATAGCTTTATCAAGACTTGTATCAGCTGTTAATTATGCTACAAGACTAAAACTTGGTGTAGCTTTGTTAATTGTCCTATCTGATCATTGGTCTTAACGAATTTGTTTTATCATTAAAATTTAAAGTACTTAATCTATAATGCTTATGTACATTTTACTCACAAAAGTAGTTTTTACTAAATTACTAAAAAACTAGAAGAGGTAACTGATTGTAGTATTTCCATTATTATTATTAGGGTGAACTGAAGCATCCTACCAATTTTCAATATTGTAGCTCTATTATTTCGCGCCTCTGATTTTTCCGAAAAACGCGGATTCTGGAGTCAATTTTAGTTTTATGGTTTTGGAAACCAGCACCACTCATTAATGACTTCTTACTGCACCTTCTCACCAAATTTTGGCTTCCTAGCGTCATTATTTAGCGCCTCCTATTTTTCTTTCAAAACGTGAATTTTACGTAAACTACTAATTTTATAACATTAAGATTTGTTACCTGAAACATTATTACATAGAACTATACTTTAACAAAGTTTTACACACAAATCTTAATTTTTACTTTTATGTTAAATGTGGTGCAATACTATATGCAGGCGCGTTACGATGACGTGACGCTACTAGCAGTGAACTAGGGTAAGTCCCGTGCACTCGCTCGCCTCTGTATCTTATACATGATACAGCGCTTGCTTTGCTTCAGACTACGCCACTATACAGGTATTACAATGCGATGCTACCCCTGTCTTGGTACAAATGACTACCGCCTACGCGATGTTATACTCTACCGTTATTAAAATTGGTACTACCCCTTTCTAATTATAAAATACGCAGTGATCCGAAAAATTTCACCACACAAGCACACAAACACACAAAGTAATTTGAATAAAACCTGCGGAACTAATACGAAAAACTGAATATACCACTAGTTTCTGCTACTGCTGCTGACACACGTCACTCTACAAGCACAGATGAAACTGCACTGGCCTCTGTCTGCTGCTGACTGACTCTACGAAAAAAAAAAAAAAAAAAAAAAAAAACAGAAAAGACTGGCTGCCCGAAACAAGCAACTGACTAACAACTCAGCGAATATATACTTTACAGCTATCAATAAGCAATATAACTCCTCTCAAATACGAGAATACGCAAGGATTTTATGTAATTAAATATGCAAGCGCACAAACACTCGGAAAGGAATTAAGAATCAAACTACAAAAGAAATATGAAAGCTAAATATGCGACTCCCTACTGCACTGCTGCTGCACTGATACTTCATCAGCGGCCTCTCAAGGCATCCATAGGGGATTCCTGGTTCACTGTATGAGAATTACAAAAAAAAACTAGTTGTATACGGTGACCTATGTATTAATTGCATGACTGAGTGTGCAAGAAAGATGACGCTCGTCGATCTCCTCATTTCATATAATTTGATGGAAACTGTATTCTTCCCAACGACAGTGCAGGGCAACAGAAACACAACCACAGACAACATTTTTGTTCATTCTTCATTATTGTTCAGTCTGTAAGCAGAAACATGAATGGCCTTTCAGACCATGTTGAACAAATTTTAACGCTAAAAGGTTTTTGCGCTCAATAGCATGTTAAGTGTAATTATAAAATATTTAGGAAAGCTAATCCAATTAGAATAGAGACCTCTTTATACTTCATTAAGGAACAAAAGTAGCAGGATGTTTGTAGTGCTGATAACGTAGACGATGAATATAAAGCTTTCCACAATACGTTTCTCATTCTCTTTGAAAGTTGCTTTCTAAAGGGACGTTTAAAACTGGATAATGGCACTAACAGGTATCCTGGTTGGTGAACTAGAGGATAAGAATATCAAGTAGAAAAAGTAGTAATTATATCAAATTGCTAAAAGCACTCACAATTGAGCATGCTGCAGTCCGTTATATTAAAGTGCTTAAAATGCTATTAGGAAGACGAAAAGTATATAGTACGCAAATAGAATAGCTATTTCTCAGCATCAGTTTAAAACCACATGGTCAGTCGTGAAGAAAGTGTCTGGTCAGCAGCACCAGTTTGAGTGTATAAAGTCAGTGCCTAGTAGAAATGTTTCATTTACTGATAACTTGGGTATGTGTACAGTATTTGATAATCACTCTCTGGTAATTGCAGATAACTAAATAAAAGCTTAGTACCTACCGGAACTCATGTAACTCTCTTAGAAAATAGCTTTTCGAGACTGTTACCTGAAATATTCCTCCATGATACTGAGAAGGGAGAGATTGAGTTAATAATTAAATCACTAAAGACTGAGGAATCTCACGAGTATGATGGGGTATCTAGCAGAATACTAAAGCACTGTTCTGCATATTTTAGCCCAGTACTTAGCCATATCTGTAACTTTTTCTTCCGGAATGGTCAGCTCCCTGACGGATTAAAGAACTCAGTAGCGAAGAGAAAGGAAGAATGTAGGCAATTTCAGATCTATTTCTATGCCATCGGTGTCTGTTAACATTATTGAAAAGACTGCATATACCAGGATGATTCATCATTTCAGTTCACATAATACGCTGTCAGATGTACAGTTTGGTTTCTGAAATGGTTTAAAAACTGAAAATGCTATGCTTAGAAATTTCTCGGTTCACTTGCTGCATGAAATTCGGATAAAATTCCAAGCTTTCAATGATATCCTCTATCACTTTCTCAGGGACTAAAGCTTGCTGTCGTCAATTAGCAGGGTTCCCTTTTTTATATCCACAGAATGACATCCAATTGGCTGGATTACATTACAACTGTGCGTGCAGATCCTTGTCAAGTCCGCGGTTCCGTGCAATGCTAAGTGGATAGCCAGTGCCTTTGTTGGAGTTGTTTCCACAAAGTCATATTTCAACTGCTTCTCTGATCACAGAGTCCCAATAGTTCGAAAGCGCGAGCAATTATTCTCGTTTGTTCAATCAAAATCTTATGCTTATTGAATAGTATGTGCTCTTCCGCCGCTGATTTGTCTAAATACCTGTATTTAAACTGACGTTGGTGCTCGTCACAACGATCGACAACTGTCTGTGCAAACTGGCCACGTAACTTCTGACTCACTCGCAAGGAATGTTATAAATTCCCGGCACCATCATGCCAAGATCATCTTCAAAGGGTCGCAACATTTGTCTACTTTTTCTTGGTAGCAGGATGACTCGTCTTAGTCCTTGCCTGTTTAGGACTCTTTTATCTTGCTAACTGTTGCACCGCAGAACGGGAGCCGCGCTACATGTTGGTCCACTTATCTAGGTTGAACGGCGTCCCGTCTTGGTTTTCTGAACAGCGTTGATCTAATGTCACAGAAATAATTCCAAACACAACACCACTGTATAGCCAATATTACAACATTTCTATACTGCTTCACACGTTCGTAACCATCTACTGTAGTATTTCTCTCTCTTACACAACACAGGAGTATACTGTCCGACAGCCAAAGAGAGTTGCAAGTTTTAACAAATGCATTTTCTGAAATCACAGCAATTTGCATTTGTGCCTGTAAGGTGTTCTCTGAATTACAACAAAAAGTAATTGATATCAACCCAATCTAATTTAATGACGCTGTAACATATACCACAGGGTCCATTCGACCCAGGTTATGTAGATGTGACGTCTAAAGAACAAAGTATAAGGTCATTCATAGCACTTTTAATGTCGGAAGAGAGCATACGTGAAGAGTGGGGGGCCGATTTTAAATATTTCACACAGCAATTAAAAGTTAAAATTGTCAGCAGGACTTAGCGTATGCATGTTACGTCGTCCGAACAAGACACAGCCGGGGAAAGAGCACCACAGGCTCAAAGATGCGAGATGGTGCTGGTACCACTTGCGCGAGTTCCACCAGCACCGAGGGCGGCGCTGAGGATGAAGATATCGACTTCGACGGCCTCAGTGGCCGAGCGGTTCTGGGCGCTTCAGTCTGGAACCAAGCGACCGCTATTGTCGCAGGTTCGAATCCTGCCTTGGGCATGGATATGTGTAATTTCCTTAGGCTAGTTAGATTTAAGTAGTTCTAAGTTCTAGGGGACTGAATACCTCAGATGTTAAGTCCCATAGTGCTCAAAGCCATTTGAACCATTTGATGACGAATCTTTGTTACTATATGTCAAACGTAGGTGCTGCACTTGACCACAGCTCAAAAAAATTGCTTTTACTAGTTGCAGTACATGCTGAATGACATAACCACTTATACGTCATCACATAATTCAGTTATTAATTAGTACCATAAAAACTTTGTGTTCGGCCTCAAGGCAAGTCTGGCCATGGGGGAAACCTCGTCAGAGGGGCCCACCGGATGAGCATCTACGGAAGTGATTCCAGTGGTGGTTTCCCATTGCCTTCCACCGACGATGATGAAATGATAATGACGACAACACAACACTCAGTCCCCGAGCGGAGAAAATCTCCGAACCAGATGGGCCCCTTGGCGCTGACCACTGCGCTATAGGGGGGGGGGGGGGGGGGGGGGGGTACTAATTAGCATCTGGAGCTTTTATAAATATCGGTATGAACTACTACTGAAAAGAAATTTGAAATTTACGCACCATCAAACGTTCAACTGCTCCTCCTTCCCCAGTTAAATTACAACAGGTTTTACCAGAGCAATCGGAATGTAATTGTAATTTTTCTGTTATTAACCTACTACCTTCTTTCATATGAAGGTTTTTACGTGAGGCATCCAGATTTCACAAAATACAAATTCAAAAACCTCTGTAAATTAATGCATGACTTCATTCAAGTGCCTATTCCTAATCAAAAAGACGTACTGAATAAACGGGAAAGATAAACTTGATAAACAGATGTCTCGCGCAATTTAATTTTTATAACAATCCTAAAAGGAAATACACAGTTCCTGCGCAAGCAGAGAGTTGGAAAACTGAGAGAGAGAAAAAATGAAAACTTCTGAAGAGTAGCGTAGAGCTCGTCAACGGCGCTGAAAAAACTCTTCCGAGGACAAGTAGCGAGGGCACGAAACTGAGAGGCAGCTGCCGCCGTCCCAGCGGCATTCTGAGACACAGCTGCATTTTATATTGTGTTGCGATGTTTTGCCGGTCTGACATAGAGGTCATCTTTAAGTTTCCGGCAATAAATTCACTACATCTGCGATGTTATTCGTCAAAATTTCTAACACGTGCTGTCAATATACGTACTAATTTCCAACAGAAAAGTGTGCAGTTTTTCTACTCGTTCTCACATTGAGCCCTGGAGTATAATTAAACAATATTATAGTAAATAACCAGCAGATGAGGCATAATGACGATAACGCATGAAATTTTTTACCCTTTTGTTTACTATAGAAGAATGGATTTGATACACTTTATTTACCTCCAAGCTGCAGTCAGCATAAAACAGTGACGGCTGGAGTAGCCGAGCGGTTGTAGGCGCTACAGTCTGGAACCGCGCGACCGCTACGGTCGCAGGTTCGAATTCTGCTTCGGGCATGGACGTGTGTGATATCCTTAGGTTAGTTAGGTTTAAGTAGTTCTAAGTTGTAGGGGACCGATGACCTCAGAAGTTAAGTCCCATAGTGCTCAGAGCCATTTGAACCATAAAACAGACTGATCCGGAAAGCAAGAATTTAGTTCTAAGCAAACGTTTTTCATTTTGAAGATACTGATAGTATGGAATAAGGTTTCGTCCACCTCGTGAGATGAGCTGTGAATCTTCTTGAATCTAAAAGTATGACTATCATTATCGAGTTGGGATGACGATGTGGGAAATATGATCGCCTATCACGCATGAAAATTAAGCATAATCCTGATTTTTTTGGACAAAATCTCCTTTCTACGGCAATATTTCAATCTACATTCCTATAGTTACCCTGTAAATTCCAAGAGCTTGTTATCACTGGTTTGTGCCGTGTTGAGGAAACAGTTTCTCAGCGGAGTACGTCTGCATGTTGTCGTATTCGGAAAGGATGCAGTTCAAATCCTCGTTCGGCCAGTCAGATTAAGATCTTCTGTGATTTCCTAAAATCGCTTTAGATGAATACTGGGGTGATACCTTTGAAAGGGCACTGCTGATATATTTCCTCATCCTTGCGCAGTCCGACCTTATGCTCTCTTACTGATGATGTTGACGTCTACAAGATATTAAATCATAATGTCTTCTCGATCACATATCGTCCTGAAGGGATGCCATTAACGAAACCCAAGCAAGAAGTAAAACAAAATTGTGGTTTCTTACTCAAATAAGCTATGATAAGTTTTCCTGGCAGCTAATTACATGAGATTTTCCTAAGCTGATCACTTGACAAAAATAATGATGGGCCTATAAACGTAAATAACATGAATGTCAATAACTGCTTACCATTGAAGAAATGGTTTGAAATGTGAGACTTGCATGATGAGGACTGTTGCCTAATTCAGCCCAATATTTGCTCTTAAAATATTTCTGTTATTGTTAACACTAGGTTTTTATGGTTCATTTTCTTAGGATTTCAATTTCAGGCTCGTTCGACATTCGAGTAACACTGTTCCCATTAGATAAGGCTAAATGACACACATGGAAGCTGTGAAAATAGAATGGTCTGCAAATAAATCTGTAACCCTTTTGCTTTTCCGTAATGAAATGAGTATGGAGGACGGCTAGGTATGGTTTACAATTCTCACGGATGTTATTACAGCGGAAAAATGCAGTTCGCGTATGTAAAAAACATATATAATGTTTAATTTACTTTATTTCAGCTGCAAATGTTGCTTCCTGGAATCTCGCTGAGTGCTGGCTGCATTGATTTCACAGCGTCGGCTTTACATCAGTGGTGCCTACAGTAGTTGCCGCTGCCGTATCAGTGAATGTCCGGAATAGCCAACCATAGCAAGCTGGCCACAGTGTCCGCGGCTGCTATAAAGAAGACGGCGGGGCTAGCTGTGTCATTCTTCAGCGAGACAGGGCTAGGAGGTCCTCAGTCTGAGCTACGGAACATGAAAAGACTGCGGGAACTCACTGGTGCAGATTCGTAATGGTGGCAAAGTGCAGAGCTGCCAAATTCTTGGTTTGCCAGGCAGTAGTACGAGTTTCGAGGCTCTGTTCCGTTGTTAGCTGCTGTGTCATAACACGGTATTACCCTCATGGCAGCGACTGGCACAGACTGGAAGTCAGAATACGGCTCAGCTACTCGACAATCACTGGCTGGTCTTGGGCGGTTTAAATACGGCTTCCTGTGAGTGGCTGTGCGGGAGGAGTACCACTGCCGCATCAATCCATGCCATCGAACTCTTTTGCTGTCACCGTAGCTTCCCAAAGGGAAGGGTGCTAGGTGGTCATTGGCTACTGGCAGTAGCTCCTTACGGTAGATGCTGCTAGGTGAAGAGTATTTCTGTCAGCGTACGTAGTTGATTTGAGACATTCAAAGGCCAGAAATAGGCGCTCTGTGTACAGCATTGGGCTTTGGTTATCATTTGTGCCACTATATTTCCTCACCATTAGGAAAAAAGAATTCCACTGGATTCCTGCTTGTGAACTTGCTGCAACATAGTCACTAATATATTTATTATTATATACTCTTTGCGTCGTCCTATTTCACGTACACAATCACTTGTTCCTTTACAGTATTTACGCTTCCTTTGCTGTTTCGCCAGCATTTGTTGGACCAACAGAGTTTTTGGTTCATATTTTAGCCTGTCCTTCAGAGTCTGTTCCTAGGTGGTGCCTACTGTATACCCAATGTATACCCAAGCTACCGCAACCATCCATACAAGCGTATGTGTTCCTAGGTGGTGACCACTGTATACCCAGGCTGCCGGCACCAGGCATACAAGCGTATACTGCCATTGGCGCCAACTCAGATGCGCTTGCTATGCTGCCCAAAGGAGATCGACGGAAACATTTCTGCTTCCACACAAACGCCCTGCATGGTTTTTTAACCAAACCTCCAGCAGCCGCCAGAACACAATGTGGAGCCAGCCTTGCCACAAGTGATGCACTATCTCGTTAAGCAGCACTGTAACCATGGGCTCCACTTCTCTTTCGAAATGTCACGTACCTGGTGAACGCTGTTCCTATACCCTAGCGCTAGGCTGGTATTTAGGATGTCGCGAGGCCGCTCTGCAACCAGTGCACACTCCGGTATTGCAAAGGTTGTGATCGGCAAACAATCAATTGGAGTTCATGCTTGAGCGCTACTGAAGTTTACTTCAATCATCCTTGAGCTGCCGCCTGACTGTGCTTTCTCTCTGCTACCCTCGAGCACATATCTTACTGAACGTCGTCTCTGCCATCCTCGAGCACGCTATTCTCAGGACCTCATCTTTGACGTCCTTGAGACCATGCCCTGCAGGGCCTCGTTTCTTCTGCCCTCTAGCCCATACTTAACTGGACCTTATCCCTACTGTTGTCTAGCCCACGATTTGCTGGACCTAGTCTCTGCCATCCTCGATCCCGTTCCTCACTGGATCTCGCTACTGCCATGGTTGAGTATGTGCCTCCCTGGATCTCATCTCTGCTGTTCTGAAGCCAAAACCTCATTAGAACTCTGCCATCCTCGATCAGATGCCTCAACGGACCTCATATCTGCCGTACAGTACTCGAGTTGACGCCTCACAGGGCCTCTTCTCCGCCATCCTCACGCCCACACTTTACTGCATATTGTCCCTGCCGTCCACAAACCCATGCTTCTGTGAACAACGACTGGGTCGACATCGAGCCTATGCCTTGCTGTACCTCGTCTCACTAGCATTGTGTCTGTCGTCCTCGAGCACACACTTCACTGGACCCCGTCTCTGCCATCCTTGAGAGAACACAACCATTGCACACTATCTGATTAAAAGTATTCAGACACAAATATGTAATGCAGAACTGACCACTAGATGTTAATAGAGACAGATAGACTAGTTTAGAAGCAGCTGGGGATACTGCGTTGTCAGTAGTGACGCAGTAACAACAGAATGGGTAATTCACGGGAGTTCAGTGACTTCTAACTTGGATTGGTCATTGGATGTCATTGGATGGTTAGTAAACCCAGCAGTACCATTCCATTTCAATCCATCTGAAGTTGCCCGTGCCG
This sequence comes from Schistocerca gregaria, assembly GCF_023897955.1. Classification (NCBI taxonomy): domain Eukaryota; kingdom Metazoa; phylum Arthropoda; class Insecta; order Orthoptera; family Acrididae; genus Schistocerca; species Schistocerca gregaria. Next base: position 282,445,331 of record NC_064931.1, read on the forward strand.
ACTGTAGCTGATCTGATTGTGAAGGGAAAGGTGAAGGAACTACCACAGCTAAACCAAGACCAGGCAGACTTTATCTAGTGACTGACTGGGACTGTCGAGTACTGCAGAGAATGGTTGTAAAACGTGGCATGAAATCATCGGAAGGAAACAGTCATGAGGATCAAAGTGGTATCAGCAGTCCCACTAACACAACGACTGTGCGTAGGACACGTTATAATTAATGGAATAAAATAGTCTAGAAGATCGCCATAATCCATACATACCTGAAGTCAGCGCTAAGCAACGACTGAGCTGGTGTACGGCGCGACGTCACTGGACTGTGGATTAATGGAAACGACTGATTTGGAGTGCTGAATAACGCTATACCCCTCAAATACGATGGAAGTGTTTGGGGTAGGGGGATGCCTGAAGAATGGTACCTACCATCAAGCGTAATGTCCACAGTGAAGTACGGACGAGGTAACAGTAAGATTTGGTGATTAATAAAACGTTAAATAAAGAAGGTTATAAACACATTCTGCAGAACTGAGTAAAATAGAGATACAGTTCGGAGCTGATTAATGTTAGTTTTTTTTTTTTTGTCATCAGTCTACTGACTGGTTTGATGCGGCCCGCCACGAATTCCTTTCCTATGCTAACCTCTTCATCTCAGAGTAGCACTTGCAGCCTACGTCCTCAATTATTTGCTTGACGTATTCCAATCTCTGTCTTCCTCTACAGTTTTTGCCCTCTACAGCTCCCCCTAGTACTATGGAAGTCATTCCCTCATGTCTTAGCAGATGTCCTATCATCCTGTCCCTTCTCCTTATCAGTGTTTTCCACATATTCCTTTCCTCTACGATTCTGCGTAGAACCTCCTCATTCCCTACCTTATCAGTCCACCTAATTTTCAACATTCGTCTATAGCACCACATCTCAAATGCTTCGATTCTCTTCTGATCCGGTATTCCCACAGTCCATGTTTCACTACCATACAATGCTGTACTCCAGACGTACATCCTCAGAAATTTCTTCCTCAAATTAAGGCCGGTATTTGATGTTAGTAGACTTCTCTTGGCCTGAAATGCCTTTTTTCCTATAGCGAGTCTGCTTTTGATGTCCTCCTTGCTCCGTCCGTCATTGGTTATTTTACTGCCTAGGTAGCAGAATTCCTTAACTTCATTGACTTCGTGACCATCAATCCTAATGTTAAGTTTCTCGCTGTTCTCATTTCTACTACTTCTCATTACCTTCGTCTTTCTCCGATTTACTCTCAAACCATACTGTGTACTCATTAGACTGTTCATTCCGTTGAGCAGATCATTTAATTCTTCTTCACTTTCACTCAGGATAGCAATGTCATCAGCGAATCGTATCATTGATATCCTTTCACCTTGTATTTTAATTCCACTCCTGAACCTTTCTTTTATTTCCATCATTGCTTCCTCGATGTACAGATTGAAGAGTAGTGGCGAAAGGCTACAGCCTTGTCTTACTCCCTTCTTAACACGAGCACTTCGTTCTTGATCGTCCACTCTTATTATTCACTCTTGGTTGTTGTACATATTGTATATGACCCGTCTCTCCCTATAGCTTACCCCTACTTTTTCCAGAATCTTGAAGAGCTTGCACCATTTTATATTGTCGAACGCTTTTTCCAGGTCGACAAATCCTATGAACGTGTCTCGATTTTTCTTTAGCCTTGCTTCCATTATTAGCCGTAACGTCAGAATTGCCTTTCTCGTGCCTTTACTTTTCCTAAAGCCAAACTGATCGTCACCTAGCGCATTCTCAAGTTTCTTTTGCATGTTAGTATCAGCATGAAAATGCATCCTGTCATGAAGCAGCATCTGTGATGTAATGGTTTGTAGACAATAACATTCCTGAAATGGTGTGGCCTGTCCATAATCATAACACATAATAAATGGTACACCTTTATGATAAGTTAGAACGACGGAGTCCGTTCAGACACCAGGGTCTGACATCGGCACCTTGGTGTCAGGTCTTGACGAAGAGTGAGTAGCCATTCCCCACACATATTCAGAACCGACACTGAAAATATCCCACGCAGAGTCGAAGCTGTCGTAAAAGTGAAGGGTGGGCACACCCCACATTCACGCCCAGTAATACGTGTCCGGATACTTTTGATAAAATACTGTGTACTTTGACTGTGTCCTTTTCTTTGATGGTAGTCTAAAATGTATAATGTATATTTATGAATTCCATATAATTATTCTAGTTCATTACGTCGAATTAAATTTGTTATCTTTGAAGTACTTAGTGGACCCATAAAAGAGATTTCATACTGTAATGTGTGTGTAACCTCACTCTAGTTAGACTCGTGGTATACGAATCTATCAGCTGTAAGCCTGAAGACAAGTTACGGGAACCGACTCTGTAGTGGAGGCGCAGTGGTGCGTGCTAGTGACTGTGGAACAGTTTTATCATTGTGTGCTCATGGTCGGCGCAGCGTGTGAGGTTAGAAGTAATTTTGAGCAGATAAAATGGAGCCGGATTATGCTAACTCCAGATGACTCGAATGGGCTCGTTTTAGTTTCTGGAAAAATCATTGTACCTAATGAGGCCTGGAAGCAAAAAGAAAGTGCGGACGATATCAATGCAGTACGTGGCTACGCAGTGGTACTGAGTACGACGAAATGAGCACGCATAATATTAATTTATGTCAGTATATCTATTCAAATAGTTCCACATATTCTATTGACTTGAAACTGCCCTGAATCAAAGCACATTAATGGAAAAAAATCGCAACACAAAAAAATTAATGTAAAGTAAGAAATCTGTTGGTAATACATTTGACAAGGTAAAATATGCAAGTGATTAACTCAGCAATGTCACAGATTAATGTAAGCGCGAGACAACCCACTGCAAATGTGAAACGCCAGTAAATTAATAACCGGTGTAAAAGCAAGAATGTTGAATACCAGCTTCGAAACGTGCATGCATTGTGTTGTACAGGTGCCAATTGGTCAATTTGTGGATGGAGTTCCATGTCTGCTGCACTTGGTCAGTCAAGACAGGGATGGTTAATGTTGGCTGTGGATGACGCTAGAGCTGTCGTCCAATAAAGTCCCATATGTGTTCAATTGGAGACAGATCTGGTGATCGAGAGCCGGCCGGAGTGGCCGAGCGGTTCTAGGCGCTACAGTCTGGAACCCCGCGACCGCTGCGGTCGCAGGTTCGAATCCTGCCTCGGCCATGGATGTGTGTGATGTCGTTAGCTTAGTTAGGTTTAAGTAGTTCTAAGTTCTAGGGGACTTATGACCACAGCAGTTAAGTCCCATAGTGCTCAGAGCCATTTGAACCATTTTGGTGATCGAGAAGGGCAACGCAACATGACATCAGCGGTGTCCGAGTACAACCTGTTAAATAAACACGAGATCTTATTTGCACAGCCGGCCGCGGTGGTCTCGCGGTTCTAGGCGCGCAGTCAGGAACCGTGCGACTGCTACGGTCGCAGGTTCGAATCCTGCCTCGGGCATGGATGTGTGTGATGTCCTTAGGTTAGTTAGGTTTAAGTAGTTCTAAGTTCTAGGGGACTAATGACCACAGCGGTTGAGTCCCATAGTGCTCAGAGCCATTTGAACCATTTTTTATTTGCACAAACGAGAATTCTTGCTCACGCACGGAACTGTAATATGTACAAATGTATGTGAAATCTTATGGGACTTAACTGCTAAGGTCATCAGTCCCTAACCTTACACACTACTTAACCTAAATTATCCTAAGGACAAACACACACACCCATGCCCGACGGAGGACTCGAACCTCCGCCCCGATCAGCCGCACAGTCCATGCCTGCAGCGCCTGAGACCGCTCGGCTTATCCCGCGCGGCACGCAACTGTAAGGACTGTGTGATTAGGGAAGCACTGCAATTAGATTATGTGAAAACAACTTAAGTAGAGGCATTGGCTATGCACTTGGAAATGCATGAAAGCGTGGACTAGATAAATGATGAGCACTGAGGAATTTACCCCAGATGCGACTGATGGCACTGGGAACGACGCTGGAAAAACAGCGCAAAAATAAGTTATGGACGTAGACGGCGCTACTTCTGCATCCCGCGCGGGATTAGCCGAGCGGTCAGGGGGCGAAGCAGTCATGGACTGTGCGGCTGGTCCCGGCGGAGGTTCGAGTCCTCCTTCGGGCATGGGTGTGTGTGTTTGTCCTTAGGATAATTTAGGTTAAGTAGTGTGTAAGCTTAGGGACTGATGACCTTAGCAGTTACGTCCCATAAGATTTCACATACATTTGAACATTTTTGAACTTCTGTATGCGACATTTCTGTGATGCCATCATAAAATAATCCAGTCAGTCGAATGCCGTCTTCTGGGCATAAAAATGGGAGACTCTGCAGTTTCTCGAATGTGAGACTTAGTCTATGACGACGTTGATTGAGGCAATCATTGAAAGCTTGGGATTTTATGCGAATTTGGCACGGCAAGTAAACCGAGATCTTCTATGCAGGGACTCCGTCGCCAAAGGTTTCGTAGTTGATAAGGCTTTCTGCGATGCGTATCTCCGTGTACACTTTAATAATGAATGCACAAAATGAATTATCATCAGTTAATATTGATGTATAATTAAATATATTCCGTTGTAAGGCCTGTGGATGAACAGTTTTCAGCAGTGGAAGGTGAGTGCTGCGCTGATGTTTTGTCTGACGCTATTGCACATTGCCTGTGGTGTGACCTATACAAAGTGATTTTTACTAACTTTTAAAAACCTCTGACGTTACATAGTTGACACAGAGACAAGTAATTTAATATAAGACGCCTGGTACCACAAATGTCGGGGAACACTCAAAATTGAACGACAAATGTTAAATATTGCCGGCCGGGGTGGCGGAACCGTTCTAGGCGCTACAGTCTGGAACCGCGCGGCCGCTACGTTCGCAGGTTCGAATCCTGCCTCTGGCATGGATGTGTGTGATTCCCTTATGTTAGTTAGGTTTAAGTCATTCTAAGTTCTATGAGACTGATGACCTCAGAATTTAAGTCCCATAGTGCTCAGAGCCATTTGTTAAATATTTGAGGTCACCAGATGACGTAGGTTACTACACTTGCACCAGTTTAGCTTGTCGGTCTGTCGCACCTGATTACCCAAGTCAAGTATTCATGTCAGTGTGGCTCTGGGACTAATTGCGCGACCTTAGCACGTGGGGCTCAGCGTTCGAGTCTTGGAATGACAGTCAGTATTCTCTTTCACTGTGTTAGACAGTTATGTTTACACTGAGGTAAGACACATTATTTTACTTACCGGTCTCGCGATCTCCAATGGGCTATTGCAAAGCACACCTATAACAAAAACCCACCGTATCTAATCGCAAGTAAATGCCTGTAAACTTCCGAATTTCGTCTTTAACAGTTAATGACCTACGTTTTTTTAACCATATAATGCCTGTAAACCAAAGAAGGGACAAAAAAAAAGAAACATCATGGAAGAACAATTGTTTGTAGATTACAGCAAGGACCAAAATTTGGTAACGTCTACGTTTACAACATATCTCATTTTGAAAAAGTATTCGAAATTTGCACCATTATGCAGCAAAGTGTTGTACAACCCCCTACCGGCGAGTGGAGAATCGACCAGCCCTATTGCTGCATGTGCGACGAGGTACGTTCCCTGGTGACGTCATATGTTCAATATTTTTCATCCCGTTTTAGGGTATTTCCCGACGTTTTTGGTGCCATTGTTTCCCAATGCCACGCACTGGTTTGACATTTGGCTTAAATGTGCTTAGAATATTCCTCTATAATATTCCAAAAGTGGAGTGTTATTTGATTCACCCTTGGACTCGACAAAGACTGAAACATTCCATTACTAAGCTCTTTGAAGCAGGCGTGTGTGATTACTCAGTGCGGTCGTAAATATAGGTGTTTACTCGTGGAAAAACAATTTATTAAGGCAATATTGTAGCTTAAATGAGTAAATTACCATCTATTGACCTATACATTGAAGGTTTCGCTTTTACTTCTGTAGTTTTTGTGAAAAGATAACTGTTCTAAAGTGCAAGCCGTTGGCGTGTTTGTTTACTCAGTGCACTGGAAAATATAGGTGTTCACTCTTGGAAAAACAATTTATTAAGGCAATATTGTAGCTTAAGTAAGTAAATTAGTATCTATTGTGATCTATATACTGAAGGTTTCGCTTTTACTTGCGTAGTTTTTGTGAAAAGATAACAGTTCTAAAGTGCAAGCCTTTGGCGAGGGTTTGTTTTGGTTATCGACCGCAGTAAATTTTATTGTGAAGAGTATCGTGCGTGTATAGTTTGCATTCGGTTCGTGTTTTCTGTGTTTCTGTACTTCCGTAATGTTAATTTTCCATATCGTGCAGTAAAGTCGTTAAGTGGTGGTCCATTAGAGTACTTATACATGATTAATTAGAAAATATCGACCCTCTTCAGTTTCTTACTCGTTTCGTGATTACCGCCACTATAATCTACGCCAGCAGTTAACTTCGCTCTTCCTACATCGCCTGCTGCTGCATTCGCCTGACGTTCGGAAGTTCTCTGCTCATCTCACCGGAAGCTAAGTTACTTTCTACTAATTATTAATTGGTGTAGTGGAATTGCATGTAGTATAATTTATATTGTTTGTATTTGTGTTGTTTGTTTGTTGTGGAATTTGTATTGTTTAATCTGCCGTCATGTGCGACAAATGTGGATGTTGTCGTAGATTAGTGAGCACGGGAGTGAAATGTCAGGATTGTAGGTTGGTGTTTCACTGAGGTGATTGTAGCGGGGAAGCTGTTATAGTGCCAGATGAGGCTCGCCAATGGAGATGTAGATTATTTATCCGTGACCAGAAAATCGTGCAAAAGGGAAAAAAGATTTGTGCCCTTAAAGCTGAACTAGAAATGGGGTACTTTGAATTAGACAGGTTGAAGGGGGAAACTGACAATGAGAGCTGGTAACAAGTCGTATTCAGAAAGAGAAAACCCCAGAAATCACTTTTCAGATTCCAGTGAGCAATCAGTTTGATTTGTTACCTGAAGTAGAAGAGCCTCAAACAGTTTTTGAGCTAAGTAGGGTGCAGCGGACTCGTAGTATCAATTGTAATGCTAGGGCGAAAGTAAAGTCAAGGGAAAAGAAAAGGGTCCTGCTGTAAGGTAGCTATCATGGGAGAAGGGTAGGCCAGTTGCTACAGGATAGGCAAGGAGTAGAGTACCAGGTCACAAGCATTGTGAAACATAGTGCTAAGCTTAGCCAGTTTCTAGAAAACCTGGGGGCCTTGTGCAAAGATTTTGTTAGTGCGGACCACGTTCTTACAGTACGAGAAGCAGGAAACCACCTGGCTAGCAATTCGGACTATAGTATTAGGTGTGACCTAACAGCAGCAGCCCACACTCGTCGATGTTTTGCAGCCCCGGGTTAATATGGCTGTCAACCGTGTTCACAGAGAGCTGGGGGGGGGGGGGGGCAGTTACTGTTGGCAGAAACTAAAACTTATATCTGTGCGGTGCCTATAGATGCAGTTGGGAGGTGTAGTTACACTAGTCATGGCCTCCACCCGAACAGGAGGAAGAAGGTTAGGTTAGTTTATCTTCTTGCAGAAAATGTAAGGGGGTCCACATGCACACAAGACAAAATACCTGTGGTTACTGGAGTCAGAGGGGCACATTTTTTAGGTTAGAGTCAGGTTACAGACAGAGAGTATTGAAAGAGATTACAACAGAACATTGCCATAATGTCTGTAGCTGTAACCAAAGAAATAATTTTTGTATTTCATCAGAACATTAGAGGATTTAAAAATAAGAAAGATGAGCGTCTTGTATGCCTAGAAAATGGGATAAATTCTGAAGGTATAGATGTTTTGTGACTCTCTGAACACCATGTAGCAGCAGGGATGGAGAAGTGAAATTTAAGGGATTACAGATTACTGGACAAAAATATTGAAACAAATAGTTTTTGTGGTGATCAGATCCTTGGAGCATGTGCTTGTGAGTTGCTACTACAATATATTTCTATAGTAATTATAACAATCTACAGATTCCCTCAAGGTAACTTTCGGCTAATCATGAAGAATCTAGAGGCGTTATTGAGCCACAGATATAAAGACAAAAAGAAGTAATTAGTGGTTTGTGGTGACTTTAATGCAGATTTCTTAAAATATACGAATAGGAAGAATGAGCTAGAGCCTTTGTTTGGTTGTTACAATCTAGTATCTGTTGTAAATTTTTCATCTCGTGCGCAGCAGGATAGTAGGTCACTTATCGATAACGCTTTCATAGGCAGTGCTCAGGCAGAAACAATTAATGTGTAACCAGTGAGCTATCTGATCATGATTCACACTTAATGGAAATAACACGTATAGCACCTTACAAGTTTGAGGCAGGTTCATGCAAGGCAGGGAGGCTTATTGATGCGAACTGGGTACAGAGTTTTAAGAACAGCCTAGAAGAGGTAGAAGGGGATGAAGTATACACAGAAAATGATGCTGATGCCAAATTCAGTGTATTCCACCGTAAATTTGTCTCAATATTTGAGAGTTGCTTTCCTGAAACGTTATCCAAAAGAGTCATTATAAAGTCAAGGAAGCCATGGATTACTTAGGGAATTCAGATATCGTGTAAGAGGAAGAGGGAAATATAAGGACAGGCCAGAATAAGTCAGGATCCGACGTTACTTGCTTACTACAAAAGATAGTGTAATATTTTAAGGAAAGTCATTAAGAAGTCTAGAAGCTTGTGTGTTCTAACAGAAGTTAATAGTGCGGATAATAAAACTATATGGAATATTGTCAAACGGGAGATGAGGCAGCCTGAGAGTGCACAGCATACCATAGAAATAAAGCTAAATTATGATGTTGTGAGTGATCGTTCACAAGTGGCAAGTATTTTTAACAATCACGTTCTGAAAGAATCAGAAAAAATTGGGCCTTTTAGGGTTCAGTTGAAGAAGCAAAAAAAAAAAAAGTCATTCTCCAGGACTTTAGGTCTTTAGAAATAGCGCCAACATCCTCCACTGAAATTAAGGGAATTATAAATATACTGAAAAACAAGAGCTAGTGTGGTGTAAATTCTAATGAATGGGGAGTTATCACAAAGGAAGTCCCACAGGATTCAATTTTGTTTCCTCAGCCGTTCCTTATCCACGTGAATGACCTCCCACTTACCCTTCAGCAAGCAAAACTAGTACTTTTTGCGGATGACACTAGTGTTATAATAAATCCGACTCCAGAAAAAAGCAGCTGAAGATATTGTTAAGGATGTCCTTCACGGAATTATTAAGTGGTTCTCAGAAATTGGACTCTTCCTTAATTTTGAAAAAAAACGAAGAAAAAACACTATATCCTGTTCTGTACACCGAATAGAGTATCATACCGACAATTGATGTAGTATATGAGCAGGGCTCAGTTAACAGGGTAGATTTCTCCAAATTTTTGGGTGCTCACATTGATGACAACTTGAACTGGAAGAAGCATATTACTGAGCTTCTCAGACAATTAAGTTCAGCTTCTTTCGGTCTTCATATAGTCGCTAGTCTTGGTAATAAATAGATCAGCCTCCTAAAGTACTTTGCATATTTTCACTCAAAAATGTCTTATGGAATGGATTTCTGGGGTAAATCACCACTTAGTCATAAAGTATTGATTCCACAAAAGAGAGCAGTGAGAATAATTAGTGGTGTTCACCCAAGGCCGTCATGTAGTTACCTATTCAAGGAGTTAGGTACTTTAACTGCACCATCAGAGTACATATATTCGCCAATGAAATTCGTTACAAATAATCCATCTCAGTTCGCGAAGAACAGTGATGTTCATACGCACAACACTAGAGGGAAAAATGACCTTTCCTATCCGTTATTGAAGCTGTCAGGTGCTCAAAAAAGAGTACATTATTCAGCAACAAATATCTTTGATCATTTGCCCAGAAACATAAAGTGTCTGTCAGGTAGTATATCAAGTTTTAAATCTAACTTAAAATCATTTCTTATGGACAACTCCTTCTATTCCATCGACGAGTTTGTTTCGGAACTGGTAAAAAACTTTTCAACCTCTAAATGTAGTTGCATATGTAGAACTAAAAATTTCAAAAAATTTCAGTAATGTTAATATTAGCATATATATATATATATATATATATATATATATATATATATATATATATATATATTGTAATCTGACTTGTTCCACAGCATATCGATAAAATAATCGTAAAAATGATCAACGGACATGACATGACATGACTAAACTAAACAACACATACGAAAAAATGAGCACAGCTCAGAAGTTCACGTAAATTGTAAGTTGGGTTAATTATATCACAGTGGCACCAAATTTCACCACAATTAAGGCCAACGGCTCTACAGATGTGCCACACGATGGGGGATGTCGTCATACCAACTCTTACGCACACTTCAGCCCTTTCTTGATGCCTCTGCGATGGAGGACAGGACTGCAACTACCAGGCCTGAAATCACGTTGTCTCCTTATGGGTGGCCGAGGAAAAAGTTTTAGACACAACGCCGCTCAGATCAGACACAAAATGGCCCCACAGAGTAGCTTTAAGGGCGTCAATGAAACAACCCCCTTTCCTTGGGGCGCTCATTCCGACACATTTAGCCGTAGAAACAACGGTTCGCAGGGCGATGAGCAACAAGACGACGTTCTTGAGAACCTTTGGCACTAATGACACCGCTGGATGAGTCAACCTTTTTCTAACGACAGCATGGTCGAACAAGCCCACTAAACGTTCTTGGCGCAATTCGTCATCACGTCAAACAGCGCTGCCCACCCGCCTCTGCACTTGGTGTACAAAGGGAGAACAGAGTGCGACTTGTCTTCTCGGGTCTTCGTTGCTTGGTCGGCTGACTCAGTGAGTCACACAACCTGAGGCCCTCTAATGGCAGCAGATTTCTTCCGCGCGTTCTTCTTCCAATGCTGTGGGGCGCAGAACTCGACAATTTGCTGGCGTTGTGAAAACAACACACGGCAATTTGCTTTTCGCGGCACCCACAGCACATACCTTCATCTGGAGCTCTCCTTGGCCGAGAAAGCGTAGCGCACAGCGGCAGCGATGCGCACACCTCGCTGGCTGAGGCCCGCATTATGTCGCACCCCTCGATAACCACGCCAAATAGGAGCGCGAAACAGGAGTGCTGAAACAGTATAAACACACACTGCTGCTTCGGATCACATTCAAATGGCGTCAAATGCTTTTCAACGGCCCCTAGTGGTTTCCCAAGCAAAAATTGTATTCGCACTGTACTCCAAACGGGTGCGATCATGTTCAAAGGGGATGCAGCCCCATAATAGGAATAGAAGAGTTGAAGAGTTGAAACGTCTGAGGGTGTCAGCGGCGTCAAACTTGTCAAGAACGTCTTTCTGTCGCTCATCGCACCACGAACTGTAGTTTTCGACCGCGAAATGTATCGGAATCAAGGCCCCAAGGAAAGGATTGGTTTCATTGATGTCCTTAACGTCACTTCGTGAGGCTATTTCGTGTCTGTTTTGAGCGGCGGTGTGTCTGAAATGTTTTCCTCGGTCACCCATAAGAAAACAACGTGATTTCAGCTCTGAGCGCTGCGGTCCTGCCCACCATCACAGAGATATAAAAAAGGGATAAGTTGTGGATAATAGGTGGTGTGACTACCTTCCCATCGTGTGACGCGTCCACGGTGCCTTTGCGCGGAATTGTCGTGAAAGTACATACCGATGTGACGTCACTAGGTCATCTAACACCTCACGTTAAATCGTTAGCTGTGACCTTTTTTTCCCATGTGTTGACACTATTCTGTTTGAAGCGTTGCCGAAACCGAGGGAGAAGACAGAGGGCATCGCGCTTTTCCACAATTACAGAAGGAGGTTGCAGGCAGCTTTGAGTCAAACGTCAAATGTATGCTTGCAATGGGAGGGCAGTTACAGAGTATCGAAAAAGTGATCCTATAATTAAGTTGTGCAGTATACATTGGCAAGGAATTCTATATACTCTAGTCTTTCATAATAATAAAACATTCTTGTCCGATCCAAGAAGGTGTCCAGTCTTAAATGATGGAGCACTTCAACTTAACGTTGCTGCAGATCCTGGCTATTTTAAATGAGATGTTGCTAATAAACGGAAGACAAGCTGCAGCATATGGCAGCGTGCTGTCCTCCTTATCCTATTGCTCGCCTCTTAATTTAACGGATAATACCCTATTAATTCATCGGGTGTAGTGTGTATTTTACCTTAATACTGCTCCTGGATATCTGACCACCACAGCTATACACGAAAAATCGGGGATTGTATCCTATGTGCAATTGTCTTAGGCATTCTCATCCTTTGCGACGGGTTACGACACGACTTTCACTTCACGGGGCATGAGCAACGAAAAATTTCAGCAGTCGTAGTACTAAAAGAAACAATGCTATATTTTCTGCTCACGTACATCCACAACATACGTTGGCGTGAGTCGGTTATCTTTGACGGAGACGGAAAAGCGGCACAACTCAAACACTGTGTGGTTAAAAGTATTCAGCTGGGCAGTTAAGCTTCGTCACATTTGTAAATTGAGTACGTATCTCTTTATAGCCGCTCAGGAGATCTTCCGCATTAGGGGAAGAAAGGTTATGTACAGAAAAGTGCATTTGGCAATAGCTAATTCCATACAACAAATGAACTCGAGGATACAAGTAGCGGCCGTGAAAGAGTGCATTTTATGATAAAAGTAACCACTTAATCACAGGATCAATATTTTAACTTCAGGACGACGTTCAACGATGTCTGAAAGTAGTTGTCTACATAGCTTACAACTGCACCCGGAATTTCTGTTTCTTGAATAACTGTGTATCGAACTGAATAAATAAATGAAAACGACTCGTGAATGGTAGATTGTTAGTAGAGAGAACTAACTCAAAATTCTATAATGTTGCCAGCTACATTTCGTTGCAAGTATCCCAGTAAGAGTTTCATGCAGAAGACTTAAACATAATAAATACTGCTTTGTCAATGAAGAACATAACAAACAATAACACTGGCGAATTAGAAACAGGAGAGGAAATATGGCAAATTAATGACGTCAAAAATAATAATAGCAAGTTTAACCGTCTATTATCGAGGATTGTAAATGGAGTTACACCGGTAAGTGTAGACCAAATCACTTGCGAATTCAAAGCTGGAATCCAACCACCATTCAGCAGGCGTTTCATTCAGACCCACCCGTTAACTATGGGGTACAAAAGACAGCACTCACCGTGGTACGTCACACGCCACATATTAGCTTCGGCACCGGAACACAGCTAATGGACGCTCGAGACACGGAAGAAAGATAAATGGTAATTTTATTAAAACCGTGAGCTTATGATTAAGTCCCAGTAGTTTGACAGCCTATAATTGTAGTATTCATTTCCTTACGATAAAACCATACACGCTTTGTACATCGCTGTGTTTCAGGCTCCTGTGTTTTGTCAATGCAACATTTTTGTGGTATTACAGAAACAAAAATTAATGTAAAACTTGAAGTTTCATTATTTTCATCATGGCAGCAACACCAGCAACAGTTACAAAATTGTCTCGAATGAAAACAGCCTACAGTTGCAGTAATTATGTTTATTTTAAAGCTTGACCATGGTTTCTTCTATATGTAATTTTACTTGTGATCGAAACAGGCTTACGTCTGTTGAAGTTATTTTATTTTGTTGATCTTGACGCAGCCGCAGGGCTAAGAGATTTTTCATTTTTAAAATTCAAAATGGTTCAAATGGCTCTGAGCACTATGGGACTTAACATCTTAGGTCATCAGTCCCCTAGAACTTAGAACCACTTAAAGCTAACTAACCTAAGGACATCACACACACCCATGCCCGAGGCAGAATTCGAACCAGCGACCGTAGCAGTCCCTCGGTTCCGGACTGAGCACCTAGAACCGCACGGCCACCACGGCCGGCCATTTTTAAAAGCTTATGATTTCTGAAGAAGGCTATATTATAAGGCAGAAACCATGGTCAAGGTTTAAAATAAACAGAATTAGTGTAACTGTGAGCTGTTTTTCACTCTAGACAATATAACTTGAAGCTAATTAATTTTTTTTTTCAAATTTCTACAATTCAAAAGCAACAAAACTCTCCAGAAGTTAAGCATGATCAAGAACAGAGAGCATGAGAAGTAAAGGATTTGGATAAGGCTACGACAGAGGATAAGACTAAATCAGAAGACATACGGAATACAGAAGAATCTATTTAATTATGGAAAAATTGAATCCAGCCACAGGAATAGGATATTTCTTTCAAAACAGAAAGCACAAAGAAAGATTTGAGTTAATGTAAGTTAGACGAAGAGATAATGAGAGATGGAGCCATGGTTGACTAGAGGGAGGATGGGGAAGAAAGTCAGCAGTGTCCTTGCAAAGTAGTAACCATACAGGCCGTAGCCTTAAGTAGTTTAGGAAAATAACTGAAATCCTAAATTTTAGCAGCCGAATGGAGATTTAAATAGCTCTCCTGCAGAATACGCAACCATTTTCTTACCAGCCCAACGCCTCGCTCGGTTCCACAACAGCAAAAAATATATAGGGGATATGAATTCTCCGGGGTGCTATTTCTTCATAACCGAAATGTCGAATCTCTCTGTAAGGCAGTTCAGAAAAACTTATTAGAAAATGGAGTACCTCAATACATCCCAGTCATGCTTTACAAAAATATCCACATCTGCATTAATGCTCCGCAAGCCACATGACGCCATGTGGCGAAGAGTATTTCTGGTAACACTAACTGAAGCACCTTCCATGTTCTTCTCGCCAGTACCGTGTGCAAAGGATTATTGTCGGTAAGCCTCTGTATTAGCTCTAATTTTTCGATTTTTCAGATTATGGTCATTTCGTGAGGTGTATCTGGGAGGAAGTAATATGTCGTCTGACTCTTCCTGGAAATTGCTCTCTCAGGATTTCAGTAGTAAATCTCTCCGTAATGCACAACGCCTCTCGTTTAGCACCAGCCACTGGAGATTGTTGAGCATCTGTGTAACGCTCTCGCGCCGACTAAATAATCCCGTGACTAGACGCGCCGCTCTTCGTTGGATCTTCTCTACCTCTTCTATCAGTCCTACCTGGCAATGATTCTAGATTAATTAGCAATACTCAAGAAGAGGTCGAACCAATGCTTTGTAAGCCATTTCTTTCGTGGTTGAGTTGCATTCCCTTAAAATTCTTCGTATGAAAGTAAGTTAGCACCTGCTTTTCCTTGTTTTGTGTGTTTCTTTCACTTAAGGTCGCTCTGGTAGTTACTCCTAGATATTTTACGGAATATGCTGTTTCCAGCAATCTGTCATCAATAGTGTAGTTGTACAGTAGTTGATTTCTTTTCCTATGGACGCGCAATATGTCACATTTATTTACGTTCAGGGTCAACTTCAAGTGCCTGCACCGTTCACCATTCTTCTGTAGGTCATTTTGTAAGCCGTTACTGTCTCCTGGCGTTGATACCTCCTTACAGACAACTGCACCCTCTGCGGTATGCAAAGACCTTCCGACGCTTTCTACAGTCTCACTTACAGGGTGTTTCAAAAACGACCGGTATATTTGAAACGGCAATACAAACTAAACGAGCAGCGATAGAAATACACCGTTTGTTGCAATATGCTTGGGACAACAGTACATTTTCAGGCAGACAAACTTTCGAAATTACAGTAGTTACAATTGTCAACAACAGATGGCGCTGCGATTTGGGAAACACAATAGTACGATATTTTCCACATATCCACCATGCGTAGCAATAATATGGCGGAGTCTCTGAATGAAATTACCCGAAACCTTTGACAACGTGTCTGGCGGAATGGCTTCACATGCAGATGAGATGTACTGCTTCAGCTGTTCAATTGTTTCTGAATTCTGGCGGTACACCTGGTCTTTCAAGTGTCCCCACAGAAGGAAGTCACAGGGGTTCATGTCTGGCGAATAGGGAGGCCAATCCACGCCACCTCCTGTATGTTTCGGATAGCCCAAAGCAATCACACGATCATCGAAATATTCATTCAGGAAATTAAAGACGTCGGCCGTGCGATGTGGCCGGGCACCATCTTGCATAAACCACGAGGTGTTCGCAGTGTCGTCTAAGGCAGTTTGTACCGCCACAAATTCACGAAGAATGTCCAGATAGCGTGATGCAGTAATCGTTTCGGATATGAAAAATGGGCCAATGATTCCTTTGGAAGAAATGGCGGCCCAGACCAGTACTTTCTGAGGATGCAGGGACGATGGGACTGCAACATGGGGCTTTTCGGTTCCCCATATGCGCCAGTTCTGTTTATTGACGAAGCCGTCCAGGTAAAAATAAGCTTCGTCAGTAAACCAAATGCTGCCCAAATGCATATCGGCGTCATCAATTCTGTGCACTATATCGTTAGCGAATGTCTCTCGTGCAGCAATGGTAGCGGCGCTGAGGGGTTGCCGAGTTTGAATTTTGTATGGATAGAGGTGTAAACTCTGGCGCATGAGACGATACGTGGACGTTGGCGTCATTTGGACCGCAGCTGCAACACGGCGAACGGAAACCCGAGGCCGCTGTTGGATCACCTGCTGCACTAGCTGCGCGTTGCCCTCTGTGGTTGCCGTACGCGGTCGCCCTATCTTTCCAGCACGTTCATCCGTCACGTTCCCAGTCCGTTGAAATTTTTCAAACAGATCCTTTATTGTATGGCTTTTCGGTCCTTTGGTTACATTAAACCTACGTTGAAAACTTCGTCTTGTTGCAACAACACTGTGTTCTAGGCGGTGGAATTCCAACACCATAAAAATCCTCTGTTCTAAGGAATAAACCATGTTGTCCACAGCACACTTGCACGTTGTGAACAGCACACGCTTACAGCAGAAAATCGACGTACAGAATGGCGCACCCACAGACTGCCTTGTCTTCTATATGTTTCAAATCACTTGCAGCGCCATCTCTTGTTGAAAATTGTAACTACTGTAATTTCGAAAGTTTGTCCGCCTGAAAATGTACTGTTGTCCCAAGCATATTGCAACAAACGGTGTATTTCTATCGCTGCTCGTTTAGTTTTTATTGCCGTTTCAAATATACCGGTCATTTTTGAAACACCCTGTAAATACATTGTGAACAATAATGTTCCTATTATTTTTCCTTGGCGTCCGCCGGTAATAAACTTTTAGACAAACGTGTTGAGTTCTATATGCAAGGGAGTCTTAATTAAGTCGCAGATGTGGTCCCTGAAGTCAGGGAACACGTCATCAACATGGTCGTCGTTTCTACAGGGCTCTGGATCTCATGGAGGATCATAGCGTGCTCGGTTACTCAAGATCTCTGTTTGCGGAGTCTATGCTGATTTCGAGAGAGGAGAGTTTCGTTCTTCAAAAACGCCATAATTATTTGGCATAAAACATGTTCTATAATTCTACATCAGATAGATGTCAACGATATGGGCCTACAATTACGTGCATCTCTCCTTCAACCCTTCTTGAAAACGGAAATAACGTGCGTTATTTTCCAGTCAGTAGGTAGCCTTCGTTGCTCCAGCGAAATACAATAAACTGCTACTGGAGGGAGAGGAAGTCGTGTCGAATAATCCTTCCAGAATCTTAAAAGTATCTTATCTGGCCCTGATGCCTTTTCATGAGTAACGTATTGTAGCTGCTTTTCTGTGCCGCGAACGGTTATTTGAACATATGCCACTTCTACATTCGTACGGTGATTGGAAGGAAGGATCGTATTATCATCTTCCGCGGTGAAGCAGTTTCGGAAGACCAAATTCAGTATTTCAGCATTTTCTTTGTTATCCCCCGTTTCGGTGCCTGTATGGTCACTGAGTGATTGGATAGGTATGATTTCGACCCGCTTACTGATTTTATGAAAGATAAAAACCTTTCAGAATTTTTAAACAAAAAGTTGACAAAATTTTACTTTCAAAGTGACTGAACACCTCTTTCATTGCTCCCCTTAGGCTCATTTCCGAGGCGCGCAGTTTTGTTTGTCATTACGTTTTGACTTCTCCTGAAACTGCGATAAAACTCTCTT
This sequence comes from Schistocerca gregaria, assembly GCF_023897955.1. Classification (NCBI taxonomy): domain Eukaryota; kingdom Metazoa; phylum Arthropoda; class Insecta; order Orthoptera; family Acrididae; genus Schistocerca; species Schistocerca gregaria. Next base: position 282,463,274 of record NC_064931.1, read on the forward strand.
TGTTTACGTAGAAGTTTTCTAACACTGCTCTTAAACCACGTTGGGTCTTTCCCATCCTTTAAGATTTTGCTCGGATCGTATTTGTCTAAGGCGTATTCAAGGACGCCTTTGAATTGTTTCCATTTTTGTTCCACATCTTCGTCGTCAGCTCTGAATATTTGATACTGATAACTCAAATACTCTGTAATTTGCATCCTGTCACTGTTGCTAAGCAGAAATACTGTGCCACCTTTCATAACATATCTTGTAATACTCGTAGTCATAGATGCTATAACAGCCTTATCATCACTGATACCCTCTTGTACGATGACTGATTCGGTAACTTCAGATATGTTTGTTGCTGGGAGGCCTACCTTCAGGAGCTGGTTCTCTGATTACCTGCTGGAACTAATTTTAGAACAAGACATTCAGAATTATGGCTCACGAATCCCTTTCCTTGGTGCCAGTTTCGATAGTACGACTCCCTCAAACTCTTCCAAGCGAGAGGAAGTCGCCCGATATTGCAGCGGTCTGATCACGCAAGTTAGCCATTATATTCTACCTGTTTCCTCTGAAGCATTCTGCCAGGAGAGATCCTAACCCATATGGTCTATGAAAGCGTCCCATTACCATTTTTGAACCATCTTTGACGGTTAACTACATACAGCTCAATTTATATTAGGAATATGTGACAAACTCGTTAAATTTTATCCAATTCTTTACTCCAATAAATACGATGCGACCACTGGCGATTAACCTATCCTTTCGATAAACTTGGGATTTCTTTGCCATTCGCCTCTGGTTTCGACCAACGTTCTGTTCCTCTTACTATCTGCGCATTATAATTCTCAATGAGCGATACTATTTCTGCGACCATTCATTGAATGCTCTTGCTGTTTACATAGATCATAATAATTTTTCCTAAGTCCGATGTGCGAGAACGAACATTCTCTGAGAACATTGTGGCTAATGTATCTTCAATTTTGACAGGAAATTCATGTCTGATCCACATACGGAGAACTTCCTGATGATCTGCACTGTGAATATCTCCAACTGCGAGATGTTTGTGCTTTGCAGTATTTCGATCCAACGGGCATTGTCGGCTATGTAGAGAAAATTTGGAGCAAATGGAATGTACCTTATCTCTGTATCTGTGGGAGTTAAGAGAATTCATTTCATCACCTATGAAAACCAGGGCGCCACACGCTCCAAACTTCTCTCTTCTTAGGAATACAGAAAATTGAAGTCAATTTCATCTGTGAAAAGAAAATCAATGATCCACGCTTAATGGAGCTGGGTCCATTATGTGCGTGTGTGTCTTCGTTTATTCACTGCCACACACTGAATTCTACCTACTGAGCGTCTCACATAATGAGAAATTTTCCTGACGTAGTTTGTCTGAAAACAGCAAGTTCTGAGGTAGCTACACCCTGTACAGGTATTTGTCGGTTTTATGTTGCAGTTAGGGAAAGAAATGTGATTTATTGATGATTGACTCTTCTTGATCGATCCGTTGCTGGCATGAGGCAAACATTTTCTGCTTCTTGGACCCGTCGTCAAAATCTTGGAATGAGGTTTTGTTGCTCGCGCAACGTTGTTGAGGCTACTTCTGGGTGTCTGAAAATCTGCTAACAATAGTAGGGGAGACACGACTGATTAGTGTCGATCAATCCACTATGTTTGTAATCTTTTCCAATCGAAGTAGTGTCACGTGTGTTTCTATAAGGATATCACACTTCTGGTCAGTGAGTAAATTCTAACAGTTGTTTACAATGATTCCTCATCTTTCTGCTTTCTCTGTATTTTCCCCAACTATGCTTGAACTTTTGGTGCCCCAGTATGTCACCTCAGTAGTAAGAATATAGTCATTTCAATTGGCAGCTGTTGTAAACACCGCCGATTTCGTATATGATAGTAAAATCGTCAACGAAAACAGTGACCCGCAACATGTTAGTAATTGGCGTCTTCTGATGTCAACATGAGTCTAATCCAAGCTATGTGCCTGTGGCGAGATTATGTACCCGAAAGGAACCTACTCTTGACCTAGGTTGCAATCCCCTGGTTTAGTCGATCTCCCCATCATACTTCGAGATCCTCTGAGTTCATCATATCACGCATGTCACTATTATGAGATGCTCGAGTCCTTGTGTATTCACGGGATGAAGTTATGCGTCAATGTGACATCTTAATATTGCTTGCTTCGCATTCGTACTGCTCGCAGTCAGCCTTAGGTAGGACCACAAGGCGGATCCCTGTGAAATCTTTGACTGTCTGGTAGCGTCGGAGAGTAGATATAGCTTTCTGCAAATATCGAATGCTTTCATGTACCACGTTTTCATATTAGTTAGTCACTCAATAAAGCGTTTTTCATGTAAAGGCACTCTCTTATATATTTGGATGTTTTAACTCTTTAAATTTTATCGTTGCGTCGGTTAAAAAAAGTAAAGTAATTAGTGTAACAGAAAGATATCCTACTTTATATATCGCTGACTGGATACAGTCGTATAAGCAGAGATCTTACTATGTAGTTTATGTTACACAACCATGTTCTCTTCATGAAGAAGACCAGAGTCATATCCCTGTTTAGACGACTACTTCTCCATATAAGTGATACTTCGCGGTGTTCCACTCGCAAGCAAATGCGAGCAGTATATGTGGAAGGAGAACAGTCACAAGAATTTAATATATCCTTTCGTCGAAGACGGCTCACAGCATATCGCTTTGCTTGCGAAACCTGGAGCGTGGGTAGTCTGCGCCGAATAACAAAACATGCATTAAAAAGTGCTAGTGTGTCTTGCAGCAGCGTCAATACCAACTCTGCGAGTAAGTATGCTAATGTTTCCATAACTGTGATATCTAGAAGGTCTCATAAAAGGCGGTGTTTTCTTACACTGTAGGTAAAATCTCTTTGAATATAATAAATTGATATTTCTGCGTTTCACCCGTATTCTGTTTCTGTGCGTGGAAGAAAATAGACGGAAAGTAATATGAATATTTGTAGAATTTATTTTTGTATTGAAACAGATAGAGTTGCATTTTTTTCCCTCTCTTTCATGAATGAATGGACAGACTCTTAAGCCGTGTTTCACGTTTTCCTTACAGCTATGCCGAGACAGTTATTTGTTGCTACGACTTCCGGAATATTTCTGAATTCTATTTATAAGCCGCTAGGCGATATATTCTTTATCTTAAGCTGCGATTATAAAACACTTACTTGTATATGTCGAAATGTGGCGATTCTCGGTAGGGGCCTGTAAAGTCAATAGTAGGTTCAGAATCAGTAGTGTCCTCTGTGCCAAAACTGAGGATATTCGGCGGTACTGGAGGCTAAGAGATGGAACACAGCAAAAGACTAGACTGTGAAAAAACTTATAGTGTCAATGTATTGCAGGGGTAATGGGAAGCATATAATAGTGTCTTTGTAAGCTACGGAACTGATTGTGTCGGTTCTGGCAAAGCGACGTTTATCATCATCGGCCCTGGAACTCAATTACAGGGTTTTCCGCAGCTGTTATACTAGAACAATGTGTTCCCAATGAGAGTTTGGTGCTTCTGCATGAAAGTAAATGAATCTCCAGAAGGAAACATGTATGAGTATAGAAGCCATTCACTCAACATCTTTGTGTATTGAATTGCTATGTTCTATTTTGCCCACTACCTGTGTGCTTGCCAACTCTAAGACAGTGAATTTGTCCCTTCTTGTCAAGTACTTGAACATGTGAGTGGGCCGAAACAACTGAGGATGAATATTACACAACCTTGAGGCTGGGCTCCTTAAGACTGTACTCTAGACAGTGACGTTTTGGCATATATTTTGCTTTGAATTTTATGAGCTGTGCTTAAGGAAGTTCCTGTCCACGCGTTGGCATACTAGCATTTCGTTTGAACCTTTATGGTGATTCGTGGTTTTTTAAAATTATATTTCCTTGTGCATGAATTGGTTTAGAACAAAGCTTACAGGCAGGCGCCATGTTAAGCACTGGGCGTCAGTTGTAGTGGCGCAGCTTGTCAGTGTATGGTGTACACCGCGTGCGGCTTGAACATTGTCCATATGTAAGTAGTTGTGTTTATACCAGTTATTGGTTATGCCTGCTACTAACTACATTAGCTTTAGCTCATGGTGTTAGTCATAGACGTGAGTACTGAACGTTAATAGACCCTTTCGCAAGCTCTCAGTTTAAGGGACAGTTTTTGTTGATTCTATGATTGTGTACTAGAATTTGAAATTTAAATTGTGTTGGACACGCTAAACTATTTTAAGGTTATTGAAGAGTATCTGTCGGTGAAGGATCTGGTTGGGGATTGGTGCTGGTGATGTCCATAACAATTAGGTGGGAAGACGGTACCTAGATATACATGAAACAAAACCTTTTATGTTTAGATGGACTGAGTTGCCGGATCTGCACATTTATGATAGCTGAATAAATGTTAAAGTAAATAACTTGTCAATATTTATCTATTGCACAACAGATAGCAGTAGGACGTAAAATGGAAGTTTGTGAGGGAATGCGTAAGCGTGTGCTTCAGTAAAATTATTACCTTTGTACAAGGGCAGCTGAACAAACTAATAAGCTAGCCAACTAATAAGTGGTTAATGGGTAATGGATTCTCGCAATCTGGGAACATCTGGTTGTCCAAAAAAAAAAAATCTTCATAAAATGAGTGTTAAGATTCAGAATATCTTACCAAAGTGGACAGGATACACTACTGTGAGCCACGAGCTTAAGGCTCTCAGTTCAGAATTTAATACGTTCTAAGGCAACAACTGAAATCGAAACTAGTGACGTTTCAGAAATCTGTTCAAATGTATTATACTCGTGAGATCACCAACTAACTGAATCAGACTGAACTGAGAAGATACACATCACGAGTCCACATGTTTGGAAAAAGGTATAGCAGAACAATTCCTTGCATGCGTAGCCGAGTGCAACTGGTTATAATGACTCGAAATCAACCAGAAAAATTCCATGTTCCGCTCAACGAGCAATGAGCGATGACAGCGACACGTTAATTTTGCGTGCAGGGCTCCGATGATTACCAAAAGTCTTAGAAAAATGGGAGGTAGAATAAAGGTAACATTCCTTGTGGCCACTATAAACACACTCAGCTGCTGATTCTTTTTCGAGGTTTTCGTCCAGAATTGAGGTGCCAGAGGTGGGTACTCCGAGTTAAATGTTAAACAAAATGATGAAGAGGCTCTTGTAGAGACCAATTATTATGGTGTTAATCTTCTTGACTAGTTTGGTTGTGTAAATTCTACTACCAAGGATGGAGTACTGAGTTATTGAAAATTCATGTAATTTTAATGACTGTTCAGTATCTTAAATGTTCCGGTAAACAAAATTAATTTGCGAATCCTTCAGAGGATCTAATATTTATGTACTGAAAATGTCACTATATTGGTCTGACTTTTAGATGAACAAAATTATCTATTTGTGTATTGTATTTAATTTGATGGTGAGGAAACGGCATATGTAAGCTGCTGATGAAAATTTATAGGTGTATGTTTATAAGGAACTATAGTACCAGTGAGTGAAGGCTGCTATTGTAATTATTGTATTCATGAAAACTGCTGAGGCAACCTGTGTAACTTATACATGAATAATTTACAATAGCGTGAAATTGTCAGATATTGATTTTCAGAATTTGTGAAATTAAGACAATGAATGTTAACATGTCATTCTGCATATTAATAGCTCAGTTTGTAGCTTCCATACCTTCGGGTGCTACATTTCCTTGAGGTTTCTGTCTGCACATTGAGGACACTATGACTACACAATAGGACGTAATGGAAGTATTCTTTTACTAAGCTTACATATAATATTATGCAGTGTGTTTTGCAGACCGCCACAAAGTTGCTGCTTCGCAGTACTAACCTAGTTTGACATGAGAAGTGTAATAGGAGATCGACAGAATGAAGGTTGGGGTTTAACATGGAGGTTGAGTCGAAGCTTGAATAGAATGAGACAAGCTAGCCAACGTCTTGCTTACGGATCTACTTTGACATTAATCTGAATAGATTCAGTAAAATTACTCGAGGCCACTATAGACATACATCTTGTTCATTGGAAAGTTACAGCATTAATCCTTAATCTTCTATCGGAAACGAAATTCACCATTGGCAGATGAAGACTTAAACCCACTGTTCCATAATGGGTATCCGATATTATGTCCGCTGCACCGTTGACTCAGTGAAAATCACAACCGTTAAGTTCACACAATGTAGTCTGAACGACTGTTTAGAAAGATGTAATATAAAGCACGGGTGTGGTGCAGAAATTATCCAACAAATGTCTTCAGTGTTTGTCCGACTGTAGCAAAGTCCATTAATGACTAACAATCTCCCATTGTTATATGTCGATTAGCTTTTTCCTATACAAGCTCTTCGGCAACGAAACTTGATCTTTATGTCTCATGGACCCCAAACATCTTAGCGTGTACAGTACTAAGAAACAGCAGTAATGTCATACTCAGTGTCTTAGAACTCAGCCTACAGTGTTAAACGCATGTTTCTTTAGCTTTAGAATAGTTAGGCATTCGTCTTCTATACAGGTTTTGAGATAATTTCTTTGCGTGGTGGAGCAGTTGTACGTATTTTGGATTTGAAACAATTGGTGTTTGAATTCAACTTTCAAAGGTGGTAGTATGGACCGAAACACGGAAAAATATCTAGTAAACACGGGCTCTAAAATGTATACCTTAAGAATTATGAGCATGTTCAGTAGGGGAGGTGTGTTTCACATTAGCTAAGATGGACAAGTGCTCGTAACTCCTCTGTATATACTATGGAGTCCCTGTTTACTAGTGGTTTTTTCTTGGTGTGATCCATACTGCCACCTCTAAAAGTTTCATACACTACATTCTTAGCAGCAACAATACCTGTACATGTATTCCACTATGAAATGTATCAAAACGATTTCCGCTTGTAATTTTCGACTCGTTAGTTTCCGAACCAGGGACCCTTACCTCAAACTGATGCATTTATCGTCTCCATCATCCATGAAAGTTTATAATATCATCATGAAATCTCCTTACATATACATAATTTTGCAAGTGCCGGCGCCTGTAACTTCGACGCTCTCTAGCGTCGTTGGATGACGTTTCTGGACATGGATTATTATTCAAAATGTTATGTATTCACTCCCCTCCAAAAGTTCGAGAATTTCGTTTCGGGAATTTCCGAACGCCATGTAAAACGAACCCCTGGTGATCACGCTTCGCTTACAAAAAACAAAACAAAAAAAAAGAAACCTCAGAAAATATTACTTTCCATGGTGTTCTGGTTCATCACGCAGCTGTACTGCGGTGGGGGTACAGATCCTGTCGCTACGATGTTCACTTAGCCTGAGATATGGAAGTCGCATGCACAATCTGTCTGTGAATCATGACATTATATTTTTACTGTATCTGTTTCTTTGTTCCAGTGGCAGAGAATGAGAACCAGTACCGAATGGACTAGGTTTATATGAATAAATACCAAAAAACTACCGTAATGTTTGCATGAATAGCTAACAAACTGTCATTAACTCGACACACGGAAGTTATTATAGTCTGGCTCACAATGCCTCTAAAACTACCGAACAGCAAGGAAAGCTATAAGACTGGCTCTCATTGTATCGTTATCAACTTACTTTGTTTCTACTGTCACATATATTTCGTTAACAGAATGCTGATAGAGACGTATAATACATAACTGTTAAACATTTAATATGTGCAGTTAGTTAAGTAACCAACACATATTGTAGTTTATTTATTGTTACACTGTCCAGTCACATAAATGTGACCACCTGCTGCCGGCCGGAGTGGCCGTGCGGTTCTAGGCGCTACAGTCTGGAACCGAGCGACCGCGACGGTCGAAGGTTCGAATCCTGCCTCGGGCATGGATGTGTGTGATATCCTTAGTTTAGTTAGGTTTAATTAGTTCTATGTTCTAGGGAACTGATGACCTCAGAAGTTAAGTCGCATAGTGCTCAGAGCTATTTTTTTTTTTTTTTTGACCACCTGGCAAAAGCCTGAATATCCACCTTTTGCAGCGCAGACAGCTGTGAGAAGTACAGGTAGAGAGTCAGTGATGTAGTCTCAAAGATTCTCGATTCGGTTTGAGTCGGGGGAATGTGATGGTGAGGGGAATGCGGAAAAATCGTCCCGGTGTTCCTCGAATCACGCACGTACATTGCGAGCTGTGTGGCACGTTGCATTGTCCTGCTGGTAAATGCGATTGTGCCGAGGGAAAATAAATGGCATGTGGGGATGGCCATGGTCCCCAAGGATAGATACATACTTTTCCTTATCTATTTTGCCTTCCAGAATGAGGAGATGAGCCAGAGTATGCTGCGACAACATTCCCCACACGGTAACGTTACCTCTTACGGCCTGGGCCCTTCTGACATTTGTTGCAGGGCATTTGCTTTCAGACGTTTCTCGCAGTACACAGGAACGGCCACCTGTTTGATGAAGCATGAAACATGATTCACGTGAAAAGTCCACCCGCTGCCACTCAGTAGACGTACAGTAGCGGCATTGGCATACAAGTTCATCGCCGATGAACGGCAGTCAACATGGGTGTATGAAGCTGGCGCCAGCTGCGGAGGGCCATACTGAGGAACGTTCGCTGAACTTCCGTTAAGGAGACACTGTTGGTAGGCCCTTGGTTCATATGGGCTCTCACTTGCTCAATAGATGCACGTCTATTCACCGTACACATCTCTGCACCCATAGTTCACCCTTGTCATCTATAGCCTGTGGTGCATCGCAGTTGCGTTGGCGCCGGTTTTGGATATTGCTGTTTTGCCAAGCACAATGTACTTTAACGACAATGGCAAGCGAACAGCTCACCGTCTTAGCTGCTTCGGAATGCTTCCACCCTTGGCCCTAACGCCAGCGATCACGCACTTCTGGACGTCAGATAAACAGCTACGTTTCCACATACCGACGACAGCACTGTTGCACGCCCCCCCCCCCCCTTTTCCCCTTCCGCTCATGACTTACTCTCCACTGCTATTGCTGCCATTGGCCATCTGTGAATGGTTGTTGCACGATGACGTCGAACATAGGCAGTGGTCACATTAATGTGACGGTACCGTCTACAATATAATGTCAATACATCACGCTAAACAAGTCATATATTAATACATCCAGGACAGAAGACGTTGTCTGGGACAAAGTGTAATGGTATCGCTTGCAGTCACTACAGAAAGAGGGAACGTACCTCTCCAATTACTTAAAAACGACAACTCTCAGTATATGAATGGCCAGTTTCATTACTCGTTACTATGTTCCACATCCATTTAGCAAATCAACCACCTTGTTCATTGCAGTTATGATCCTGAAAGTTTGAGGCATAAGGATCCATTTGAGTCCGCAAAACAAAATGCCATGAGTCTCCCTCTGTTTCCAGTAACAGGAGGTATTTAAAGTTTGGGACGTGATCACGTTTATGAAACATAGCTGAAATTTTTGTGGCCTCTAGTTCACAGCCCGTTACAAGACGTGTGTAATGGCCCAACATTGAGTCCAGCATGGAGTAGCCTGAGACAATTCAGACCCTTCCCACCCATTTACGTGAAGGTGGTTCCTGTGCCGTTAACAACATAGCGTTTAAGTTTCCAAACAGATTGGGTGGAACAGAATCGACAGTATCGGCGTAGCGATTGGAGCCAAGTTTTGTTCTCTAACGAAGCGCTATTTTGTGACGAGTCTGATAAACCGTGTCTTCACGCATAGGAAACATTATACATGTATGTAGCGTGAATGGGTAAAGAAGAAATGAACGGGAACAAGGACTGGATTTAGGTATTGACTACCATTTCATCTGAAACGGTTCTTTTGCTGCTCAAAGGTGACCATGGAAAACTGTGACACTTTGTCCTGTTGCATGCTGGTCTCATCCGTAGATATTTTAATTTAGTTAGTGACAATGCTTGTTCCCCTGAGACTATGATATGCTTTTAATATTATTTGAATAAGAAGTCCGCGACCCTGCGGCGGACTCTTAATCTCCCTGACTCGTTACCCCTGGTGTTAGGGGACGATGCCTCAGCAGCTGACTTAGTTTTATATTTTAATCGGGAAGAGAACTCTTACCACTCTCCTTAAGGGAGGGCCACTGAACCTTATAGGCCCATTAAGGGGTAGGCTGAACACTCTGTTGCCTCCTCTGCCCAGAAGACGCTGCAGCTGTCTGGCTTGGTGGTCCATACTGTCACCCAACGTATCTACCCTTTTGCGCTTCCTCCGTCACCGTCTGCCCTCACCCCCTACTCCCCTCCCCCCCCCCCCCCCTTCATGTGGTCTGTTCGACTTTTTCGTCTCATGTCTATCTATGCTTCGTTGGCCCTCTTCATGTTATTAATCTTTCCTAGGACAGTTTTGAATCGGATAGCATTAACGTAACTCTCCTTAAAAACTGTGCAAGCCCCCTCAGGAACACCTCAGTAATGTCAAACAACTTAAGTAGTAGGGTGATGGGTCTCTAAAGATACTTTGGACGCCAAATAGATATGAAAATGTATTAGATTAATTAATTCATAACACTCAACCAGAAGCCACCCCCAGCCCCACAACATGTAATGTCTTTTCCCCAGCTGGCACGTGGGTACCTGTCCCCTTCCCATCCCCACCTATCCCCCTCCTTTGCCCCCACCTACCCCATAGGCAGAAGTTTAGAATTTTGGTGGGAAATTTTAAAAAAATGGTGGGAATTTAAAAATGGTGAGAATTTCTGTGTTCCAAGGCTGTGCTGACAATCCACTTAACCCCCGCATGGGTATTGGCAGGAAATTCAAAATTGCGGTGAGTTGTCTGACACTGAAACCTCAGCCCTTCTGGATGGAAAGCCCAAGTGTAACCGCCAACAAATGGAAACTGTCTAGATGCAGGAGAGGAAGGTTAGGTTAGTGTAATTTATTTATTTTGGTTGGGAAACTGAAGTATGAATCGGTCCTAATTACGTATTTAGTCATAAAGATCCGTCCTAATCACAGAACCAAATGAATAACACTACATAAAGAGCGCCTAAAATCGAAATATAGCTAAAATTGACGATGCCATACAACTGGTATTGTTGAGATGGGAAAAAATTCCACAATATCACTCAAACGTAGTGGCAGATGTGCTCAATCTCCACATAAGATGATCACTGCATCTACAAGCCGAGGGGAAAAAGACTGGATTGGAATGTACTATCCTTATTTTTTGTGGGAATTGTGTTCACCTGACGAGATGTTGATGTTGGACAGAGAGGAGTTTACTGAGTGTATTAACTGTAACCATACAAATGAGGACTGTGTCTATCCCTGTTTCATGTCAGATTTTGCTCTATACGACTCCCGCTGAATTGCTCAACAATCACCCAGCAACCCAAGTGATCGAACTAACGAAAGCCAATACATGCTACCACAACAGATGGAAATTGCTTCACTGTTCTAATAAACCATTGAAACTGTCGTGAAGAAAACTTGCACTCATAATCAACAGGTGCTAATGCAACACATGTACTAGGGCTTGGGAAAAATCGTCATCCCAAAATATTGCACCAGGAGAGAGTTGCATATGTATTCTCCTCAATCTGAGGCCACAAACTAACTAACTTCGAGTCACTCGTACCTCCCCTCATCCTCTCCCCACTGTACCTACAGATACAGGCGTGTCCTATCTTGTTGCTGATGGTCCACAAAGATATCTATCTCGTGGCAGTGATAGACTATCTCTGGTCTGCAGAACCCAGTCACAGATGGTCACCCCCTGCAATCTGTTAAACATATTTCTAGGAAAGACTGGATCCTGCCTGGAACAATGAAGAAATTCCTGAGAACTGTCCACATGACTTTTTCTGACAGACAGCTGCTACCTCTTCCATGCACTGCCAGGTCACAACCAGCTCGTGGACAGCACCTTCGACCAGCTGAGCTTATGGCTGGGTGGTCCAGACAGTTGGTCAGTACTAACGATGCTCACAGAGACAATAGGCCACGACAGCAGCTGGTCACAGAAGAAAGCAAGACAAATGATGGCTACTCCCACTGCGACTCGTTTGGCTAAATTGCAGCATGGCCTCACATCACCAGCATACTGCCTCGCAAATGTCTACCATCTGCGATGGAAAATACTTTACTGTAAGAATTGCATTTAATGTCAATGCACCTGTTTTAAGCGAGGATCTATTAAAAAAGAAACCATGGTCATGGCAATAACAGATGTCCTGTTTCCATGAAAATAGGTGCAGTCCATTTTCATTTAGTTTTATGAGCAAAATCGGTATAGTTTGACAACATTCATTGTGTTTAAATTATAAATTGCATTGAATGTGGACATGACATTCATTTCAAACATATGAAATGCCGATGCACATCAGCGACTGTGCAGTCATTTTCTGCATTTGAAAGAACTCCTCATTGTTATTTTGTAACGTCCAGAGTAGGTAAAAAACTACAAACTATCTGCATCAAACCTTAACCAGTTGTACCAATCCTTATAACAGAACCTCCTATAAGATTTTGCCACATCTCTCTCTTCTGGTATATCAAACAACAAATACCATTTGCATGTTGACATAGATCATGTTACATATCAACGTACTGCTCTATTGGAGCAGGTGACCAGTGATTGAAGTTGCTTGCACGGGTGCGTGCGAAGTTTTCTCACCTGTACTGGAGGAACACACTATTCCACAGACTCTCAATCATAAGAATGGGTTGCTGTGTCGTTTTTCTGTAAGCAGATTAATTCATTGTTTCTCAGATGTAACACATCCAAGCAGTGTATGACTACAGCTTTGTACGCTACCGCCGGTCGGGGTGGCCTAGCGGTTCTAGGCGACACAGTCTGGAACCGCGCGACCGCTACGATCGCAGGTTCGAATCCTGCCTCGGGCATGGGTATGTGTGATGTCCTTCGGTTAGTTCGGTTTAAGTAGTTCTAAGTTCTAGGGGACTGATGACCTCAGAAGTTAAGTCCCATTGTGCTCAGAGCCATTTGAACCGTTTGTACACAGCCATACATTTTGTTTTACTAACATGTCTTCGAGGTCTGTGCAGGAGCCAAACCAACATTAACACATTCTGATCCATTGGATTTCACAGAAAGCTGGATGTCACATGGTGTAAAGTACGCTGCTCCTACAACACTGAGAATGTTAGGAAAAAACACAGTGGTGATGTTTCTCATTGGCAAAGATGTGGAAGGCATTGCAACACATTGAATCTAGAAGAGTTTGCGACATTGTGGAGCGTTTCCGAACAGCTATCCAAAGGTGATGATCTACACAGTTCATCTCATCTTCCGCAGTGATGTGTAGGTGTCCCATGTTGAGGAACATTGTTTCCTCATTTTGCAGTTGTGTACATGATCACTGTTCTGGTGTTGACCATCATCAGAAGGGGCTGTTTGCAACATGTATGGAGATGTGGAAATAAAAAGATGTACTGTTATCTTATTGAGTGAAAGAGAAATGTGGAGGGCATCGCAGCATGTGGAAATCGGATTGGTCGGCAACATTGAGGAATGCCTTCAAACAACTGTCTGACAGTGATGTCCTCTACATTTAATCCCATGTTCCACACTGACAAGCAGTAAATGTCTAGCGTTCCTCCAAGGCCCTCTCCATCTCAAACAAATGGTGTCAACCAACCATTATGCAGTAATCAACAGTGTACCAGTGGATGGATGTGATTCAAAAGACACAATCGATATGGGATGTAGTCTAATAAACGATGCAGTTGATAGCACAATCGATTTTAGCACGTTTCCCAGTTGTTCTAAATTTCAATGCAAGCAAATGACACAACAGGATGCTTCGCATTTTCTGTATCATTGATAAACCACCCTTTCACTACTCTGTAAGGATTATATACTAGGCTGTGAATGCAGATAGATGAATGTGCACTACATGCATTTGCCCATATATGTCAAAGTACACCAGAGAGCGTTCCAATCTGGTGGAATTAAGCTATCTACATAATTCTAGCACATCGATCATAGTGTGGAGTTTACGATTACGACTAGTCACCTTTCCCTGTGTGGATTATTCTCGTATTCATAGGTCACCTTTCCCTGTGTGAAATATTATCATGTTCATAGGATAGAGTCGGAGATTGACAAATCCAACAGAATTGTCCTTGCTCAGCCCTCCCAGAAACACAGTCGCCGTTTTAATCTGCAACTGACCCAGAGTAGGAGGGTTCAACATTCCATGTTTCGTGCAGGAACAGAGCGAGCTGTGTCAGAAACTGCTGCTCAGTGAAGACTTTTCCATATCAGTCTTACTTAGGGCAGCCATTCAATTGCAGAAGATGTCCCCAGATAAGAAGAAACATGTGGTTTATACATGATGGAGATCCAGACGGATGAAGTTTGAAACATTTCACGCAAATCCACTGTGCTATCAATTTTGGAATATTATCCAAGTGTCTGGAGTCAGTAACAAGAAGGTTCAGGACGTTAGAAATGATCATTGACCATAAAAACACACTCCTATGGCTACACGGTTTTGCACCTAAAAATGCTATTTCATTAAAGCCAAATGATTCCTGGAGTATTAGTCGTGTAGAATGCAACACTCTTCATATTCTAATGTACGACACAATGTCCAACGTCTCACATACAACCACCCTGCAACTTTTATACCTCAGTCACTATTGTGGCAAACTTTAAAATTATAAAAATACTTCCTTCTACATTTTTGTGGCGTCCTGCGAAGTGACCAAACGTTTCTCATTACAAAGACATCGTTATTGTATATCTGCCGCTCGAGCTGCCTATAAACAAACACGAACGAAGTCGGGATACAGCTGTTCTGTCTCTTAGGAAACGGACGGATTTTATACATCTTTTTAAGTCGAAAACGCAGGTACTCTCAATCACATTTTCCACGTCAGACGCGCTTATTAGTTGTAGCAGTGGTTTTGGCGAAGGTGCCTATGCCTCACTAGGAAATAGAGCTATGAAAAAACGACATGAATATTTTCGATAACTGATACTTTGAGTTACCACCCACGCCCTGCTGCACGAAAATGCACATGAAGAAACGACGACTTCTGACAAGCAGTAAGCACCACGATCAGTAGCCAAAGGAGACGTAACACTCTTATCGCTGTTTGCAGTAGCATCACCACGGCCCTGGCATCACTCCTCTTACACACATGCCGGCCGTTGTGGCTGAGCGGTTCTAGGCGCTTCAGTCCGCTGCTGCTACGGTCACAGGTTCGAATCCTGCCTCGGGCATGGGTGTGTGTGATGTCCTTAGGTTAGTTACGTTTACGTAGTTCTAAGTCTAGGGGACTGATGACCTCAGATGTTAAGTTCCATAGTGCTCAGAGCCATTTGGACCATTTTTCTTACAGAAGTCATGGTCAATACTTTCCGTATGTATATGGTCATATTGACAGCATACCAATGCGTTGTTTGATTTTATACGAGGATATACGTGTGTCTTATACAGAAGTATAGTAAAAAATCCTAAAAATTTCCCTCTTCCCGATGACCTATATGCAAGCATTTTACTACTACGACACATCAGAGAGCTTGTCTGGAGACTCATGCAGCGATGTACTTGATGGAACCTCAAACTCTGGCACAGTTCTACATCTTCATTTGACTGCCACTCTACGATGTAGTGATCTGTAACAATGAGTTGACATGTCTACACAATTGATTTCTTCTGTGCTCTGATATGTTTCCCGTTGGTATATTGCTGACCAGATGAGCTTCGCTACTTTTGTGTATGCCTTCCAACCCTGATACGTTATCACAGCTCTGACAGGACATCTTAAAACTGTATATTTTAGGATTTTTATCCTACTACTAAGTTATTCATTAGTTCACAGTGTGTCGACAGCACTTGGCGTCCAGGACCATAAAATTTTTCCTTCTCCCTACATACAGAGCGTCCCTGCCCGGCAGCGTAATTTATAGGCGTACTTTTAGAAATTCATGCATTCGAACCCAAACTGTTCGCCACTATCAGGTCTAGAGATATACATATAGGGACTATGCATACATATTACCAGTCGCCAAGTCTCGATTTCAAGCACTTGTACGTTATTTTAGACAGTGCTACAGCCCTATAAATAGCGAAAACCTCTTCGTAAAACGATCCTAGAGGGGATGCAAGCACATTAAAATTCCTCCTCCTAAAGAGCATAAAATCTGCGATGCAAGTTATAATACCGATAGCTCGTAAGAATATTGTCTAGATTCTCCAGTAATGACAACAATCTAAGGCATCCTGCTGTACCTATCACACCTCGGATTTTACTCTTAAAGATCCACGACGATGGCACATGATCATACCAATTACTGTATTTTGTGTGCTAGATGTCCACTGGATGAAGTGAGAGTACCTCTTGTGTGCATTATCATTATGTACTAGACAGAACTGCACATTACTCTGACGGTGAATTATAGCACTTTACTCGAATGCACCCTGTCACTCACAGCCATATATTCTACAGACGCAGTGCGTTTTCTGTGATTTCTGCAAGTGTCTGTGCCTGTGTCGTGGATGGCTCCGACGCCCCAGAGTAAATCTGGGTTAGTATTCGACTGTAGATCAGTCATGCGTTATATCTGGAGCGACGTTTGAATGCGGATCCACAACATGCCATGACCGGGATATGGTCTGAGGGTGTATTAGCCACGCACCATATCTGGAGCGATGTTGAAATGCAGATCTGCAATATACCACATCCAGGATAGGGTTTGAAGATGGATCTGCCATGCGTTATATCCACAGCGATGTTGAGAGGCAGATCCACAATACGTCACATCTGGGATAGGGCTTGAAGGTGGATCAACCATGCGTTACA
Organism: Schistocerca gregaria; assembly: GCF_023897955.1. NCBI lineage: Eukaryota > Metazoa > Arthropoda > Insecta > Orthoptera > Acrididae > Schistocerca > Schistocerca gregaria. Next base: position 282,480,055 of record NC_064931.1, read on the forward strand.
GCTGGAGATGTGTTCTGTGTTCGAAATTGGATAACAAGCGAGAGGACTGGGTTATGGGAGCTGTCCGCGACACATGCAGAGAAACAGACATGCAGAAAACGGAGCAAACGCATTGCAGCTCTAGAATACATGATTGTATGCTCTCGAGTACAGTGTAAGACTATACCGTCTGACCAGAAAAATATAGTGTATTTGTGCTAGCTTTTGGCAACTGTATTACAACAATTTTAAAATGCAGAGCGAGAAGTGACGTCATGATCACGTGGGCAAGAAGTGACATAAAATATACAAAATTACGAAAAATGATGGAAAACACATATAAATTGAGGCCAAATACGCTGAAATGCAGCGGTACTTGCATGACCTCTGCTTGGTGCAAGACAGTTCTTTACATGGGAACTAATATGCGACACAAAGAGGATTATGAGAAAATATCGACATGGAAGCACTGGGAACCAGGAAAGCAGTCATTTTTCTTTGTTGGCTGCAATAAGGTGGCTGGAATAGAATATTTAACGTGGTTGGCCACCAAATTTAAAGCAATAAATTTATGTTTGTCGAATCAAAATCCACGTGTGATCCCAAAGCCACCGACAGCCACTTTGTAGATTCTTATAAAATGTCCTTAGCGAAAAAGCGTTCTATTACCAACTAAGGTGACTGAAATATACAACTATAGAACGGATCGCGTGTTTCACTCTGTGCAGGACTGATTATGTGTATTAAATCCTAACAAACATTATTTACCATGTGCATCTCTGCACTCTCCGTCAGTCAATACCTTGCGGTGTCAACTAACAAATAGTTACTGTATGACAACATTCTACTGTATGTCTATTGAGATAATACTGATGCATGCTAGTTGATTGCTGTCTATTATGCTTTCGTGGAAGAGAGAGAGCCACCTGCCTCTAAAAAGACTTGCATCTGTCTTAAACGATGACAGAAAGTGGATGGAGAGATCGGTTGAGAGGGAGAGAGGTATATGTTGCTACAGGCCATTTATCGCGCATTTAACCATTTTTTTCCGTTCTTCTGTCGGGTGTATTAGTTGTGTGGCATAACCTGCGTCGACTTGTACACTATGATGTGTTCTGTGTGTGACTTAGCGCACCATCTATCAGCATATGTTAACAACAAATCTCTCGGTCATCAGTTACTTTCAACTCATGTTTGATGAAAAATGTCCGTTGGTGGAAAAACTGTTCCGCTACCGCCCTGTAGACAAACGAGGGTGTGTGTGTAGTAGTTTTTCTCTGCCCATCTTGAACGTAAGTCGCGTCCTCTGTTTGATATAGGTACAAACTGAATGTTAGTACGCTTTTCTTAGGGCTTTTTAGTACGTTGGTGTATAAGATTTGCAAACATTGTCGTATAAAATCAAACAGCACGTGGGTAAGTCAGCAATTCACCATATAAATATGGCCTTATTGCTGAAATGCCCATGTCACACACACACACACACACACATATATATATATATATATATATATATATATATATATATATATATATATATATATATATAACTGCGAAAAAAATATGGATAAAGACATAAGATCGGTAAATTTCGAGGAAAACCTCGTGTAATAACGAAAAATTGATGTGAGATACGTAAAAATGGAGGGAAATGCCATGAAATACCTAAAATTGCGAAAACCTCGTAAAATTGCTGAAATTGACTGAGAATACATACAATTAGAGACAAATACTATGAAAAGGAAAAGGGTACTGAGAAAAATCAATAAAATTGTGTGTTGAGGAGGAGGGGAGTAGACTGATGCTACATATACACACCTGGAGAGTGGAGAAAGGAGGCATTCAACAGACGTGCCCTCAAGGCGAGATGGCAATATTATCCCGCACATGAGCAATACAGCCTAAAATCAGGTTATGACTTCTATGTGCAAGAGGAAGGTTACGAAGGGCAATGGTAAAGTGCAGTAAGACTGTCACATTTCCTGTAGCTACTGATCGTGGTGTTTAATTCCTTGTAAGATGTTGCTGTTTGTTTGTATGCATTTTTGGCAATCGACTATAATTTTATAGGGCTGTTGTGAACAAGTCATAATTTCTGAACCGCAGTCAAGATTGAACTTCGTAAACAGCAGGCGTCATACATCTCTGGAAACCTATCTAGTGTTCATGTTTTCTTTGTGAGCACTTTGTCATCATAGTTTATCGTAGAGAAGCTTGCAGGGAGAATGTATGACATACACTGGGAATATATTTCTTACACTGGAATATTAACAGCGTTGCATTCTTCACGAATAATAGGTCGGAAGCCGCACTGCTCTAGCATTATAGCAAGTTTCAAGTACAAAACTGCGTAGCCTTACGTATATATGTATGTTCCATGATCATTTCTCTCTTACCAATGCCTTTTTGATACTGACCCAGATACTAGAGCAATACTTCACAATTGATAGTGCAGTCGCTTTACGTAAAATTCTTCTAACAACATCCGTCTGGAGCTCCATCGTGCATAAAAACCACACTTTTCTTCTTAGCCGTCTGTTATCTCTCTGTGATGTTACCTTAAGAGACTTCGTATGAGGCCACGCATTGGGTTACTTTAAGGGAGATTATATAATGGTAAGACAGAGATTTAGGAACCAGGTATTAAATTGTAAGACACTTCCAGAAGCAGATGTGGACTCTAACCACAATCTATTGGTTATGAACTGTAGATTTAAACTGAAGAAACTGCAGAAAGGTGGGAATTTAAGGAGATGGGACCTGAATAAACTGAAAGAACCAGAGGTTGAACAGAGTTTCAGGGAGAGCATAAGGGAACAATTGACAGGAATGGCGGAAAGAAATACAGTAGAAGAAGAATATGTAGCTTTGAGGGATGAAATAGTGAAGGCAGCATAGGATCAAATAGGTAAAAAGACGAGGGCTAGGGGAAACCCTTGGGTAACAGAAGAAATATTGAATTTAATTGATGAAAGGAGAAAATATAAAAATGCAGTAAATAAAGCAGGCAAAAAGCAATGCAAACGTCTCAAAAATTATTTTGATCGGACAGAATGGGCGTATTGTAAGCGAGACGGAACAGTTCAAGTTCCTAGGCGTTCGGATAGATAGTAAGCTGTTGTGGAAAGCCCATGTCCAGGATCTTGTTCAGAAACTAAATGCTGCTTTATTTACCATTAGAACAGTATCCGAAATAAGTGACACTTCAACACGAAAAGTAGTCTACTTCGCATATTTTCATACGCTTATGTCGTATGGTATTATTTTTTGGGGTAATTCTTCGGATTCAAAAAGGGTATTTTTGGCTCAAAAACGGGCTGTTCGAGCTATATGTGGTGTAAGTTCGAGAACCTCTATTCAATAGTCTGGGAATTCTGACCTTGACCTCACAGTATATATTTTCTTTAATGTCGTTTGTTGTTAGCAGTATTAGCCTATTCCCAAGAGTTAGCAGCTTTCACTCAGTTAATACTAGGCAGAAATCCAATGTGCATGTGAAATGCACTTCCTTGAATCTTGTGTAGAAAGGAGTGCAGTATTCTGCTGCATCCATTTTCAATAAGCTACCACAAGAACTCAAAAATCTTAGCAGTAGCCCAAACTCTTTTAAGTCTAAACTGAAGAGTTTCCTCATGGCTCACTCCTTCTATTCTGTCGAGGAGCTCCTGGAAGAGCTAAAAAATTAAGCTAATTCTAGTGTTACATTGTTGAATTTCCTTATTTAAACTTACGACTTGTCACCTGAATATGTTTTTTTATATTTCATTTTATCTGTTTCTAATATCGTGTTATAATTGCATGTATAGACTCGTTCCATGACCATGGAAACTTCTCCTTAATTTGGCCCCACGGAACAATAATTAAATAAATAAATAAATAAAATCAAAAATTATATCAACAGGAAGTGCAAAATGGCTTAGCAGGGATGGCTAGAGGACAAATGTAAGGATGTAGAGGCTTATCTCACTAGGGGTAAGATAGTTACTACCTACAGGAAAATTAGAGAGACCTTTGGAGAAAAGAGAACCACTCGCATGAATATCAAGAGCTCTGATGGAAACCCAGTTCTAAGCAAAGAAGGGAAAGCAGAAAGGTGGAAGGAGTGTATAGTGGGTCTATAAAAGAGCGATGTACTTGAGGACAATATTATGGAAATGGAAGAGGATGTAGATGAAGATGAAATGGGAGATATGATACTGCGTGAAGAGTTTGACAGAGCATTGAGAGACCTGAGTCGAAACAAGGCCCCCGGAGTCGACAACATTCCATTAGAACTACTGACGGCCTTGGGAGAACCAGTCCTGACAAAACTCTGACATCTGGTGAGCAAGATGCATGAGACAGGCGAAATACCCTCAGACGTCAAGAAGAATATCATAATTCCAATCCCAAAGAAAGCAGGTGTTGACGGATGTGAAAATTAGCGAACTATCAGTTTAATAAGTCACAGCTGCAAAATACTAACGCGAATTCTTTACAGACGAAAGGAAAAATTGATAGAAGCCGACCTCTGGGAAGATCAGTTTGGATTCCGTAGAAACGTTGGGACACATGAAGCAAAACTGACCCTACGACTTATCTTAGAAGCTAGATTAAGGAAAGGCAAACCTACGTTTCTAGAACTTGCAGACTTAGAGAAAGCTTTTGACAATGTTGACTGGAATACGCTCTTTCAAAGTCAGAAGGAGGCAGGGGTAAAATACAGGGAGCGAAAGGCTATTTACAATTTGTACAGAAAGCAGATGGCAGTTATAAGAGCCGAGGGGTATGAAAGGGAAGCAGTGGTTGGGAAGGGAGTGCGACATGGTTGTAGCCTATCCCCGATGTTATTCAATCTGTATATTGAGCAAGCAATAAAGGAAACAAAAGGAAAGTTCGGAGTATGTATTCAAATCCATGGAGAAGAAATAAAAACTTTGAGATTCACCGATGACAATGTAATTCTGTCAGAGACAGCAAAGGACTTGGAAGAGCAGTTGAACGAAATGGGCCGTGGCTTGAAAGGAGGATATAAGATAAATATCAACAAAAGCAAAACGAAGATAAAGGAATGTAGTCGAATTAAGTCGGGTGATGCTGAGGGAACTAGATTAGGAAATGTGGCATTTGAAGTAGTAAAGGAGTTTTGCTATTTGGGGAGCAAAATAACTGATGATGGTCGAAGTAGAGAGGATATAAAATTTAGACTGCCAATGGCAAGGAAAGCGTTTCCGAAGAAGAAAAATTTGTTAACATCGAGTATAGATTTTAATGTCAGGAAGCCTTTTCTGAAAGTATTTGTATGGAGTGTGGCCATGTATGGAAGTGAACCATGGACGACAAGCTACCGAAGAATACTGAAGATTAGATGGGTAGATCACATAACTAATGAGGAGGTATTGAATAGAGATGAGATAAGAGGAGCTTGTGGCAGAACTTGACTAGAAGAATGGATCGGTTTGTAGGACATGCTCTGAGACATCGAGGGATCACCAATTTAGTATTGGAGGGCAGCGTGGAGGGTAAAAATCGTAGAGGGAGACCAAGAGATGAATACACTAAGTAGATTCAGAAGGATGTAGGCTGCAGTAGGTACTGGGAGATGAAGCAGCTTACACAGGATAGAGTAGCATGCAGAGCTGCATCAAACCAGTCTCAGGACTGGACAACAACAAGGGAGTTAAAAAGAGAGGAAACATCCTTAATGGAGGTAAATCTTAGCACTCCATCATGAGCGAAACATAAGTTTAATATTCTATTTCTGTGATGCATGATGTAACAGATAAGAGAAGATTTCTTTCCTGCCTTCTGATAAAACACTTAGAGGAAATGTAGCCTATGCCATACTGTTATAGGATTTCCACAAGTAATGATACTTTAGTGATGTGAGAACGCATATATTCCTCGATTTCTTCTGTCTTCGGAAATAACTCGTATAAAAGGCAGAAATGTACATTTCACGTGAGAAATACGTGTTGCGTGGTCAATAACATCTCTGCCTGGGGTTGCGTAAAATAGATTTTTTAATCTGTTGGGTCTGTGTCGGTGTGGAATTGTTTACAACTACTGTGTACATCCAAGCTGCAGCTGCTTGTTTATCAGTGATCTGCGGCTCTCTGCAAGGACGGTCATGAGGCCTCGGCGACCGGCAGTTGCGGATTAGCTCAGCCTGTGACGAGTACGAAGAATGCAGACCTGTGTGATCTCGCCCACAGCAGCGAGAGCTGGCGAAGTGACCAGTGTGCAGGGTGGGTGCGACAGCAGAGGAAGTGTTGTTTTGTGAGATCAGATTCAATATGGGCGTGTGTTTGCACTGGACGTATTGATAACGTGCGAATTCCTACTACTCAATCATCCCCAGATGTCCTCCATGGCCGGGGATGGTGCACTCTGGCATACACGAGCGTCCTAGAATGCGGCTACGGCCGCAGTGACAGTTTCCACCGACCTCCGGGCGCTGAAGCCGACGGCGCTCTTCGTGCGGACCTCGTCACATGAGCGAGCGGGATGTGACAGTGTTTCAGAGATCTCCGACATCTGGCCGTGGCAGCTACTACTATGTACTGGATCATGGTTTAAGTGTGTCGTGTTTAATGCTTCTCAGTAGTTTGCGGTGGACTCTGTCTTTGAGTGGTCTTTGCTGTTTTCTCTATCCAATCACGTAGTACTCTTCCTTCTTCCGAATGTAGTGGAGAGAAACAATTTAGGTATTCTATAGTGCTTTAAAAACACAGTCACGACGCCAAGTTCCTGCTTGATAGCTGTTGTATTCTCCAACAGTTTATTGAACGTAACTTCTTCTACAAGACAATAGCTGGCTGTACAATAGATGTAGACGTCCGTCGATCTAGCCGTAGATATGGTTCCTCTCGGTCGGCTGGTACTTCGATCGGAGGTACAGTACATCGACTTCGGTGATATCTTCTCGCAGATTCTGCTATAGCGGTTGCCATTAGCAGCGGACGAAGACTGGTCTGCCTTCGACCGGCCGGGCCTGTATAGTGAGCTGGAGCCAATAGAAACCCGGCGTAGGAATCGCGGCGACCTCTGCAAGGAGGTTCCTATTAATCGACTGGACTTTTTGGTGTGTTTACCTGATGTCTTCGCCTGTTTGGTTGTTGGTTTGTTTCCCTCATAGTGTGGATGTTATGTGGTGCTGCCTACCATGTAAGGGAACCCGATGGCAGACAGTAGAATAGCGATCTCTGACATCTAGCCATGACGACTTATTACTACTGACTGGATCACTGTTTAAGTGTGTAATGTTTAGTGCTTCTCAATACATCACTGTGGATTCTGTCTGGCAGTGGTATTTACAGTTGTGTCTATTCTATCATGTAGTAGGCCTTCCTCCTTTCGAATGTAGTGGAGAGAACCAAGTTAGGGATTCTGTAGTGCTTTAAGCACCCAATCGCGACGTAAAACTCCTAGTTGATAGCGATCTCTGACGTCTAGCCGTTGCAACATATTACTACGGATTGGATCCCAGTTTAATAGTGTGTTATATTTAGCGCTTCTCAATACATAACATTAAACTCTGTCTTGCATACGGATTTGTTGTTGTTATTGCTGCTATTTCATCACGTGGTAGACCCTTTCCTTCCTCCTTTTTCATCCTGATGTAGCGGAGAGAACCAGTCAACTTTGAAATACCATAGTGCATAAAAAAGAAAATACTCTTAGCAGACCTTTAGTGGTTGGGAACTCTATAACCGTGACGATATAAATTCATGTCGAAATTTGAAATCCCATCTATCATTTAATACACTACCACTTCCAATCGTGATGACAAATGATAATAGGTTTGGATTAGCTAACGAAATTTCTCTTCAGAAAACATAAGACTATTGTTATGCACGCAAACTTCTGTCGCGTGCCTTTCTTTTTCTTTTCGTGTAGTTTTAAACTCATTTTGTTTTAGGCAAATTATTTAAATGAATAAAGTAACAATTTCATTATTATTCCCTTTGGCACATCTTCTGAAGCAGTATTTGTGACATCTTCAAGATGTGACATTCTGCACCAGACTTAATAAAAAAAAGTTCAAATGTGCGTGAATTCCCAAGGGACCAAACTGCTGAGGTCATCGGTTCCTAGACTTACACACTACTTAAATTAACTTTAACTAACTTATGCTAAGAACAACACACACATCCATGCCCGGGGGGGGGGGGGAGGGGGGGGGGGGACTCTAACCTCTGGCGGGAAGGGCCACGCAATCCGTGAGGCCTCAAAGCACGCGGCCACTCTGCGCGTCTCAGATTTAATAGCTCTGAAGCAGTTCGTGAAGTGCACCACAACAAAAGCTGGGACAGTTTACAGTCCATGGCAGAGTGAAATACCTCGTGCTACTTCCTATGTCATCTGCAAAGCAAATTCCACCTCTTCCCCCTCCCCCCCCGTCTCTCTCTCTCTCTCCCTCTCTCTCTCTCTCTCTCTCTCTCTCTCTCTCTCTCTCTCTCTCTCTCTCTTTCCCTCTCTCTCTCTCTCTTTCCCCCCGGTCTCTCTCTCTCTCTTTCCCCCCGTCTCTCTCTCTCTCTCTCTCTCTCTCTCTCTCTCCTCTCTTTTCCCCCCCGTCTCTCTCTCTCTCTCTCTCTCTCTCTCTCTCTCTCTCTCTCTCTCTCTCTCTCTCTCTCTCTCTTTCTCCCCGTCTCTCTCTCTCTCTCTCTCTCTCTCTTTCTCTCTCTCTCTCTCTCTCTCTCTCTCTCTCTATCTCTCTTTCTCTTTCTATATACGAAAATCTTTTTTTAAGGTGTATTTCGAGTCAGCCTGCTACTAGTTTTGTGACATCGTTATTTTGTGTGTGTGAAACAGCTACCGCGCCTATCTTATATCCACCGCATCACCTTCATGTGACTGAAAATTAATTACTTGTTGGATTCAGGAGTATTGCTCCAGAAGGAAGGCGTCGCACATGCGCCTGTATCGACAGGTTGGTTCATGTATACAGACCTCTTGCAATTGAGATGGACGCCGACAGGAAGTGTGTTTTCATTCGAGGTGGGCTTAGCTCGCTGCTACTTGTAGCAGCAGTCATGGGCACTGGCTGTTATGACTCCCCGGCGCATAAGCCAGAGAACGATGCTGCACGCGCCTGCACGGTGACGCAGCCGACAACTGTCATGGGCCCCGGAGTGTCCGGCCGGCGCTGCCTGTGTGGGTGGCGGCACGGGAGGAAGGTTTCCATATACGTTCAAGCCATATGTGACGGTGTGATTACGTGTGTCTATACGCAATCGGAATGAATAAAGTGCCACCATTGTTTAAATATTCCACACACTGCAATCGATTTTCTGACAGATTCTTTATATCAACTATGTTCCATACACCACCTTTTATCCTGAAAATAGTTGAAATAAACAATATTCCACACTTTGTCTAAACTGTTTAAACAATAGTCCGTACACAGCGATCGATCAATGAATATATCAGAATGGGGAGGAGGCTAAAGGAAAACTGAAGGATATTGAATTAATTAATTCATTCATTAATTGGTCTATCAATCTGATACAGTGTAAAGGGGAGAGGTATTCAAATAACCTGAAGCAGCTCATCAGTGCCGAAAGTGATACAATTGAGCTATTTCCAACAATTTTTTCAACCAATTTAATTATCAATTAATTTGATATCAGAAGCGGTACTGGGTTTCTGAGATGGTGGAGAGGAGGTGGGGTAACACGGAAAACCACTTAATTGAACAATAGATTAAGGACTTGTCGATCATAAGGACGGAATATCCCCAGGGGGTCGTAATCTTTGTAGGAGAAAAATAGGTTAAAGACCAGTCAATCAAAAGAGAACAATACGTTTGCTCCTGAATTTATGCTTTCCCTTGAATGTAGGCAATACACCTTAACAAAACGCACTGCTGCTGGCCTTGTCCCTGAGCTATCAAATACATGACTGCTAAATGAGGAAATAATGCTCTTCGAAATGGAACTCTGAGAGATCTGCTACCCGCTCATTCTGGAAGATGAGATTATGTGTATAATCATCAACTTTCGACACAAACTCTTCAAATTTCAATATGTTACAATGCTTTCCACATTTTTGCAAATAACCAACAACACCTCTGTGTTTTGTTTCTAACATATGTGTGCTGTGGTAACAGTATAGTTTACACCATGAGATGTTCACCTTTCTTTGAGAGCCAATTGATCGAAACATGTTAATGTCAGTTTAGCATCTGACACAGACCTTGCAGTCATGGTAGAAAAACAAAATGTATGGCAGTGTAAAAAACTGTAGTCATACCGTATTTGGATGTTTTACAACTGGAAAACAATGTATTAAACTGCTTGTGAAAAGACAAACACAGAAACGCTCTCTTGTGATTGGTAGCCTGTGGATTCAATAAATCTTGGCACAGATCTCTGCAAGGGACTTCGATCACTTGTCACCTACTGCACCTACTGCAGTTGCAAGGAGAGCTTCTGTAAAGTTTGGAAGATAGTAGACGACGTACTGGCAGAAGTAAAGCTGTGAGGACGGGGCTTGGGTGGCTCAGTTGGAAAAGCGAAGGTCCCGAGTTGGAGTCTCTGTCCGGCACACAGTTTTAATCTGGCAGGAAAGTTTATTATCAGTGCACACTCCGCTGGAGAATGAAAATTTCATTCATAACCTTACATTTTTATTCTCAGACCACAAAATCTGTTCCATTATTTTTGGATTGCCTTTATCTTTCATTTTTCCTACAAATTTCTTCTTGATTTGCAGGTTAACATAAATATAATTTCAGGGTACTCTCTTGTATAAAATTGATCAATCAGCGATTTCATATCTTCATAAAAATCTTTAGTTTATATATTATATATACACTCCTGGAAATGGAAAAAAGAACACATTGACACCGGTGTGTCAGACCCACCATACTTGCTCCGGACACTGCGAGAGGGCTGTACAAGCAATGATCACACGCACGGCACAGCGGACACACCACGAACCGCGGTGTTGGCCGTCGAATGGCGCTAGCTGCGCAGCATTTGTGCACAGCCGCCGTCAGTGTCAGCCAGTTTGCCGTGGCATACGGAGATCCATCGCAGTCTTTAACACTGGTAGCATGCTGCGACACCGTGGACGTGAACAGTATGTGCAGTTGACGGACTTTGAGCGAGGGCGTATAGTGGGCATGCGGGAGGCCGGGTGGACGTACGCCGAATTGCTCAACACGTGGGGCGTGAGGTCTCCACAGTACATCGATGTTGTCGCCAGTGGTCGGCGGAAGGTGCACGTGCCCGTCGACCTGGGACCGGACCGCAGCGACGCACGGATGCACGCCAAGGCCGTAGGATCCTACGCAGTGCCGTAGGGGACCGCACCGCCACTTCCCAGCAAATTAGGGACACTGTTGCTCCTGGGGTATCGGCGAGGACCATTCGCAACCGTCTCAATGAAGCTGGGCTACGGTCCCGCACACCGTTAGGCCGTCTTCCGCTCACGCCCCAACATCGTGCAGCCCGCCTCCAGTGGTGTCGCGACAGGCGTGAATGGAGGGACGAATGGAGACGTGTCGTATTCAGGGATGAGAGTCGCTTCTGCCTTGGTGCCAATGATGGTCGTATGTGTGTTTTGTGGCGTGCAGGTGAGCGCCACAATCAGGACTGCATACGACCGAGGCACACAGGGCCAACACCCGGCATCATGGTGTGGGGAGCGATCTCCTACACTGGCCGTACACCTCTGGTGATCGTCGAGGGGACACTGAATAGTGCACGGTACATCCAAACCGTCATCGAACCCATCGTTTTACCATTCCTAGACCGGCAAGGGAACTTGCTGTTCCAACAGGACAATGCACGTCCGCATGTCTCCCGTGCCACCCAACGTGCTCTAGAAGGTGTAAGTCAACTACCCTGGCCAGCAAGATCTCCGGATCTGTCCCCCATTGAGCATGTTTGGGACTGGATGAAGCGTCGTCTCACGCGGTCTGCACGTCCAGCATGAACGCTGGTCCAACTGAGGCGCCAGGTGGAAATGGCATGGCAAGCCGTTCCACAGGACTACATCCAGCATCTCTACGATCGTCTCCATGGGAGAATAGCAGCCTTCATTGCTGCGAAAGGTGGATATACACTGTACTAGTGCCGACATTGTGCATGCTCTGTTGCCTGTGTCTTTGTGATCATGTGATGTATCTGACCCCAGGAATGTGTCAATGAAGTTTCCCCTTCCTGGGACAATGAATTCACGGTGTTCTTATTTCAATCTCCAGGAGTGTATATGTAATGTGCTCGATGTCTACACGCAGATGGTATTTGTATTTTTGATGTATCAGAAAGATATTTGGTATAATCTTGTAGGAAGTCCTATTAAAATGTGTGTCATGACTGGTTAATGTCTGGATGCAGATACACTCAAGCTCATAAATTAAGGATAATTGCAGAATGTGGTGCTATACAACGTGGCACTACACAAAAATCTCCCTAATAGCACAGGAACATAGGGAACACACACGACACAGACTGTAAGTCCACGGTATTGGTGATAAGTTGGGAAAACCGTCCCAAAACTCATGTGCTACAAATCGCCACTGTTTTCTGCGCAAGTACCCAGACATCAATATGGGATATAATCACCATGAACACGTACACAGGCTGCAAAAAGAATTGGCATACTCTGTATCAGGTGCTCGAGAAGCTGCTGGGTTATTCTTGCCCCAGTGCCTGTCGGAGCTCCTCAAGTGTCGTAGGGGCTCGAAGACGTGCAGCGACACGTCGACCGAAAGCAGCCCAGACGTGCTCGATGGGGTTTAGGTGTGGAGAACAGGCAGGCCACTCCTTTCGCCTGATATCTTCTGTTTCAAGGTACTCCTCCACGATGGCTGCTCGATGGGGCCGTGCGTTATCATCCATCAGGAGGAAGGTGGGACCCACTGCACCCCTCAAAAGGCGGACATACTGGTGCAAAATGACCTGTTACAGTTCCTCTGTCAAAGACATTCAGCGGTCTACGTGCGCCAATCATAATCCCACTCCACACCATCAAACCACGACCTCCATACGGGTTCCTTTCAAGGACAATTAGGGGGTCGGCATCTGGTTCCTGGTTCACGCCAGATGAAAACCCGGCGAGAATCACTGTTCAGACTATACCTGGACTCGTCCTTGAACATATCCTGGGACCACTGTTCAAATGACCATATACTGTGTTCTTGACACCAGGCTTTATGGGCTCTCCCGTGAGCAGGGGTCAGTGGAATGCCCCTTGCAGGTTTCCGGGCGAATAAACCATGTCTGTTCAGTCGTCTGTAGACTGTGTGTCTGGAGATAACTGTTCCATTGGCTGCGGTAACGTCCCGAGCAAGGCTACCTGCAGTGCTCCCTGGCCGTCTGCGGGCATTTATGGTGAGATATCGGTCTTATTGTGGTGTTGTACACTGTGGGCGTCCCGTACTGTAGCGCCTCAACACGTTTTCTGTCTGCTGGAGTCGTTGCCATAATCTTGAGATCACACTCTGTGGCACACGGAGTGCCCGTGCTACGACCTGCTGTGTTTGACCAGCCTCAAGTTGCCCTCATATTCTACTTCTCATAACGTCGTCAATATGTGTTCTTTGAGCCATTTTCAACACACAGTCACCATTAGAACGTCTGAAAACATCTGCACACTTACTCGCTACACCATACTCTGACATGTACCAACACACGTCTGCGTATGTGGACTGCTGCCAGCGCCACAGCAGGTCAAATCCACCGCATGGTCATAAAAATGGTTCAAATGGCTCTGAGCACTATGAGACTTAATATCGGAGGTCATCAGTCTCCTCGAACTTTGAACTACTTAAACCTAACTAACCAAAGGACATCACACACATCCATGCCAGAGGCAGGATTCGAACCTGCGACCGTAGTGGTCGCGCGGTTCCAGACTGAAGCACCTAGAACCGCTCGGCTACCAGGGCCGGCCCTCATGGTCATACCTCGAGGTGATTTAAACCAGAAAACCACCCACCAGAGCGTTGTTTCACCATGTATCAGCATTATCCTTAATTTATGAGCATGAGTGCAGTTCATAGTTTTTTTTTACCTACTATGGATCTTGTAAACTTGCGATGAGGAGTGCTCTCAAATGTACTGAATGATCGTGTATATGCTGATCTGTATCGTTATTTCATACGTCTGAAATGAATGTAATGTTCTCGTGCATTATAGGTTGTAATTTGAACATTCATAATGCTCCCAAGCTATACCGATTTTGCTCATAAAACGAATAGCATTCTACTGTCTCTATTTTATTATCATTATTATCACAAATACTACAACACAAGAATCTGTTGCTATTGCGAATAATGTCTGCTGAATGACAGAAACTTTACGCAAAGTTCGCTAGAGGCGAGTCATGGCGCAAAAAATATCAGACGTCGGCAGACATACAGTATTTGTTTTCGAAGTATTGCTGGAATCTTATGGGATTCTCTACTAGGTGCATTAGGAGATTCCATTGCAAGGTATGCTCTCCAGATTTGTTTTTTACATTTTGGAATTGCCAGTGCGATATAGGAAGGGATTGGTAAAACGGAAACTGCCATGCTCTGAAACCATGTAATTTTGACTATTAAACTAAAAAGAAATGGTTCAACATAGATATTTTTCCTTGGAGTTTAAATTCCCGCTTTCTCTTTCCTCCAATGAAAGTTTCGAAATAACGAGAACATTCTATAGTGATCAGTAGCTTTTGCAGCCATGTAGTGGAAGTTATTTTGGTTTCACACATGGTGGGCCTGTATAGGTGACGTGAGATAAATTAATACATATGTCAGATGTGTACCACCGACATCTGCAGTTCCGTCATCTTTAATCGGTGGCAGCGGTGTAGGTTTTTCCTTTCTTTCTTTCTTTTTTGGTTATATGTCACAAAAGAAATGGGAGACGAGGGAGAGAGAGACATGCGAATTGTAGCCAGGAGTCAAACATAAAAGAATGACTGTATAGGTGACGTTCTATGTTGTATATTGTAATTCAAGCATCTAAAAAGGATAAACTTCCCACGTGCGTGACAATTTATAATTTGAACACATTGAATACTCTCAAACTATACCGGTTTTGCTCAGTAAACTAAACGAATATAGGACTTCGCTTATTATCGTGGAAACAGGACATTTATTAACGTCGCAAATGTGTTTTCCTTTCTTAATAAATACCCACTATTAAGAGGTGCGTTGATGTTAAATACAATTATTAAAGTGATGGGTACTGTATCGCAGAACGACGGGCACTTGCGGGAGCAGTCTGCTGGAGGCGTGGGTACATGCTGCAGTTTAGACAAACAAGTCGCATTAGGAGTAGCCGCTTTGTTCTGTGACCCGCTGCTGTCGCAGCGTATTGTGTATGTCAGCATCGTTAGTGGTGACAGACTGTCTGGAACACCCAGACACATGCTCAGCTGGTCGGAGGTGCTGTCCGCCTGCAACGTAGGCGCTGGCAGCGCGCTGGACGGTAGCAGCTCTCCGTTAGAAAAGGCGACCTGGAGAGTTCTCCAGAATTTCGAATTTCGTTGCTCTCCAGGGGGGGGGGGGGGGGAGGGGTACCAGGCTTTCCAAGAAATAAGTTTCACAGACTGCAGGGAGCGAACGACTATGAATGAGTTCCGAAGATCGGAGATAGTAGATCACTGCCACCAGATTGATCTCTTCGTGGACCATCAGCAACAGGATAGAAAAGGCCTGTATCCGCAGCTACGGTGGGGATAGGGTGGGAGAAGGAGAGATGAGGGAAGGCAAGAGTGCCTCCAAGTTGGCTAGTTCGTGATTTCGCATTGGGAAGAACACACGTGCTACCCTCTCTTGGTGCGTTCTTGTTGGATGACGATTTTTCCCAAGCCCCAGTACATATGTCACACTATCACCGGTTGATTATGAGTACTGGTTTCTTTTTTCATAATAATTTCGATGTTTAATTAGAACACTGAAGCAATTTCCAGCAGTTGTGGTGTTGTGATTGGCTTTTTTTAAATTTCGGTCACCTGGTCTGCAGCTCGCTGGGTAGCCGCACTGTCATAAGACGCCTTGTCACGGTCCGTGCGGCTCCCCTCGTCGGAGGTTCGAGTCCTCCCTCGGGCATGGATGTGTGTGTTGTTCTTAGAGTAAGTTAGTTTAAGTTACATTAATTAGTGTGTAAGCTTAGTGACCGATGACCTCAGCAGTTTCGTCCGATAGGTCTCACCATAAATTTCCCATTTTTCCTGGGCTGCAGACTGGTTGTTGAGCAATGCAGCGGGGGTCGTATAGAGCAAATTCTGACTCCAAACAGCGATAGACACAGGCCTCAGCTCTATATTTACAGGTAATAGTAAACACCTATGTGTGCAAATGTAGCATCTCGTCAGTTGCCGAGCGCGATTAGCCGAGTGGTCTCGGGCGCTGCAGTCATGGACTGTGCGACAGGTCCTGGCGGAGGTTCGAGTCCTCCCTCGGGCATGGGTGCGTGTGTTTGTCCTTAGGATAATTTAAGTTAAGTAGTGTGTAAGCTTAGGGACTGATGACCTCAGCAGTTAAGTCCCATAAGATTTCACACACATTTGAACATTTTCTCGTCAGTTGGACACAATTCCAGCCAAAAATTAGGATAGTACATTCCACTCCAGCCTTTTTCCCGCCTGCTTGTAGGGGAAGTGACCATCCTATGAAGAGGTTGAGCACATCTGCCACCAGGTTCGAGTGGTATTGTGATTTTTTTTCCCAGCAGAATAAGACCAGTCGCATGACATTGTCATAACATTTCAGCTGTATTGCGATATTAGGCATATTATTATGTAATTACGACCGATCTTTATGATTAATTACGTAATTAGTACCAATTTTCACTTCAGTTTCCCAACCAAAATATATGAAGTACACTAATCTAAACTTACTCTCCTGCATCTGCACTGTTTACGTGTGGTGTGGGCTGCACTTGGGCTTTCCATCCAGAAGAATTGGGGTTTGAGTCACAGAAAGGGCACCGTCGTTTTGAATTTCCCCCAATACCCCTTTGGGGATCAGGGGGAGGGTTGGGGTTGGGACATGAGCATAGTCTTGGGACAAAGAAATTCCCGCCATCTTTGAAATTTGCACTATGTTCTTAATTTACCACCAAATCTCCTAATTCTCGCCAGTTTTCGAAATTACAATCAAAATGGTAGGTGGTGGAGGGGGTGGTTGAGGGCTGAAGAGGGAGAGGAGGTGGGGATCTACATGCCAGTTGGGGAAAACACACGGTGTCATCTGGGGTTGTGGGTGGGGGTGACGGTGGGTAATTAATTGATAAATTTAATTAATTTGCATGTCAGTTTCACATCAAAGGTGTCTTTGGAAACCCATCACGCTATTACTAACTTAGCCACCAAATAAATGGAAAAGTAATTCCCCGTATTTTTATTTCACGAAAAATTTCGTTGTTGAAAAAAATTGTCTCACATCTTTACATACACAGATAATAGTGTGTCCTCATCAGTGTATTACTGTTTTACGCAATAAGCGAAAGTACATGCTTCTGCTATCATGTGAAAACTGTCATTACGTCATTTGATGTCTGGTATAGACACTGAAATGAGTGGTAGATGTTTGATGTTAGTTACGAATAAAATAATACAATAACAGTATTTTAGTAATCAGGAATATTGCAGCACAGGTACATGATAATCATTTTTCGGGTGTCTCACGTATAACTTTCGTTGGGAAAAGAAACTAATGATGAACATCCGGGAAACATACGTTAACGTTTCAGTAGACATTCAAGATTTTCAGTAGACATCGTTTCAGGTGCGACAGCTCGCTACAAGGTAACTGGAAGCGCATCCAACAGTACCTCTATTGTCTCAGCTCATAGCAACGCACCGTGAGTCCATATATCTCGGATGAGCAGCACAGATATTTGAGATCCTCGAAATGGACGTGAAGAGGCGCCTGGCGCATCTCAGCTAGCCACATTATTCACCAGAGCCACAACCAGAAAATTCTCCTGACCTGTACACACAACAGACGACCTGAAACTTGATGCTAAATTGAGAGTTAACGAGAAATCCTGAAGAAAAACGATGCCAGCGCCAGGTGGCGCCACGGCGGTGCGTCATTTTCTAATGCGCTGCCACCTGATCGCTGCACACTACGTTTTCCACGACGCTACGCTGATGCGCAGTTGCACCTTTACACTATGCGAGTAATCATTACCTCCCAAGAGGAACAAGTACACTCTCGCATGACATTTCGAGAAAACTGTTCGCTTAAAAAATCATAATTTCACATCATAGAGTCTTAGATCGCTACTTGACAATCGTCTAGTTAATTTTTCATTACTGGTGATATATTTTATGATGTTTCGAAATTAAGTAATCCTTTTGGAGTGTTTACATTGAAATACGTATAGTCTGTTCAAAATTACTGTAGCATTCACCTGTCGGTAGGAGCACGTCTAGGAGCGTGACAGAGTTGCTGCGTGTCGATCAAACTCGTGAACTATTCGCTGTATATGTATGTAAATGTCATAATTTGTTCTGGAAGAGTTACGCTATATTTTGATTTTTGTTTTATCTGCGGCCACAAATTAATGAGACTATATACGGACAGTTAACGAAAAAGTACTTTTTGAAAACGAATCCAAATTTTAGACACGCGGGAAACTTTCTTTATTAAAGTTCTGAGGACACAGTATGTGAACTAAACCTTGAGGATACATCATATTATCATCTGTGTTAAACGGGAACTCTGCAGCACACCTCTAACGCGAGGTAGTTTGACTTAAATTTGACGCACAATGATCCGCAATCGCATCAAGTACCATTAAATCGCTTGCACAGTCTCTTACGAGTAACAGAATGTAAGTAACCTGTTATTAGTTTTTCTGATCCGTCTCCTTATTCGTAACAAACCAAAAAACCCATCTTAAATGGAGTGACCTCTACTGCGAGCAAGAATAAAAGCGATACAAAAAACAGCTCCTTATTATTGCAGCATGTATGATATAAACAGTAATATGTTTATGTGTGATAGGGATTGAATGCCTGAGAAGAACTTCATTTGTTTGGTTGCTTACACGGCTTTCTTTAAAATTTCTACTTAGGACATTATAATTTTGTTATGTGGCTACACAGGATGTGACCTGCGCTTAGCAGGCATGGAACTAAATCCACTTGTGCTCAATTTCTTATGATAATGGAAAAACTTCACTGACATCTCTCGTCGCTGTGACGCATGCTTGAAGTGTCACTGTCACTGTCACTGTTGTTATGAAATTAAATGATCATCACCACAGGAATTTCCAAAACAGATATTGCATGCCATGTTTCCTGCGTATCTTCGACGACTTTCTTCCAGTCTTCGTTGATGACGTTCCTAACCGATTTTTGTGAATACTTCGACTGCAAAATTTTTTGTGGTAAGGGCTGTGGGACCAGACTGCTGAGGTCATCGGTCCCTAGGCTTACACATTAATTAAACTAACTTAAATTAACTTAGGCTAAGGACAACGCACACACTCATGCCCAAGGGAAGACTTCAACCTTCCGACGGGGGGAGCCGCGCGAACCGTGATA
Source organism: Schistocerca gregaria (assembly GCF_023897955.1). Classification (NCBI taxonomy): domain Eukaryota; kingdom Metazoa; phylum Arthropoda; class Insecta; order Orthoptera; family Acrididae; genus Schistocerca; species Schistocerca gregaria. The sequence goes on from NC_064931.1 coordinate 282,499,519, forward strand.
AGACGCCTGAGACCGCACGGCTACCTCGCGCGGCTGCTTCGACTGCAGAGAGATTTAATTTATTATTATTACTGGCCCCATATCCTGTAATTTTGTCCCATATGAATGCTACTGGGCTTGAGTGGCAGTGGTAAGGTGGTAGCCCTACGGTTACTATGCCCACATGTTTTTGCAAGTTCGTCCATTTCATATTTATGATACTGGTTTGTGGAGCGATATTATTTACGTGAGTTACACATTTTTAAGGTTGTCACTTACATCGACTTTACGTCACTGAAAACAATCAATCATTTCCTCCTCTAGTTGTGCCACTGTAGGTGCCATGTCAACAACAATCTAGAAGGATTGTTGATGGTTTTCTCAGCTTGTGATTCTACGAACCACTTTGTAAATGTAATTTGGTTCATTTCTTTATGACAATCTACTACACTTTTTTTTATTTAAAGAGGTTACCAATGTTTTGGAGAAAACCTAGTGATGTGTCTGCGTGATGAAGAATACGTCTCTCCCTTTGCAGCAAGGCACTGCCATTGTCCTTTGATGGTATCGTCTGGTTAGACTTGCTTGACATCGTGACCAAGGTTGCCCCACGTTTGATGAAGCTACACCACTTCGTCGATATTCATGGTACGGATCTGCCTTAAAATTGTGCATCGCGATGCAGCTATATCCTCCCTCTCCATCAACAGCTTACAGCCACGTGAATGTCAATAGTGAAAGGCTAGGTTACATAAAACTGTGAATAACGATGTGCGACTGATTGTAAGAAGTTAAGGTAACATAAGTGTGACCAACAGCCTGCAGTGTATCGGATGCCCCATTCTGCAGCAATAATCGTAATCAAGACGGCGACTGATATCTTCCGCAAACAAATCTATATTCGTAATCCACTTATCCATACAACGTTTGCCGCCCGGGATTAGCCGAGCGGTCTGGGGCGCTGCAGTCATGGACTGGCTGGTCCCGGCAGTGGTTCGAGTCCTCCCCCGGGAATGTGTGTGTGTGTGTGTGTGTGTGTGTGTGTGTGTGTGTGTTGTTGTTGTTGTTGCTAGGATAATTTAGGTTAAGTAGTGTGTAAGCTTAAGGGACTGATGACATTAGCAGTTAAGTCCCATAAGATTTCACACATATTTGAACAAATACAACGTTTTGTCACAGGGACTTTGTGTTTCGATGTTTCTCTAGCTTTCCTTCTTTCTGGATAATTTCCTTCCAACCCTTAACAACGGTCTTTTTGCTTATATTAAGAGCTGCAGTAGTTGTATTGATTACCTTGTTAACGGATAGCTCTGGGGCACCATTAAATTGTTTAGTCTCAAAGTAAGCATGTAACAGGAAAACTCTTCTTTTGCACACGTACGGAAATTTCCTGTCCAAGAGGGTGACGTTGAACTTTTCTACTAGAAACTTTCAAGGAACTCCCTACTTGTAATTTCGTAGACTTTCCCGGCGTAGTAACTTCTGATATTCTTCACGGGTTTGCAGCCGGATCATGTCGTCGTCCAGACACAATATTTCGGCGGACCAGCTGGCCGCCATCTTCAGGTGAGTTAATGCTAGTGCACTGCCTCGCCGGAAGTGAATTCCAGCCACAACGACGGAAACCTTTATACACCATGAATAGAGCACGCGCGTGCGTGAGATGTTGGGCAGCGCCTCCTGGCGGCAAGTAGACACGCAGCGCGCCGGTGGGGGAAAGCGGCAGAAACGATAAATCGCAACAGCACCAGTTGGAAGAATCCAATGATCGAAAAGAAGACCGTTGTTGTTTAATTTAGGACAAAATTGGATTCCATATCTTACTTAGAGGAAAGCCTTTATCCCTGTTAATAATACTACTGAATAATCTAATTCCAATGGATTCTTTAAGAACAGATTCCCAATAGCGAGAAGCAGGAGAGATCAATTGTGTCTTGTCATACATCATCCTGTGTCCTTCGTTAAGGCAATGTTCCGCCACTGCCGACTTCTCAGGCTGGAACAACCAAGTGTGCCGATGATGTTTCATGCACCGGTCCTGAATGGTTCGAATTGTTTGACCAATATACTTCTTTCCACAGTGGCACAGAATTTCATAAACCCTGGGCCCCCTCAAGCCCAAATTATCTTTAACTGAGCGAAGAACGGCTATAGTCTTGGCCACCGGCGTAAAGACACTTTTAATATCATATTTTCTTATAATTATTGAAATTTTGGATGATATACTTCCCGCAAAGGGTAAATAAGCAACAGCTTTAAAAGTATCATCTATTGGCTCGCGTGACAGACCAAACTGTTTGGTCCGGCTGCATACCTGTGAAGAATATCAACTCCCTACTTGTTCTGTATCAAACACCAAATAACAGTAACAACAAATAAAATAACTCGCGCAACCTAAAAAACGAACACAAAGAAAGACACATGGTGCTACGATCACACAGCACAGCAGGCTGATTGCAACTGAAGCACACTGCAAGTGGGATGTGCTATGGTTGAGGGGTGAAGATTTGTCAACTTCAGATGCTTGCTGCTTCTACAGGCCTCATAGGTTCGCTGGAATGCAATCCGTGCTTCCCGAGTGCGCCCCCTCTCCCCCCCCCCCCCCCCAACCCAAAAAACTTTCGCCGTAGCTGTCAGTCCTAAAGTACTTTCGAACAGGCTGCAGACGCTAGGAATTCACGTCAGTAGAGCGTAAAGTCATACTTTAGTACGTAAAAAGTATAGCTAACGTATCCAAACTACAGGATAGTTATAATTAAAATTTCGCTACTTGTGAAGACCCACCCCCCCCCCCCCCCCCCCCCCCCCCCGTGAAAAACGAGTTATTGTAGGATAATGAAAGTTTGTGGAAACATTTTTCAGTACTATATAGTAGTGCCTGTGTCATTCCAAGTTACGATGCAATGCTGCGACTCTAGCCGTTATGAAATACTTTAAATCTATTTGCAGTTTCGAATATGGACACCATCAGCTGCGTAATGGAATGACGACAATGACCGGAGCTCGAACCCGGATTTTCCGCTTATCTGGAGAAATCGCCTTACCATTAGGCTATTCGAGCACAACTCATGGTCATACCCAAACTATCATCGTAGTCAACCATATGTCTACAACCGCTACTCTTACATCCATTTCGTATATGCAAGAATTTATGAAAAATTCATTCCATCGTCATTTGGAATAACACAGACACTGCAATATAGTATTTATCTGCCGTGATTTTCAAATAAATTGTCTCCACCGTACGGGAATATACATAAAGGGTGTACGAGTACAGGTTGTAGACACATGGTTGACGACATATGAAAGTTTGAGTCTGTTCGTGAGCCGTGTTCGGATACACTAATGGCAGACGGCACAGTAGGTCAGCGCGTTCCGCAAGAAAAAAAAATGGCCAAGTGAAGTATACAACGATGAACTTGAAGGACTACCAGATCACCCAGACCAAGTGTCGAACACAGTCACAAACTAAGCGAAAAAACAATAAGTAAATAAGTACATAAATAAACAAAATGAAAGGCTACTACTCGCGGTAATCGGGAAACTCGGGTTGAATTCCGGTCTGGCACAAATTTTCATTGTTATCATTCTATTATACAGCTGAAGATTCTCCATATTCATAACTACGAATACGTTTCATAACGCCCGTAGACGCGGCAATGCCTGTTTCTTCAGACGTGCATGGTTTGGCTCAATTGGTTCAAATGGCTCTGAGCACTATGGGACTTAACATATGAGGTCATCAGTCGACTAGAACTTAGAACTAATTAAACGTAACTAACCTAAGGACATCACACACATCCATGCCTGAGGCAGGATTCGAACCTGCGACCGTAGCGGTCGCGCGGTTCCAGAATGTATCGCCTAGAACCGCATGGCCGTCCGTACATGGTTTGCTGGTTCATTTGGTAGAGGACATCAAACAGCGAGGTCATCGGTCCCATTGGATCAGGGAAGGATGGAGAAGGAAGACGGCCGTGTCCTTTCAAAGGAACGATCCCGGTATTTGCCTTAAGCGATTTAGGGAAATCACGGGAAATCTAAATGAGAATGGCCAGACGCAGGTTTGAACCGTCCTCCTCCAGAATGCGGGCCCAGTGTGCTAACCACTGCTCCATCTCGTTCGGGAGACATGCATGCATCTCCGAAGGAACATTGCATCGTAATTTAGAGTAACACGGGCACTACAGTACAGTAGTTATCCGCCGACACCCAATGGCCAAGCAACTTTCAAGTAAAATGTCTCTCCTGTGTGGGAGTGCACACAGTTGATGTGCGAGCACGGGTTGTAGACACATCATTGACGAAATATGGAATTTTGCTAATGGCTGTGAGTGTGCTCTGATAGCCTAATGGCTCTAGTGCGGTCTCTTAGCGTATTCGGTCAGAGGGTTGGCTGCCCTCTGTAATAAAAAGATTGTATAAAATAAATAAACTTAGTGAACGGATCAACCATTAATCTGAACGCGTGTCATGGAACGTCCGCCCCGAACAAATGTTGAGAACAATAAGGAAAAAAAAAAATGAAATAAAATAGTGGCAAGGCAACCGCTAGCGATAAGTTCTAGATCCTGGTTTCAGTAGCGGTCGAGCACAAATTTACACTGTCGTCATTCTTTTATACAGCTGACGGTTGTCCATATTCGCAGCTGAGAATATATCATTTCCCAATTGTTCGCAACAGTTTTCGAATGGCGGACAGTGGAATGTTCACCTGTCGTGACACAGCTCGTGTACTGCTTCATGATCGCACAATGCATATAATGGGTTCAGCCATGGAAATAGTAACTCCTTCAACAATTTGTGGCGGCCTCTCCAAGGAACAATCCCCATATGATCAATTAATTCAGACTTATCTATCATGCTGTTCAATCCTGGTGCGCCACGATATTTCCGTATTTATTTAATGCTTCAATACTCGCGAAGAGCACCAGTATTACTGCTATTGTTTTGATAAAACAGCTCCACGAGATCTCCACGCCCAGACTCATATTGACTGTGCAACTGTAAAGCACAATGATGCTTGTGTTTCAATCATTCGTCCCCGTGCCGGTACCAGAGTCTATTGGCAAGTCATGACACTAACACTACTAACAACACAAATCCAGCAGCTTTCAATTTGAACATCATTCCTATAAAGTTGAATGCTCATACGATAAATGATTTTTCGTCTGCACCGGCTGAAGTAATGTAAGTTTAATTTTAACCAAGCTGTATTTTAAAAGTGATTTATCGAAGGACACTGGAGCAACAGAGAGTACCTAAACACTGGAAAAAAGAGCAGTTCATTCCCGTTTTCAAGAACTGTCGTCGGAAAGATGCGCATAGTTCTGGGCCTATATTTTCTGATGTCAGTCTGTTGTAAATTTACAGAACTTGTTTTACCCGCACGCATTACGACGTCTCTTGAGAACGAAAATCTTCGGCATAAACATAAACATGGATTCCGCAGGCATACATCTTGCAAAACTCAGCTCTTTCTGTTCATCTATACGTCCAGGAGAGTTGTAGAGAAAAACACTCATATTGATGAGTATCTTAACTGCAAGAAGATATCCAGTACAGTTCTGCATTGTCGTTCAGTGAAAAAAGTACGAGCTTACCGAGAATCGGAGCAGATTTGTGATTGGATGCAGGACTTCCTAAGAGATAGAATTCAATTCGTCTATCTCAGCGGAACGAAGTAGACAAACGTAAACGTAATTCCAGGAGAACCCGAAGGGAGTGTGATAGACCCGTTACTATTTGCAACTTATATCAGTTTTCTAGTTCTAGTGGATAACGTTGGAAGCTCATCGAGGTTATTCGTTGTTACCTGTGTTTAAGGCTGCAGCACCGGAATACTGTAGCGAAATTTAGTTGGTCAGCACAGGATCGGTTGGATGGTTTTTTGAGAGGAGCGGGCAAAACAGCGAGGTCATCGGTCCCATCGGAATAGGGAAGAATGGTGAAGGAAGTCAGCCGTGCCCTTTCGAAGTAACCATCCAGGTATTTGCGTGAAGCAATTTAGAGAAATTACGGGGAACCTAAACCAGGATGGCCGGATGCGGGTTTGGACTCTTGTCCTCCTGAATGCGACTCCAGTATGGTAACCACTGCTCCACCTCGCTCGATAGCAGAGGGTCGAAGATCTGTGCAGCCACTTGCAGTTGACGTTGAACGTAAATAAACATTCACTACTGACATTCACTATTGTTCGGTTTCACTATTTGTGACATTGTCACCGGAAACAGTAACTACCAAACAATACGTCAGAGTTTTACTAAGCGACACTATAAACTTCGAGGGGAGTAGAGCATGTTCCTGAGGAAGAAATTGAGGATAGGAACCCGAGTATGGAAGCGTTATCCAACGATGCTACAGATCGTCGAAGTTATAGGCTCCGGGCCGGCCTCTGTGGCCGTGCGGTTCTAGGCGCTACAGTCTGGAACCGCGTGACCGCTACGGTCGCAGTTTCGAATGCTGCCGCGGGCATGGATGTGTGTGATGTCCTTAGGTTAGCTAGGTTTAAGTAGTTCTAAGTTTTAGGGGACTGATGACCACAGATGTTAAGTCCCGTAGTGCTCAGAGCCATTTGGACCATGATAGGCGCCGGCGTCAGCCGCTATGCCACCCCTTCGGCAGGAGAAGCGACCCTTTGCGTCAAACCGGTGGAGTTCACGTGTGAAGCGTATATAGTCACTACGTTTTGAAGAGGATATGTTAGGTAGAGTCGACGCAGACCCATCAACAGGCACGTTCGATGTGGTACACGCGTTGCAAAGCAACCACCTAGCGGTTTGGAGGGAGATGCACGAGGAGGGAGGGCAACCATTCCATGTTCGGGAAGCACAGGTGTTTACGGCCGGTGACGTTGTTCAACAAATGGTTCAAATGGCTCTGAGTGCTATGGGACTCAACTGCTGAGGTCATTAGTCCCCTAGAACTGAGAACTACTTAAACCTAACTAACCTAAGGACATCACACACATCCATGCCCGAGGCAGGATTCGAACCTGCGACCGTAGCAGTCGCACGATTCCGGACTTCGCGCCTAGAACCGCGAGACCACCGCGGCCGGCTGACGTTGTTCCTTACGTGGAGTTCGTGCAGTGGTGTGAGCCACATAGCCACATTACAATGCATACTTTTTGTTCATAGACGAGACATCCTTCAAGTGTGAGGGTTTCTTCAAAGCTCACAGTTTTCACATTTGGTTGGAAGGGAACCCCCACGTTACCCACTAACGAGGACATCGAGAAGAGTTTACCATACATTTATTGAATGGAATGATGAACGTTTACTTATTTGGCTTTTACATGCTTCCTCTTCGACTCCGAGGCGACAGACATGCAACGTTCGTTCGAGAAGTGCTGCGAGAATTACTGGGGATACCAAGAGACGTTTGTTGCTGATCATAAGTAACTGTTGAAGGAGACCAAACAGTTAAGGTTATCAGTCTCCTACTCACACACATACCCCACCCAGTACAGAAGCCGAGTGCCCAATGTCTCTGCGTACAGAGTAAAATCTATGTGCAAGTGAGGTAATATGTTTTAAATGCCCAAGACGCATGTATCGGAGACAAAAAATGGGACCTAAACCTGCTGGACGTTTTCTTGTGCGGTCATCTGAAGAATGTGGTGTATGAAACGCTTGTGGAGTCACTTTCAAGGATACTTTCAGCAGTAGAAGCTTTCCGTTTGCTAAAATACCGAGTCCTGCTGCGTGAAGAAGTCCGCAACTGCTTACTGTTCATTGATATTCGAATGGAATCGTCGATATTTCAAGGCTTTCTTTAAGGTACTGAAGATGTGATAATCACATGAGGAGACATCAGGAATATATTGCGGGACTCGAATGTCTCCCACGTAAGTTGGCGAAACTCCATAGTCATGACATTCGTGATAAGGGGATGTGCGTTATCATGAGCTTGGCTCACCATTCCAGAACAGTCGTTTTCGACACACGTGCTGCCGCATACACATTCTTCAGTCTCCTAAGGATATCTACTGGTGTTTGTCCTTCGGCACCCAAGACAAAAAGAGCAGCACATTGGACCTGTTGGACGAATTTTGTAATAATATCGCCATAGTTCACATTACCACATGCACTTCTGAAAGACAGTAATACTACACTTATCCCTTCCGCAGATGTCGATCCTTATACACCCCCATCGAAGATGGCCTCAACTGGCATTCTTCTAACCAACACATGGCCATCACTGGCATGGAGGCAGAACCAACTTTCATCAAAAAACTCAAGAGATTTCCACTCTGCCTTCCAATGAGTTCCTGCTTCACACCAGTGAAGTTCCAAATGGCAGTGGTTTGTGGTGAGTGGGATGCATGTTACAGAGCGTGTGGCTTGGAGCTGTTATGAAGTAACTAATTTGTAGCAGTTCGTTGCGTCACTGTGATGCCAACAGCTGCTTAAATTGCTGCTGCGAATGCAGTACGATACGCCAGAGCCATACCCTGAACACGATGGTCTTCCCTCTCTGTAGTGGCACGTGGACATCCGAAATCCAGCCTTCTTGCGACCGTATATTCTCGTGACCACGGCTGCCAGTAGTCATGTAGAATAGCTAATTCCCCAACAAATAATTCTGCAATATCTCTGAATGAACATTTAGCTTCCCGTAGCCCCATTACACGATATCTTTCACACGCAGTGAAGTGTTGATAATGGCGCCTTTGTCGCATTAAAGGTATTAACTCACCATGTCCTACCTCAAAGGTAACTAACGCTCACTACCGTTATGGCGTGTATTTAAAGCAATCAGAAATGGTTCAAATAGTTCTGAGCACTATGGGGCTTAACTTCTTAGGCTATCAGTCCCCTAGAACTTAGAGCCACTTGAACCTAACTAACCTAAGGACATCACACACTTCCATGCCCGAGGCAGGATTCGAATTTGCGACCGTAGCGCCTAGAACCGCTCGGCCACTCCAGCCGGCTTTTAAAGCAATCCTGATCTGTATCTCCATTATGGCGTTAGTGGACATCATCTTTCAGATGTAGAAACACGTCTACCAATTTTCGTTCCTGTCGCACAACTCTTTCTTGGTGTTCCGATTTTTTCCGTCAGTGTTTATTTTCAAAGAAAGCGTAATAGCAGATGGGTTAAATGCTTTTCAATAAGTGATGTGAGGTGTAGATTGAACTTTTAGCACACCGCTGATGTGCTACGAGATGAGATCTCGGAGATTTATACAGTGAGCCGATCGGTCTCCATGTGGTCATGTGAAATTGAAAAGCAAAGTAGTACATAACTATTTGAATATCTGATCTAAATAGAGGTAGCTCAAGTGAACATGAAATTTGGGTACTGCAACACATACTGAAATAATGATCATGGTTTACATCATGCTACAAAACAAAACCGTTAATCACTACAACTATCCAGTTTGCTGCTAGATGTATTAATGTGGTACTAGTCACTGAATGAACCATTTAATTACAGAAGGGCACAAGGATGAGAAAACATGAACTACAGACATTGACACAGGTGAGTGTTTTCAAAGTAAAATGATACGAAAATTGTTCCACGATAATCGGCAATGATAGCTGAATAATTTGATACCCTAAAGTGAAGAGACAGAAAGGTTAAGAAAAATCACCTGTCCTCTCGATTAAGCGCATATTGATTGCAGCTAGTTGGCTGTTATAATAAATACAGAAGAACGAAACTTAGATGTGAAACAAATAACTTCGCGGTCCCTTAGTCACAACGTACTCAGATGAATCCCTTGCTTAGGACTCACCAGATACTCAGGTGCACAAGATGGCTGTATTAGCGGCTGAGAATACTAAGTTCAGACCCGCTGTCTGTGGTCGATTCCAAATCAAAGACAACACCCAGATGTGTACTCTACCAGTCCCTGATACAAAGCCTCTTCAGCGTTCAGTCCCATATCGAAGTGTCTTGCTTCTTTCCTCCTCAAAATGTAGCTGTTTCTGCCTACGCTGGATTCTCGGTATCCTACAGCAGTACACATTCCGAATTACGACCAATGAATAATTAATAACAATTGAGACAATATCCGTTCTCCTAAGGAAACTGCCGTGATTACTCATACTGCCCAGATTTCGAGCGTAGAGCGGTAGGCAGATATCCGTTCTCTCTCCACATTTCGTAGAACTGAAGCTTCTTCTGACCTGCACTCTTACGTTTCCCTCAGTTTTACGAAAGTAATTGAAGTGAGCTAACTACAGACCGCCTTACAAGATTTGAACATCTACATCCGAGCTCTTTGTGTGCTTACATTCACGCATCGTTAATACGCTACTGGCCATTAAAATTGCTACACCAAGAAGAAATGCAGATGATAAACGGGTATTCACTGGACAAATATATTATACTAGAACTGACATGAGATTACATTTTCAGGCAATTTGGGTGCATAGATCCTGAGAAATCAGTACCCAGAACAATCACCTCTGACCATAATAACGGCCTTGATACGCCTAGGCATTCAGTCAAACAGAGCTTGGATGGCGTGTACAGGTACAGCTGCCCATGCAGCTTCAACACGATACTACAGTTCATCGAGAGCAGTGACTGGCGTATTGTGACGAGCCAGTTGCTCGGCCACCATCGACCAGACGTTTTCAGTTGGTGAGAGATCTGGAGAACGTGCTGGCCAGGGCAACAGTCGAACATTTTCTGTATCCAGAAATGCCGGTACAGGACCTGCAACATGCGGTCGTGCATTATCCTGCTGAAATGTAGGGTTTCGCAGGGATCGAATGAGGGGTAGAGCCACGGGTAGTAACATATGTGAAATGTAACGTCCACTGTTCAAAATGCCGTCAGTGCGAACAAGAGGTGACCGAGACGTGTAACCAAAGGCGCCCCATACCATCACGCCGCGTGATACGCCAGTATGGCGATGATGAATACACGCTTCCAATGTCCGTTCACCGCGATGTCGCCAAACACGGATGCGACCATCATGATGCTGTAAACAGAACCTAGATTCATCCGAAAAAATGACGTTTTGTCATTCGTGCACCCAGGTTCGTCGTTGAGTATACCATCGCAGGTGCTCCTGTCTGTGATGCAGCGTCAAGGGTAACCGCAGCCACGGTCTCCGAGCTGATAATCCATGCTGCTGCAAAAGTCGTCGAACTGTTCGTGCAGATGGCTGTTGTCTTGCAAACGTTCCCATCTGTTAACTCAGGGATTGAGACGTGGCTGCACGATCCGTTACAGCCATGCGGATAAGATGCCTGTAATCTCGATGCTAGTGGTACGAGACCGTTGGGATCCAGCGCGGCGTTCCGTATTACCCTCCTGAACCCACCGATTCCATATTCTGCTAACCGTCATTGGATCTCGACCAACGCGAGCAGCAGTGTAACGATACAATAAACGGCAATCGGCATAGGCTACAATCCGACCTTTGTCAAAGTTGGAAACGTGGTGGTACGCATTTCTCCTCCTTACTCGAGGCATCACAACAACGTTTCACCAGGCAACGCCAGTCAACTGTTGCTTGTGCATGAGAAATCGGTTGGAAAGTTTCCTCATGTCAGCACGTTGTAGGTGTCGCCACCGGCGCCAGCCTTGCGTGAATGCTCTGAAAAGCTAATCATTTGCATATCACAGCATCTTCTCCCTGTTGGTTAAATTTCGCGACTGTAGCACTTCATCTTCGTAGTGTAGCAATTTTAATGGCCAGTGGTGTAATTTGAATGGACTGCGTCTCCTCATTGGAATATTGGTTTATTAATAAGGTTATGGAGTAGTTTTGTAAAAACTGTCCCGTAACAACAATCCTTACTCGTTTTTAAAATGGATGTCGATTTACTTGTGCTCGGACTTGTCTGTAGTACAAGTACATCAAACTAAATTTCTATGGCGTCGTATTATTTTTTATTTTGTTTTGTGTGACTTGCGTTAGCATGCTTTATGTCACGGATTATTGTGTGAATATCGGTAACCTCTTCCTAAGGCCACAACTGTAGGGTCACATTCACACTTAACCCCAAGTGCCAACACAGGTACACATACTTACTGGCGTGAAGGTAACTTTTATTCGAATTACATATAACTAGGGGAGCGAGAGCTCACAGTGGTCAACTCACACTTATTACTTGCTTTTATAATAGTCCAGAGAAAAAGCATTGCCTTAAGAATCCAGATGTCTTACTCAAACTCATTAATAGACAAATTCAACTAAACAGTGCTTATTTTATCATAATCGCGAAACAATCACACATTTAGGTTTTACACATATCAATGTTACTCATGATAAGAACACTGTATATTAAATACAAATATGATGACATACTATGATTTGAAGATATATTAACATAAAATACAACACTGAGTTTCAGAACTTGAAAATTAGTCTGCTATATCATTTCTGTCACTATATGAGAAAATTTGAGGACACGTTTGTAAAATATTGTCGTTGGTGTGGCATCGTAATTAAGCAAAACATAACACTGACATGAAACTTTCCTGGCCTATCAAATGTGTGTACCGCACCGAGACCCTAACACGGAAATGTTGACTTTTGCGAGAAAGTGTACGACTCACGATCCGTCTTCACAGATTTACTTGCGCCAGTACCTCATCTCCGACCATCCAACAGAAATTCTCCTCACGAACTGCTGAAACAGAGGATGTTGTGTAGACATGGCTCAACCACAGTTGGAAGATGGTTCCACTGTGAAACTTTCACTCGAGAGCAAGAGTTTCCACGGATATGAAACTTTCCCAGTAGGTTACAGCTGTGCGCCAGACCCAGACCCGATCTCGAGACCTATGCCTTTCGTGGGCAAGTGCCTTACAAATATTTCTTCGTGCCTCCATCCATCCATTAAGGCCCGTCCTTGCGCTCGACATTTGTTCCTTCATTGGCATGGCTTCATCGCCATTCGTAATACTTTTTTGTAAGAATCTGCCGATTATCTTTAACTATGTGATAATTCTATCAGCATTCATAGGATTTTCTTGTTAATAAGAAACTAAAGCTGTAAAAAAATACTAACAAAATCTTTCCTCTTTTAATGTATTCTCGCAGAAACGGAATTTAAAGTTTTCTGTGTTGGAAAGAATGTGAAATTATACCTGTGTATTTTAGGGTGTGCACTGATAGTCTTTCGTCTTAGCCGGCCGTGGTGGCCGATCGGTTCTAGGCGCTTCAGTCCGGAACCGCGCGACTGCTACGGTTGCAGGTTCGAATCCTGCCTCGGGCGTGGATGTGCGTGCTGTCCGTAGGTTAGTTAGGTTTAAGTAGTTTTAAGTTCTAGGGGACTGATGACCTCAGATGTTAAGTCCCATAGTGCTCTGAGCCATTTTTTTCTTTCGTCTTAATAAAAAGTAGAATCCCATCACTCTGTATCAAAAATAATAAAAAGAGAGTTCTAGTGTTTGTTCTTCTTCGATAAAACTTATTTAACAGCGCGAAAAAATTCAATATTTCTCGATTTGTTGGTTTTATCGTTCGTTTTTGTGGACTCAAAATTATCCTTTCTTTGTTGCAAGAGGTCCGCAGTAAAGCCCTGCAATCGCTTTGCCTAGCCGCGTGGCTCGCACGCGCCCGTGGTGTGCAAGTGATGGCACTAATACGGTTTCCGAACGCTGGCATAAGTTGCCGAAGATTACCGATGCTGATGACGGCCGCGTTCGTCCATCTATCCGCGCCTGGCACACGTGGATTTCATGCTCTTGCACTTTTTGCATACAGGCTGCGAATGTGCTTCGCTCGCATGCACGATGTGCTTCGCTTAGCACTAGACTAGGACGAAATTAATGCGAATGACGAATAACATATACAGACACAACTCACTAATCGTTATTCGTGAATAACAAATGTTATTCCAAACATTATTCTCTTACAGGAATAAAACACTTATTCGTAATCTGTGAATAAAAAGTGTTGAAAATAGTAGACAAATGTGAAATGCTATTGGATCTATATCTTCAATTCCTTGTCATTTATTACACGAATGTACTTTCTCTTCTTTTTTAATGTATTTTCAGAACAACTTTTTTTTTAAACGCCTTATAAGGAACTTTATTTGATTTACCGATATTGCCATTGTGACACTAAAGGAAATACATGAAATATGGTCGCAGTTGCGAATGTAGTCAACCATTTGCTGTATAATGCAATGACTACATTGAAAACTTGTGCCAGACCAGGAGTCGAACTCGCATTTGCCGCTTATAGTGAGCGGTCGCCTCAACATTTTCTTCCTTTTTAAGAAACCTTCCTGGCAACCAGAGGAAGGGGCGGGGCAAAGCGGGCAGGAGTCGAAGGCCGAGGCCTGGCCACCATGTCCCATTCCCTCTCCCCAGGAACCAAGGAAAGTGTAGAGAACGGGGAGTAGATGTACATAGAACATCAATGCCTTATTTATTTATTTCAGACTTGGTGGGAAGAGAGTATCGAAGCATAGCTTTTCGGATGAGAACATTCTGATGACCAGAGAGTAGCCGGTGCTAATAGGGGAAAATGTGTGGATCAGCTCCTCATTGAAGTAACACCCCCATCTCTGAGATGAATTAGGGAAGACACTACAAAGTAAATTATAAAATAATTGTCTGTGTTTGGGATTGCGAACAACTGCACAATGGCACTCATTAAGGAAGTGCCAAAAATTAAAAATATTTTTATATTGCTCTCACCGTCAGCAAACAAGTAGTTAACTGCGTCTCTACAAATTCACTTCACTGTGGAGCAGGTGAGGTGGTATCCGATGAGTAGTAGTGCGGGGAATTAAGGTCAGCATCTGTGGCACCAAGAACCAGACACCTCTCATAGATCTGCACAACAGCTCGTGCTCGTCGATGTCCAAAACGTCACAGGCAACACACAACGGGGTGTCCGCAAGATGAATCCCGTGAAAATGTGACTGGCATTACTTGCTCCAATTGACCTAAACCTATCATGCAGACTGGGAGTCAGTGTCAACGTAAGGTGCCGCACACCGATCGGCAGACTGCAAGCCATTAGGGACGCTTCGCCTCAACAACATTCGTTGACGTGTATCATTGATCACCTTCGCGGACCTCAAAAGCGTTGGAAGTATCGCAGTACAGGCGTAGCTCAGTTCGAGGAAAAATTGGCAGGATTAAAAGAAGGGCGGCGGGACGTGAGAAAGCTGGATAGGTGCTGAGAGTGAGTGTGGCGCAAGAGCTTCCAGCAATAGGCTGAAGTTGAGCCGAAGTACGATGATCCCTGGTGCTTGAGCCAATCGGCATTGAGCACCGGCTGCGGCAGCCGACCACTGGAGGAAGTAAAACGCGAACGCTACTCTGCACATGCGCGCGTTCGGGTGTGTTGTGCTCTTTTGACACTTCTGTCAGACAAGAGCGACAGCAGCTGATATAGTCCCTGTACTCAGATTTGTTGAAAAGCGCTTGAAAAACTGTCCTTGGGCACCTGAACGAAACAGCAGTCACCAAGTAAATACTCAATAATTTATTTCGTTTTATTTTAACGCCGTGGAATTTGATTCCACGAGAAACATACGGCAGGACAGATCAGAAAACGTGATCGATGCTTTTCAAACTTATTTTGTGTGTCTTTACTTTCATTTTTTTTTCATATCGCCTGCAAGAAGCATTATTACTGAAGGATATTTACCTATAAAGTTAGCTGCTACCATGATAGAGTTCAAGATTCGCGAGTTATTATTTATTCTTAAAATTTCCAACGTTAATTAATGATAATTTTGTCATTAAACGGTTCCGTTAGGCAGTACGACTTACGTTGTTAAAAGCGCTGCATTTCTGATGGATGTAATAAACCTTAAAAACAAGTTCAGAAGCATACGTGTGCGTGTCTTAAGAACTAATGGTTAAATAGAGCAATACCAGAGAGCGACATATTAATTACCTTTTGCTAAAATTATCACTGATTGTTCTTGTAATACGTATTCTATCAAGGAACCACTTTCAAATTGCGGTAGTTACGCATCAAAGAATATTACAAAGTTGTGTCATTTATTAAATGGTTCAAATGGCTCTGAGCACTATGGGACTCATCTGCTGTGGTCATCAGTCCCCTAGAACTTAGAACTAATTAACCTAACCAACCTAAGGACATCACACACATCCATGCCCGAGGCAGGATTCGAACCTGCGACCGTAGCAGTTGCGTGGTTCCGAACTGCGTGCCTAGAACCGCTAGACCACCGCGGCCGGCTGTCATTTATTAAAATCTTGCCCTTAAAGAAATAAGTTTCCTGAAATTCTTACTCTACGTAAGAAGGCAGCTCACGATTCTGCACGAGAATGTTGAATAAGAATAACTAAGTTGGGAACTCACAATGTACTGTGTTAATCCGATAAGGGGGACACGCCAAGTAGTCAGAGCGGGCGCTGGAAATTTCACGATCAGCTGAAATCTTGTTCTCAGAGCTGCTGCCGGCACTCGTATCATCATCTGCTTCAGCAAGAGTAACAATAATGTTTTCCATATGGGTCTCCACAATTCCTTCTCTCTCCCAAGCGTCTTCAATGATGTTTTTCGTACGTACGGTAGAACCGCGGATCTCCACATATCTGGTGTAACTTCATTCAGAGCTTGATGAAGCATTTTTAATACCTTGCCTTGTGAGAAAGGTGGACACGTATTATTTCTTGCTAAATTTCCTTTCACTTAAGCCCAAATGAGCTTAATCCAATTGTACGTGCAATGGTATGGTGGCAAACGAATAATTCTGTGACCAGAAGCTCTAGCGATTTAGTTGACCGTGTATATAAGATATAGTGGCTTGTTAAGCTTGACAAGCTAAAGCAGCTCTGGCTTTTTCATTTTAGCAGTGCAAGAAACATTATGTCGCTGCAACCAACTTAACATATCGTCTTTCCTATTTGACACAGTCGTCGCTTTGCCCACCTGAGTACAATGATAACGTATGTTATCTATCATTACAATAGACTCGAGAGGAATATTCGAAAGAAGTTTGTCCTGAAACCATGAGATGTAACTCGCGGCATTCATTTCTTAATGGAAATCTCCCGACGTCTTCGAAGCGAAAGCCCACATAGCACCGTTTATGAATCCTGCACTTGTTCCAACGTAGCATACAATTAATCTGCCACCTTTCACAGTTGGTGGTCGTAGAACTGTAGAACCTGTGTCGTCAGTCCAAATGTGTGAAACACTGACGTTTGTATTAATCTATGTCTCATCCGTACATACGCTTTTGTCGAAGTCAGTAGTCCACATTTCTTTGAGGAAACTGCAGCGCAGAATTACTATGTCCGTCCTCTCCATTACAAATTAGGATAATTGTATGTTTTATACCTGAAGCCTAAGGAATTCAGAACCGAAGAAAGGGATGTCTTACCTCCGGAAAATAGCCCTGCTTCATCAAGAGAAACAGTAAGTTTTTTTCTAGTTGGTAATTTACCTTTACAGTAATACTTGTAAATATGGTCTCGAATAGACAACTGATTAAAATTGTCAATAGCTGTCACTCCCGGCGTACCCTTTCTACGTTTACCTGGCGTGCTATGCTTAAAGACTTTTTCACCATTGTCAAGGCCTACATGTTTTTCCTTAGTCACACGTTTCACTGTAGCAGTTCCAATGCCAAGTGCATTGGCTGTTCGTTGCACTACATTTGACACAGGGAGAATAGGTCCTTCATTAAGCCTCTCGATTTCGGAGTAATTTCACACACGAACAACAAATTCCCTCTCTTGAGAATGCAGAACCTGCCGTCCACCGCTAGCCATCGCAACCGTTAGCTACACTTCCAGAACGACATTTTCACTCTGCAGCGGAGTGTGCGTTGAAATGAAACTTCATGGCAGATTAAAACTGTGTGCCGGACCGAGACTCGTACTCGGGACCTTTGCCTTTTGCGGCCAAGTGTTCTACCATCTTTTTTTTCTGATCTCATTTTGTTCTTTAATGTTAATTGCATTTGTCCAATCGTTAATCCGTTAACTCGTTTTTTTTATATAGAGAGGGAAGCTATCCCTCTGACCAAACACGCTGAGCTACTGCGTCGGCATACCATCTGAGCTACCAAAGCACGACTCACGTCTCGTCCTCACAACTCTACTTCTGCCAGTACCTCGTCTCCTACCTTCCAAACCACTTTCTTAGTTCTGCAAGGTTCGCAGGAGTGCTTCTGTGAAGTTTGGAAGGTAGGAGACGAGGTACTGTCAGATGTACAGCTGTGAGGACGTGGCCTGAGCCGTGCTTGGGTAGCTCAGATGGTAGAGCACTTGCCCGGGAAAGGCAAAGGTCCCGAGTTCGAGTCTTGGTCCGGCACACAGTTTTAATCTGCCAGGAAGTTTCATATCCGCGTACACTCCACTACAGAGTGAAAATCTCATTCTGGAAACATCCCCCAGGCTGTGGCTAAACCATGTCTCACAATATCATTTCTTCCAGGAGTGCTAGTTCTGTAAGGTTTACATGAGAGCTTCTGTGAAGTTTTGAAGGTAGGAAACGAGGTACTAGCAGAAGTAGAGCTGTGAGGACGGGGCATGAGTCGTGCTTGCGTAGCTCAGATGGTAGAGCAGTTGCCGCAGAAAGGCAAAGGTCCCAAGTTCGAAGATGAGTCCGGCACACAATTTTAATCTGCGAGGAAGTTTCGATGGCTATACTGTCCGGCAGCAAACTAACTATTCGGAAACCGGATTACTTTTCGTTTATGCGACCAGGGCGGTCTCCCCGCCCAGTTGGAAGAGCCATGGATCATCGTGTTTCGTCCCGACTGTAATAAGGCACTTAGCACAGCGGAGCCACGGCGCCATTGGAAAGCTGAGGAAAAAGTGCTATCGCTCTGTCAGGAAGATGATATACACCGAAACCGTCCCTACTCAACAGGAGGGAGGGGGAGGGGTGTAGTTAAACGTCTCGTGCCTTATCTTGAATAGCAAGCCATGGCAAACATACGAAACTAAAGCCGCTAGCATGCGGTGGGCCATGGACGGCGGAAGAGGAAATATCTGTGCCACGTGGGGGATACGTAACACTAAATAGAGATTTACATATTGTGACCGCTGGAGATGATAGAGGACTCGTAAACGATGATTTAGAAGACAGGACAAGACAGTACGCACCGGCTGTTGGGGGGAGTCATGCGCCGCAGATTAATTGGGAAATCGAGTCCTAAGCATCGGATACTAGCAGCTACACGCTATGGAACAGCACTGTCTACAGGAAGCCTCAGACCTATAGCCATGGCGCTCTATTTTCAACGGTTCCATGGCTAAAGAATACCACAGTGCAGAGAGTGGGCAGCCTTGATGCACCAAATAGCAGAACAAGAAGGGAGGCACACGATTAGCGTGAGCAAGAACGATTGTGTCCCGATACCTACAGAGGGCGTGCGGGTGTTATTGGCCCCTCTCAAATATGTCTGCTCAGGGGAAACAACGTACTGGGTCGTCTGTTTAAGCCATGCAACCTAAACCCTAGTCAAGATCTTTGAGCCACTGTTAAGCAACATCAAGTGGTGGTAATATCTCATCCTTGAGGATGGGAATGAGGAGACAATCGAGGAAACCGTCTGGGATCTGCACGAGAGGCGACTTGAGATCTTGACAAATTTTCACCCACACCGACGCCATCAGGGAACGAAATTTCCAATAAAATTCCAGTGGAAGAGCGTCAGGGCCAAGAGACTTGTTCGTAGAACGCCGCCTGGATAGCATCATGGAATTTGTCTTCTGTAACGTTGGCAAGCAGACCCGTCAACGATCCCCAGGAACTGAGTCAAAGGAGAGTCAGAAGACCGCCTTAATGTTGGCAGGGAGGTGTAATTGTGCAGGGTACAGCGTAACATAATGTGCATAGATTTTCGACCCTATATGCGTTGCGTATCTAAGTGCGGCCCATCATCAGTCGTAAAAAGATTAATCAACGTCCTCCGACAGTGGTGCTGTTCAACTATGTCATGACACATAGATTAGTGCTCCTGTGCTAACCCATCGTGTGTGCGCGCGCCCTGACCATAGCTCCTTCAACTTGACAGTGAGAGGAGGATGTGAGTTGTTCCTTGGCACGATTCAACATCGCCTGGCGTTCTGGCGAATATGGCATCATAGTACATTCCTGGAGATTGGTGAAATAGAAGTCCAAGGCGTTTGACACAGTTCCCCACAGTCGTTTAATGAACAAAGTAATAGCATACAGACTATCAACCAATTGTGTGATTGGATTGAGGAGTTCCTAGATAACAGAACGCACCATGTCATTCTCAATGGAGAGAAGTCTTTCGAAGTAAGAGTGATTTCAGGTGTGCCGCAAGGCAGTGTCATAGGACCGTTGCTATTCACAATATACATAAATGACCTGGTGGATGACATCGGAAGTTCGCTGAGGCTTTTTGCAGATGATGCTGTGGTGTATCGAGAGGTTGCAACAATGAAAAATTGTAATGAAATCCAGAAGGATCTGCAGAGAATTGACACATGGTGCAGGGGATGGCAATTGAATCTCAATGTAGGCAAGTGTAATGTGCTGCGAATACATAGAAAGATAGATCCCTTATCATTTAGCTACAAAATAGCAGATTAGCAATTGGAAGCAGTTAATTCCATAAATTATCTGGGAGTACGCATTAGGAGTGATTTAAAATGGAATGATCAAATAAAGTTGATCGTCGGTAAACAGATGCCAGACTGAGATTCATTGGAAGAATCCTAAGGAAATGCAATCCGAAAACAAAGGAAGTAGGTTACAGTACGCTTGTTCGCCCACTGCTTGAATACTGCTCAACAGTGTGGTATCCGTACCAGATAGGGTTGATAGAATAGAGAGAGAAGATCCAACGGAGAGCAGCGCGCTTCGTTACAGGATCATTTAGTAATCGCGAAAGCGTTACGGAGATGATAGATAAACTCCAGTGGAAGACTCTGCAGGAGAGACGCTCAGTAGCTCGGTACGGGCTTTTGTTAAAGTTTCGAGAACATACCTTCACCGAAGAGTCAAGCAGTATATTGCTCCCTCCTACGTATATCTCGCGAAGCGACCATGAGGATAAAATCAGAGAGATTAGAGCCCACACAGAAGCATACCGACAATCCTTCTTTCCACGAACAATATGAGACTGGAATAGAAGGGAGAACCGATAGAGGTACTTAGGGTACCCTCTGCCACACACCGTTAGGTGGCTTGCGGAGTATGGATGTAGATGTAGATGTAGATGTATCCGCCATGCCGCGACCTCCCTTTGATAACAATCAAGGCCCCGCAGAGGGCGTGCTTTGCGCAGAGCACTCACCAGACTGATATGCATCACGACGTCGATGACAAGCTGTCCACGTGGTCTCGATGAGCTGCCGGCTATCGGGTGGAGTGTGGTGGATTGTGTTCAGTTTCAAGGGAACCCGACCGCGCCATACCCTTTGGTGGCAGAGACTGATGGCGCAGATACATGCGTCATGGTTAGAGAATGAAATGTACCAGACTTCAGCAGCGTGCACCCCACTGACAATACCTCGGGAAATAAAAACACGATCAAGATGGCTGGAAGACTGGTTAGTGAAATGCGTGAACCCCTGACGAACATCATGAACATGCTACCAAGAATCCACGGTTGGTGTGCTGGAGAATAGTCGCTAGTGCTGCGCATAGTGAGAGATGCGGCAGTTCGCTTTTGGGCCGCTGTGCAGAACTGAAATCGCAGTGCATGATCAATGCATCCTGAAGACCAATAAAAGGGACGTGACTGCCTCGGTGAAGAAAGTAGAACGTTCATGGCTCTGACCCAAACCAGATGGCGCACAGACGTTTGTGATCCTGACTCCGCTAACTAGAGAGCCATACCTCTGGCATCAGGGAGATAGGCAAATGTATCAGCGAGGATGCCATTATGTAGGGGGATATACACCCCACTACCAGTACGGGGAGCATGAGAGACATGTGCACTAAAATCATGGAGAACAAAAGAGGAATCAACATGCATCTCCTGAAGTAGAACAAAGCCAACAGCCTGCCGAATACATCATACAAAGGAGTAATGCCAGTTTGTGACGTACGCTAATGGTATTGACACTGAATGTGGCTTTGCAATAAGTTTGGAATGCTGCTATCGTTA
The DNA here is from genome assembly GCF_023897955.1 of Schistocerca gregaria. Taxonomy (NCBI): domain Eukaryota; kingdom Metazoa; phylum Arthropoda; class Insecta; order Orthoptera; family Acrididae; genus Schistocerca; species Schistocerca gregaria. The sequence continues at coordinate 282,521,508 of NC_064931.1, forward strand.
GAAGGATGGGGGATTCAAACATGGGGGAAACACAGAAAACTTCCTGTTAGGCCCCCATGGAAGTACTCATCACTGTGATGGAGAGGGAGCCGACACCCACCTAGGAGGTCCATCGCTCTCTACACCTCCAGAACGTCCATCCTCATCGTCGACGTCGTCTTCCCAGGTGACAGACATCTCATTTCGTTGGTTCAGTGAAACACTATCAGCAGAAGTGCGCTCACAGGTAGAGACACAAAAAGGAAGCCAATAGCATCAGAGGCACGTGAGGGAAGGCCAGTGTTCGTAGGTGGACGCTGACTGGAGACAGAGGTCAGTTGTCAGGGTTTGAAGGAACAGCACATCATCAGTAGGTGGACGCTGACTGGAGACAGAGGTCAGTTGTCGGGGTTTCAAGGAACAGCACATCATCAGTACGAGGATCATCTTCCTGTGTCCACATCCAGTGGAGGCAGTGATCAGAAGGTGTAAGGGGTTGTCTCTTCCATTTCCGCAGTGACGTTACTTCCTAGCACGTGGTTCCATGTTGTGTGGCAGGCGTTTGTCGTCCGACATGTGGCCAAATGGCAGACAGGCAGAGGTCGGTATAGCTCTGTGATCAACAACAATGGGCTCGGGATAGAGGGCTTGCGTCTGCTGACGGCCATCGTCTTTCGTACTGTCAATGGCGGCAATGCAGGACACACTGGTAAAACGTCCATCGTGTTGTCAAGAGGAGTCAACGCCGTTACCGACTGATTCAGAGTGGACGCAGCTGGAAGACCCACAGCAGACATGTAAGATAGAGGTAACACAGGGGGTGCTGCAGGAAGAGCTACGTCTCCGATCGCGTCTAAGTCAGTCTGCGTTGGAGACATTCTGAACAGAAATTACCTTCCTGCTTACAAAATGAACAAGTGCGCGCTTGGACATCCTACATGATGACAGCCCTGCAGCAATCAATTACCAAGTAGGAAGGCATGTGCTTCTGAGGTTCAGTTTTTATCTGATCTACATCACTCAGGACGCCGTATGTCTCGAAAATCTTCCATATTTCGGCAACGTGACTGACGACGTTGCTAGCTTTAAAAATACTGATCCACGAAGACAAGGAAAAGTGCTGGGAGAATTGTACTATGAGGATAGAGGAAGACTGTCAAGTAAGAAGGAAATAATTACTATACAAAGTACTGGAGACTAGACAGAAGATTGTAGCTTAATACAAACAGAGCAAGGGATAAGGGATGAAATGAGAAAGTACTTCAACATGCTGCTTAATGGAAATGGGGACAACGCAACCATCAACGACTGTAGACTAATTAAGGGAGTCCAAATCAACGGACACCCATTAACGTGGCATAAGGTAGAAACTGCGTCAGTATTGGAACAAGAGAGGTAAGGCCGTAAAGTACCATTATCCAAGATGGCGTCGCTGACGTCATCCAAGATGGCGGTGATGACGTCATTCCAGGTGTCGGATTTTGGCTGAAGTCTGAATTTTGGCGGGAATGTTCCACGCCCTCCACGCCCAGAAAATGGAACAAAAGTTCAAATTCCAACAGGATAATACACGACACCTCTGTTATCTCTAATAAGCAAAGAAAATGGCGGGAAGATGTCTCACTTGGGCTACCTCCACTAACCTAAGTCACCCTACCACCACTTCATACTACGAACTGGCGCCAAGTTTGAATTTTGGTGGGAAGAGAGGTCACTTGGGGTTTCGCTGCTGGCGCGAAAGAAAGGACACTTGTACTAACCCGACCTCCTCCTAGGGATTAGTGGGAAAAAAGGACTTGTCTTTATTATTTAACCAATTTCAAGCAGATGTGTTCGCCACTGTGTCTGGACTCCAACAGGCTTAGTTCATATCGGCGCCACCAGAGGGCGCTACCGTGACGTCAGATCATGACGCACGTACCGTTATTCAAGATGGCGGTACCCAGTGTGTCCACCACGAGCTCCAGAGCCCAACTGGCTTAGTTCATATCATTGCCACCAGAGGGCGCTACCATGACGTCGGGTGATGACGAAAGTACCATTATTCAAGATGGCTGAATATATTTTCTTCACCATTTGCTCTGGGACACACAAGGCAGCTGCACGGCCCCATTAAGTAACCCAAGATCGTCTGCTCTCTCTCTCTCTCTCTCTCTCTCTCTCTCTCTCTCTCTCTCTCTCTCTCTCTCTATCTCGAGTTCATAACGGCATGCTCGTCGCGTCAACGGCCCGCGAGCGCGCGACTGATGACGCCACAGCCTCCAGCCTGCACCTTCATACTCGCACTGGAGATAGTTTTCCGTGAATATCCTAACTAAAGTAACACCCACATCGCCCATCTAACGTGTGAATTACATAAGTATTTAATTCCAATTAATTTCCATAAGTACTTAATTCCATTTAATTCCTACCACTTCGATATTCAATGAACAAATGAGAAGTTTCACATTTTCCCACTCATGGAGCAGTGTTCAATCGGGACGTAGCACCCCCACCCCTACAATGCTGCTCTCCTATAGGCTATTGCATTAGTCATGTGATTCTAAGTCACAGAACCACCTGTAAGGAAGGGGTTCACTCTATTTAGTTTTGATCATTATATTTATCACATTTATACAAAAGACATGCTTGGGGCCATTTCACACAGCCCACAGACCTGTAAACTACTTCTAAGTAAAACTCTCCAGGCACGCAAACAACTCCTAATTTTCTGAAATAATTTCATTATACACTTGCACACTCCTCCTAAATAATGCAGCACAGGGATGTGTAGACACGCTCAGTACTCTTAATCTGTCCTAATAACGCATAGCGCAGCGTGCAGACCTGCTCTCAAAATAATGCAATCAACGAACGCAAACACCCTCCAACAACCCCTGTGCAGTAGAGCGCACAGGAAACTCCAATGAAGCAACGCCGTCAGCTTTCAAACTACACACAGGTGCCCTCAGGCATGAGGTGAACACATCCATTTTCATACTTTACACCAGAGCAATTCCTATCGCAATACGTGGTCACCTAGATGCCGATGATGGCGCGATTGGCCGAGCGGTCAAGGCGCTAGAGTCATGGACTGTGCGGCTGGTCCCGGCGGAGGTTCGAGTCCTCCCTCGGACATGGGTGTGTGTGTGTTTGTCCTTAGGATAATTTAGCTTAAATTGTGTGTATGCTTAGGGACTGATGACCTTAGCAGATAAGCCCCATAAGATTTCACATACCTTTGAACATTTCGGACGGGAGCGAAGACTTATTTACAGAACTCGGATGCTCCAAGCTGAGCCGGATGCGCGTGTGGTAGACATGGCCAACGTGAACGGGCGGGAATGCAGACGCGACATTCCGCCGGACGCAGGTGAAAACTGCTTTAATTTTCGAGTGTACATTTCTGTTACATACCGACGTCACAGAACTCCAAGGCGCAGACTTCATACGCGAGACACCTCAGGGCAGCACTTGTCTTTACCGCTGATGGTAGAATAGCACAGCCTGCTCGCCCCCTAATGGGACATACGAGATGCGTACCCGCCCAGGCTTATTCTTACATCACATTGCTTTTGAAAAAAAGTAAGACCCAAGTCGACCTCTAGGGAATTGTATAATGTCCAAGAAATAGTCAATGCTCGCTTTCCAAATGTCTGAGCTTGCATACACCAAAATTCTTATTATAACAGAACCTGTTTACGAAAATAGCGCCGAATTCGGTCTTCCTAGTGGGCCTAACGTGCTACCCAGTCCATCATATGTTACCCTTCAGGCTTACAACATATGCAAATGTTCCCTCTGCTATATAGAGGCTCCTATATCCCAGAACAAACTATGTGAATGGATCCAGATTTCTGATTCGCTGTTATCGAATTTACCGCCGAATTACTGATACCGCCGATATCGAAGAACTGTCCCCCCTTTTTTCCTTCTGCAGACGAGACTTTCAGCGGTCATTTTACACAGATCGACTTTCGGGAGGACGAAGGTTCAATCCCGTCTCCGGCCATCCTGATTTAGGTTTTCCGTGATTTCCCTAAATCGTTTCAGGCAAATGCCGGAATTGTTCCTTTGAAAGGGCACGGCCGGTTTCCTTCCCAATCCTTCCCTAACCCGAGCTTGCTCTCCGTCTCTAATGACCTCGTTGTCGACGGGACGTTAAACACTAACCACCACCACCTACACAGATCGAAATATTGCACTGACAATTAAATCATACACACTGTCATACATATAGTCAAATACGGAAACATTCTTACCATAAGACACACTTATCCTCTCTAGTCATGCTATAACATAAACCATAGTAACTTTATAATGCAATATATACACATTTTACACGACATAAGCCACAGTAACTTTAGAATACAATACATACACATTTTACACAAACAGTGCAGCTATCTTCTATATCTGCACGACTCCCTAAAAATTTATCTTATGCATACACTCACACCAGCTGTATGTCACGATGCTCCCCAGTCCTAGGGGAAGCGCTGTCTGCCCTGACAACTAAACCTCTCAACTATCGTACATATCATCAAATACGGAAAGGCTGTCACTCAACTACACTGTTCTCCCACTAAGGACAGGAGCTTGAATATTGAACTATATCTGTTACGTGATATAATGAACTACAAGTCGTATATTTTGAGTAGAGAGTGTCACATACATTAACGTGCATAAACGTGTACTAACGTGCACTCGTTTACCCTGGGCACGAACGCATTACTGCTCCTCCTTCCTTGCTTGCTCACTTTTTTCTACACACATCTCCAGACTAGGGAATTACAAGAACACTTGTATTGTCGCCATAATATTCTACCATTTTCGCGGTACTTCTCGATATCAAGCACTAGACAGCATCCTACCGGTTGATAGCGCAACATAATTCCCAAGATATAGACTTCAAATTATTTCTCTACAACCCGAAACTTAAGCGACGTGCAGCGTACTGTAAACCACTGAGTAACTAGAAAGAAATAGAGAAAACTGTTACCACTACTCCCGAATACCAATGTCGGTCATGTAACAGATCCGAAATGAGCCCTATAATTTACAAGCCAACTAAGGTCTTCCCACGTCTAGAGAACAGGCAAACGTGTCTTCCACACACCACAATCGATCTTCTCTCAACTATATAAAGGCGAGAAATGTGCATAAGCAGAAAACCGAACAATTTACATTGGAGGGAATAACGGACCAACGCAAACGTACCATCTACTCAAATTTTCACTTGATCACGAAATCTGCCCAACACACACTAAGTATTTGTTCACTATTCGGTCGTCTAGATGACTGCAAAGTTGACTCAGATACATTCCTACAATACAACAGGCCTATGCATTCAGGCGGGTGCTGCCGTCAACGGGAAACCTGAATCATTACCACCACAGGCCATGCATACAGGTACTCATTCTAGAAAGAGGGTCACATATATATTTTTCATTATACTTACAATTAAGCGGTCTCAACTGAACGGCATTCGACAATGAGCGAAGTATCGGAAATACGCCCTGCTGTCGGCAGTGGCTCTGGAAATGGAAATATCTGTACCTCCCTTACGACAGGACATACTCTTCCCTTTGGTATCACAGCACTACAAGTGAAATCCATACCATCCTTACGACTATACATAATCATTTCCTTCCCACAAACACATACTTTATAAAACCTGATGCTCAAATGTCAACATATGACGCATCCCTTACTACTAAGTATAACTGTCCGTCAATAAATGATTGCCTACGATACGAAATAATACTGAATAAAAATCAACGATGGGTGTGCATGTCTTTTGTCTTGAGAGTCCTACCACTGGGTCTTAGAAAGGGAGACGTAATCGGCGAGATGTTAAAGAAAAAAACCGATCGCACCAACTACTGCATGTTACTTTCACAAGCAGTCTTGGTTCTACAGGTGCACACAAGTATCCATGTTAAAAGCTATACCCGCTTTTCCGGCCGGTGTGGCCGAGCGGTCCTAGGAGCTTCAGTCTGGAAACACGCCAAAGCCATGGTCGCAGGTTCGAATCCTGTCTCGGGTATGGATGTCTGTGATGTCCTTAAGTTAGCTAGGTTTAAGCAGTTCTAAGTTATGGTGATTGATGACCTCAGATGTTAAATCCCATAGCGCTCAGAGCCATTTGAACCATTTTCATACCAGCTTTACAGATGGAGGTACGACATGACCTCTGAATGAATTTTTTTCCGGACAAATACCGTGATGGTGATCGTACGAATGCCTATTATCCGTCCACGATGCAACCTCGTGATAAAATCACTGAACTTTAAAAGTGATGCGGCTAAGGAACGTGGTATGTAAGCGGTATTTGCGATTTCCTCACACAGCTCCCACTACATAATTCTATAGTATTTGTAGCGCATTCTCTCTCGATACCATATCAGAGCTTCGGCGATATACGACTGATTGAGAAGGAGCAGAAACAGTAGTAGTAGATGACGTGTCGATTGAGATCGTAAGAAAATGTACACTACCTTCTCAGATGTCTATTGTTACGCTATCCGATAGAAATGATGTCCATCATTTGGAATCAGGTGGTAGATAGGCCTTGGTATCCCGCTGTTAGTAAGGAAATTCGGTAGGGTGGGGGGGGGGGGGGGAGGGGTCGGGGGAAGGGGAGGTGGGTGAGTGTGGTTGGCAAAATCGTTTTCTCACACATTGTGTTTATAAAGAGCGTCTAAAACGATTTGAGTGGGTTTTCATGCGACAGTGAGGGGCACAGATGTAATCAGAATTTTCTAGAAAGCGCCTTCTGAACAGGATCTCTCCATGAAGTTCTAAAACCATTGAAGAGATATATGACTGAAGATTATAACACTGTTAACATCGATAATTATAAGGCTAAAGTATCATGATATTTCTTCAATTTTCGAAATCGAACGTAACTTAATGCCGTAAAATGTCGAAATTGAATATATCAAATTTCAAACGTCGATATATGTAGCATGTCAGCGCGTTTTCGTCAGTCATGTTTTAACAACGATCAAGAGAGGACCAAAAAGCGGCAAACTAGTATCGTCGAAACAATTGCAACGAATAGCAAACGAAACGGGCCGTCGGTATTTATACCGCGAGTACCTTAAATATCATATGAGTTGCCCTTCAGTTTAAGAAATTTCCCGTAAAATTGGCTTACAGCATGACCATCAACAAGACAAAGGGCCAAACATTGCGGTGTTGTGGTATTGAATTAATCATTCTATTTACACAGCCAATTATACGTCGTGTGCTCATGAGTTGGATTGGTTCATTTACAGTCCGAAAAACAACTTACGGATATAGTGTGTAAGCAAGTGTTATGAAAAATGGAAGTATAGATATGCATGTGCAATAAAACTCAAAATTTCTTATTATATTAGATAACGTTTCATTCTTACCCATTAAATTTAAATAATATTTAATCAATTTAGTATACGCTGTATACATTGGAGTATATGTCTCTACATTTCTGATCGAGAGAATGCTCCTCGTACCATCAACCGTGCGATATATTCCGACTCGTGCGACGCATGATACTGCAGTTAGCCTCCCCAAGGCACAGACAGTTTTAAAAATTGTTCTGCCTATTCCACCTCTTGTGTCGTATTTGCCGTTTATCGCAGTGATTACAGTTTTAATCTGTGGGCTAAAGTATGAGCAAAAATCTTATAATCACTAGTGAGGACATGGTCAACTACTTTACTACGTTGATGTTTAGGAATTAAAACAGCCGTTCCTTCTAAACATTCCCTTGGGATATCGAAGTTAAAATCAATTTCCTCACACATAGTTAAAAGCTTAGAATTCTGTAGTGTCAAGAGTACTGGATAAAATTTTGCTGGAATAACATTTGCGTCATGGGTCTCGTTACTTGGTCTCTCAAGAATGCCAATGTGTAGCTCGTCTTCAGTGACTGCCGTTGTGAGCATTTGAACTTCCTCAGCGTCCAGTTTCCCGTGTAGATTGTTCATCAGATCGTCTCGGTTGTTGCCGTCTGTAAACTTCTTTGACATGAACTGTCTTATTTCATTTTATTTTGTTTGGTGAGAGTTCTTCCATCAGTTGAGTGAATTTCAGTTATTATTTTCCTGATAGCTTCCTCGTTTTCACGGAAGACGTGATATGTAGAGGTTAATTCTTCATGTACTGTTTGTGGTTCCCTGGCTGGGGTGTTACAGTCTTGGAAGTGGCGATGCGTCTAATTTATACAAATTCTGGAGGCAGTGGGAATAAGAGTCCGTTATATTATTATACCAATAGCTCTTTTCACATTATTAGTTGGTTAACATGCCTCTCATCTTCGTCTAGACTCATTTCAACCTGCAGATGACAGCGGAGTCATTAGAGGCGAATTTCCTCTCACATTTATGCCATGTGTGAGAGATAGCTTTATGACAGGCAGGGTCGTTTTCGTGAGGGGCTTTCAATTTCCACAGGCCTCTGGCTCGATACACTTTTGCGTCTCCCCATTGATTGTGCAGATATATGTGGCGTGACCTGAAAAAGTCGTAGGCCACAATTTTGCTGGAATGACTTGGTTCTTGACGTGCGGTGAAATATAAATCCTCTCGAGACGACTTTCCAAGTAGTTTGTTACATGAGGGAAGCCAGGAATGCTACTGTATTTATGCTTCCATGTATCGCTTAGGTGGTGATCCTTTATTTCAGGTTCTAGCTCAATGGACTTATTAAAATGCTGGATTTGGTCAACGGGATTGAAAACGCAGTCAGTCACCTGCTAATATGAAATTGTCAAACTTCCCTCGAAAAAGTGGTACAATGTCCTACTTTTAGTTTTTAATCACTTCCGTCAGGATTTAAGTCCAATCCTTCACTCTTCATTTTTTTTATCCACAAAACTCCCATCTGGCGGGTGAGATGATGGTCGTGTTGATTTTGGTCTGCATATTTTGTGATTCATTCTGGCTCATACTACACATCTCACGTTCGGTCTGTGGAATCGGTTCGTCAGTATTTGATGTGGTTTACGAAATATATCCAGCTGTAACGTTAGGTGACTCACCCTGTATATAGAACCTACCAATAAGGCCTCAAATTCTGGAAATTGGAGAACTGTGAGATGTAAACAATTGGAGAGTTAATTAGAAATGTAATTACAAAGAATATTAACTACAGAGGATGACATTAAAATCAATAACAAATGAAAATAAATCTATTGGTAATAACTTTTAAGCTGTTTCTCTAGATAGTGAGGTCTTAGGTTACTGGATTTTTAGATTACAGTTTTGCTAATTAGAAGCATTTATTTTTCATGCTAACATCTCTGCAGTCTCTATTTATTTATTTCTAAGGACTTACGACTTCAATTTCTTGATTGGTTACTTAATTTAGTATATGTACATAATTTTATCAGTGACGACCATCCACCGATATTTATGGCAACTCACATCCTTCCTGAACATTCCTCACGCCTTAGAAAAGAATATCAAGTTTTTTTATCAAATAGGACAGAATGATATATAGACACACGCACAAGGCCTTAGGAAGCTCCGAATTGTCTGATAACTATCATATGTATATAAAAAACGCGGTATCGGAAATTTCATATGAGTCCTGGCGGAGGCTGTACCGTTATAACATGATGTTGCATGTTTTGAGCGTGGACACGGCGGGGAGAGCTACATGCAGCGCACATTCGTGGTTGCCCGTGATAGATGACGATTCCGCGGTAGCCTCATGTGTATCCAGACCTCTACCTTCAACTGCCTAACTCCATATAATACCCGATATTGATGATTGCCATACCACTTTTCAGCAATATTGCTGATGGTTTTTCTGATTTGCTGATACTTTGAAATGAAGCTCAAATATTCTGATTGTTCTCATACCCAGTCACACTATTTGAATTTTATGTTACCACCAGAAGATTCTAATATTTATATCTAATAATTTAGAATTTTCCATTTTGAGGTAAGTAATGGGATTCACCAAGGAGAAATGAATGCCTTTATTATCGTTAGGTTCTACACCAAAGGGCCAAAGAATCTGGTGTATGCATGCGTATTCAACTACAGAGGTATGTAAACAGTCAGAATTTAACGCTGCTGTCATCAATGCCTATACAAGACAAGTATCTTGCGCAATTGTTTGATCGGTTTCTGCTGCTACAGTGGCAAGTTATCAAAATTTAAGTGAGTTTGAACGTGGTGTTTAGTCGGTCCAGAAGCAATGGGACACAGCATCTCCAAAGTAGCCATGAAATGGGGTTTTCCCGTACGACCATTTCACGAGTGTACCTTGAATCCTGTAAAACATGAAATTTCCGACATTACTGCTGCCAGAAAAAGATCCTGCAAGAACGGAACCAACGACAAATGAAGACAATCGTTCAGCGTGACAGAAATGCAATCCTTCCGCAAATTGCTGCAGATTTCAACGCTGGGCCATCAACAAGTGTCAGCGTGCGAACCTTCAACGACACAACATCGATATCGGATTTCAGAGCCGAAGACTCACCCGTGTACCGTTGATAACTACACAACACAATGCTTTAAGCCTCCCCTCGGCCTGTCAACATATATATAGGACTTTTGATGACTGGAAAAATGCTGCCTTGTTGGACGAGTCTCGTTTCAATTTGTATCTACCGGATGGACATGTAGGGGTATGGAGACAACCTCATGAATGTATGGACCCTACATATCAGCAGGGGCTGTTTAAGCTGGTGGAGGCTCTGTAATGATGAGGGGCGTGTGCTGTTGGAGTGATATGGAAGCCCTGATACGTCTAGATACGACTATGACAGGTGACACGTACGTAAGCATCCTGTCTGATCTTCTGCATCGATTCATATTCGTTGTGCATTCCGACCGATTTGGGCAATTCCATAAGGACAACGCGACATACCAGACGTCCAGAATTGCTACAGCGTGGTTCCAGGAACGCTCTTCTGAGCTTAAACACTTCCGCTGGGCACTAAACTCCCCACACATGAACATTATTGAGCATATCTTGGATGCCTTGCAACGTGCTATTCAGAAGAGAAGTCTCCCTCGTACTCTTACGGATTTATGGACAGATCTGCAGAATTCACGGTGTCAGTTCCCTCCAGCACTGCTGCAGGCATCAGTAGAGCCCATGCCACGTCTTGTTGCGGCACTTCTGCGTGCTCACGGGGACCCTATAGGATATTACGCAGGTGCACCAGTTTCTTTGGCTCTTCACTGTACTTTGACAAATTCTTCTATTCATGACCCAACTTCGAAAGAACTTGGTTTTGCAAAGCTTCGGTGATAAATAACTAAAAGTATCCTTACCGTTAAGCTCCATCTTTACTGCACGACATATTGTGGACTTTAAATGAAATATAAAGTACGCCTAATATCGGCAATAGTATCTTTACGTACCACCACACTTAGACAGCCCCAGACGCGGCACAGAACATGTTGCAGTTTACATCCGCCAGTACCTCATTTCCTACCTTCTCAACTTGGCAGGAGTCTCTACGAAATTTCCAGGTACAGTACTCTTGGAAGAAAGGACATTACAGAGACATACCTTAGCCACAGCCTAGAGAATGTTTGCAGAATTAAATTTACATTCTGTAGTGGATTGTGAACTGATATTAAACTTCACTGTAAGATTTACCTGCGTGCCAAACCGAAACAGGTGTCAGGAATATTGTCTTCCATGGGCAGCTACTGTGCGAAATGAGCTACCCAAGCACGACCCATGACCCATTCTCACTGATTTACTTCCGCCCCAACTTCATGGAATATATACCAAACGTCACAGATGGTCTCTTGCGAAACTTGCAGAACTAGAGCTCTTGGATGTTGGGTGAAACGGCTTAACCACAGGCTGGAAGATGTTTGATTAATGGAATTTTCACTCTGCAGAGGACTGTGTGCTGATATGAAACGTTGATGGCAGGTTAAAACTGTGTACCAGACGAGATTCGAACTCATGCCTCCATCCATCCCTCTTAGCACATTCTCACACTCGACATTGGCGCGTTCTTCGCCTGGGTTAATGGTCATTCGTAAAAATTTATTGAAATAATTTGCGAATTATATTTAACCAAATGATAATGTCTGCATTCATAGGATTTTCTTATTAATAAAAAAGATGATCTGTGAAGGAAAGGAACGTAAAGCTTTCACTGTCGGAAGGAATGTAAAATTATACCGGTGTAATTTGGGTGTCTTCGTGGTACGGACTGAAAGCTTTCCTTCTGAAAAAAAATTACCATCACATCGCTTTTTATAAAAAATTTACAATGAAAGAGAGTTTTACTGTTTCTTCTTCTGCAATGAAACTCATCTAATGACACAAAAAGTTAAGTATTCGGTGGCTTTTAAGTTTGTTTTGGTGAAATCAGAATGATCCTTTCTCTTTTCTCAGTGGTCATCAGTACATGTTACGTGATGGTTCTACTTAGGTAACTGGCATAATTTTTTATGTGATTGTTGACCTTTGTAAGCTTAAAGGTGCTATTAATAGCCGGCCGCGGTGGTCTCGCGGTTCTAGGCGCGCAGTCCGGAACCGTGCGACTGCTACGGTCGCAGGTTCGAATCCTGCCTCGGGCATGGATGTGTGTGATGTTCTTAGATTAGTTAGATTTAAGTAGTTCTAAGTTCTAGGGGACTGATGACCACTGCAGTTGAGTCCCATAGTGCTCAGAGCCATTTGAACCATTTTTTTGCTATTAATATTACTCTTTACTGTTGTTCCCTCTTTGAGTATGTAATGCATTATGTGCCCTTCGATCCAGGTGACAGATTTTCGTTTTGCCTTTGGGTGTACAACTGCCTGTGTAGTCAGGCACACTGTTGGGGTGACGACGCTGGGAGAAGTTCTATTGATGGGTGTTAACTTCTGTCTGTCCAGGCCCCAAATTTCTTTCACATTGAAACGTATAAGTCCGTGTTCTTCATTATGTATTTACGTGTATGTTGCGCCTTCTGCACATTAGTGAGTCAGTGAGATAGATGGCATGAAGTTTTGTGTTCGTTGGTATCTTTCTGTTTACTAATGATTACCACATTGGTTTGGTCTCCGACAACAGACCTTTACTGAAGATATTTTCTGTATGGCTTTCCAATCTCAGCGCACGCTCCACCGCCAAGTAAAAAATTCATTTGTAAAACCTCCTATTAGCTGTGGCTATGTTATGTCTTGACAACCGAGCGAGGTGGATCAATGGTTAGCAAACTGGACTTGCACTCGGAAGGACGATGGTTCAAACCCGCCTTCCACCATCCTGGTTTAGGTTTTCCGTGATTTTCCTAAGTCGATTGAGGCAAACGCTGGGATGGTTACTGTGAAACGGCACGGCCGATTTTCATCCCCTTCCGTCCCTAATCTGAGCTTGTGCTCCGTCTCTAACGACCTCGTTGTCGACGGGACGTTAATCACTACTCTCCTCCTCCTCTTGGACAGTATCCTTTCTTCCAGGAGTGCTAATCTTGCACGTTTAGCAAAAGAGCTTCTGCGAAGTTTGGATGGTACGAAGTGAGGTACTGGTGGGTGTACTGTTGTGAGGATGGATCGTGAGTCGACCTTTTGATGCTTGGTTGGTAGAGAGCAATTGACAGCGAAAAGCAGAAGTGTCGACTTCGAGTCTCGGTCCATCACACAGTTTTAAGCTTCCAGGAAAGTTTGATATCAGGGCCCACCCACTGCAGAGTAAAAATTTCGGTCTGATAACATTGACATGTTCAACATACATTACAAATAATTTAAGCTAAAATGACCACCACAAATTATCATGAGGGTATAGAACAGTACAACTCGCAGCACAGCTGACTGCACATTCAGATAAAATGGGCTTCACACAAACCTATTTCTTTCCTTCTTAATGTCTCAGAATCGTCCTGCAGGCCATTAGCTGATAATACATTTATATAAAAACACAAATACACAACCACAAAAAATTTTTAGTACCCGACCAAGAACTTTCTTTTCGAAGGGCGTACAGTGCAGAAACAGGATGCCAGTCATGTCAACTCACCGTGAGCATTGAGGCAATTATTCCATCGACGTCCCAGGTTGAGGATAACTATTTGGTAAAACACTGTTCTACTATGTGAAGAAGTCCGTAACTGTCTGTTACTCATGTCCTTCCGACAGGAATCGTCTTCCCTTCAATGCCGCTTTTAAGGAACTGAAAGCGAGATAATAACGTGAGGAGATATGTGGACTATAGGTCTGGTGTCCGAGTGTCTCCCACTTGAGTTGACGTAACTTCTCCGTAACGACATTTCTGATATGCCGGTGTGCGTTATCATAAAGCAGCTGCACCACTTGGTACGACATTCCATAACGGAGGTTTTCGACAGACATACTGGACCATACACTTTCTTTGATCTCCGATGTGTGCCTACCGGTATTTGAATTTCGGCAGCAAAGAAAATAATGTTAGTCCTGTTTGGACGCATTTGGTAATGTCGCCATAGATCATTTTTACGCTTTTACCGCACGCACGTCGGACAGAAAAATGTTCATGTGTGTGTGAAATCTTATGGGATTTAACTGCTAAGGTCATCAGTCCCTAAGCTTCCACACCACTTAACCTAAATTATTCTAAGGACAAACACATACACCCATGCCTGAGGGAGGAGTCGAACCTCCGCCGGGACCAGCCGCACAGTCTATGACTGCAGCGCCTGAGACCACTCGGCTAATCCAGCGCGGCACGTCGGACAGACACAAATGTCCCTTGCCTGTATGTCGGTGTTTATATACACGCATCGGAGTCGCACTACGTTGCAGTTAAGCTGCAGTAACGTACTCAAAACGAAACTTTTCGGTCGCCGCTTATAAACACGTCCCTGAAAAGGAAAACACAAAGATACACTGCACTGTTTCGCAGCACACATTGTCCAAAACACGGATATTCTGGATTAAAAGTTCGGCGTGAGAAATTACGTGATATCGGAACGGTTAATGTTCACAAAGGTTTCCTCTTCATTTCGCCGAAGCACATAACTATTCGTAAGTTCGAATTTCCTGAGGACTGCCTGTAGCCCACAGATGACGATTATGCAGGTTAATGATGGCAGTTATCGTAAGGGCTGCTTCGTTGGTAAAGAGGACTGATGACAAAAATCCCATAATTGTGATGGTCTGGTGCAAAACCCATCTACAGAATCCTTCCCATGGAAGTAAATCAGCTGCTTATAATCCTTGCACTCGTTGAAGTTGATAGCGGTTGTCACGCAGGATACATATAATCGTACTTTGGCTTACACCTTGATGGCAAGCTACTTGAGTGAAGCTTGTACAAGGTTCGTCTCAGTATCCTTTAGAACCTGGTCCTCCAAATCTGGTGTACACACAGTACGCCGGTGTACGCACAGTCCGTCACTTCCCTGCACGTTCGTTTGTCTGAAAGGACTCATTTTCACACAAATGCCCAAAAAGGGCTTGAAACGTTGTGTCATGGGATTCGTGTTTGTGAGGGTACCTGTTTTGGTACAGCCGTGCAGCCTCTCGACCGTTTCTATGTGCTTGACCGTACAAACACTATCTCGGCTTGTTTCCAGCACGAATACCGGACCACTCTGCTGCTTAAAATAAGCTGTCGCAGTCACACAGCTGCAACAAACAAGGAAAACACGGCACGTGGTCAGAGGAACTTTCATTCGTCAGCACAATCTACACTGGCAACGATGCTTTTCTGGACACATGTTCATGGGACCTGTTTCCTCCATTTCGAGTCAGAAATCCGTCCCTGGAGTTTGTCGGCTTTATTAATGTTCACATTGTGTAATTCTACTAGAAGCATGCCACAAATCAGATTTTTTTGAAATACGACTCCAATGCAGTGACTTGAGTTGTGAGGCATTGGCATGCCGAACAGAGTATGTCACTTGCCCGAAAACGTAATAACAATGTACATGCCCTCCTAAGGGCTAAGATTTTCTTTGGTGAGATTCATTCATCTCTTCTTTGATCAAATTTCGTGTCCAAAGCTTGCCCGTGATAAACAATTAGATAAATCTTTGACTTATAGCAGCTGTCTACGTGACAGACCAGTGCCATCATATTTTATGTCTACTTCTCTCGATTTCTATCACTGCATCATTCATGACTACCGGATCTAAAGACTGATCAGTGTCCTAATTGCCTTAGTCAACTAACATGAATAGTCTTTATGACTGGTACACGATAACTGTTGCTGCGGTGAGTCGCAAGCTAATGTAGTAAAACTCTAAATGCTACCAAAAGATCTTACCTCTCTTATGTCACTTGTAGATGATCGTCATTGTAGTACATGACAGTCATTGTCTACTGATATAGCGTCTTCTTGTATGGGCAACACAATGATAAATTCTATTATATGTTAATGCAGACCCAACACAATATCGCTCGTGCGCCAGACAGACTCAAGCCTCTCCAGTATTTATTGGTGTGGCAGCAGAGAATATGAAATCTCAAGCGTTGGCACTTCACCTTGCCATCAGTAGGATTGATGGATAATTATATGCTATTATGGAGGTGCTGGTGGATGACTGCTGATCATTGTAAGTGGGTACGAATAAGTTTCGTTCTCGGCTGTGCTGCAGTTAGTGATTTTATGCCACCAGCCATAATCATGTGAAGTGGTACGCACCACCGGGGATGGTCATCATGGAAAGCTAGATCCTAGCAGCCAGAGTCTATCAGCACACCTGGAGATGGGGCTCAGCTCATATCCTTCACGTGCTGGCACAGGTAGAAGGGCGAAGGTCACCGCTTTCCTGCTCCCGACTAAGCACTCTGCAGTGCCGATATGTCGTTAGTGGTCCGTCACCCATGTCGTGTCTGTCGTCAAACAGTATCACACAGTTGCATATCAGAAATACAACACGTCAACTTTAAAATAATATCCATGAAACGTAATTTACTGGTTGGCCAGCTACTTCTCTGTGAACTTCGCTCACCCTCGCCAAATTGTGTGAGTGGGCTGAAGTTAATATAGACATACCCGGATGCTGACACAAACAAAATACTTCTCACCCACTACGAAATTTCAATCACATGCTCACAAGAAAACACAATAAAAACACAAACACAATTAAATCAGTCCCCCAAAAGTTGAACATTGAAACTCAGGACAACGACTGACTACACTCACCTTCCCTCTTCTTGCTGTAAAAAAAGTACAAATTAGCGCAGGGCCTGTAACTTAATTCTACTTTAATTATTTTAAGTTCGCTGTTATTATGGTATTCGCAAGTACTTTTCTGATCTTCTAACGTAATAAATGGTTAAATTATTCAAACTATGGATATCTGCACATCGGTAAATTGCCATTGTTCGGATAAACACTGGACAAATTATTGATTCGTTGACCTACACATAAACAGAGTATATCAGATTAAAACTGTGTGCCCGACCGAGACTCGAACTCGGGACCTTTGCCTTTCGCGGGCAAGTGCTCTACCAACTGAGCTCAGTTGGTAGAGCACTTGCCCGCGAAAGGCAAAGGTCCCGATTTCGAGTCTCGGTCGGGCACACAGTTTTAATCTGCCAGGAAGTTTCATATCAGCGCACACTCCGCTGCAGAGTGAAAATCTCATTCTGGAAACATCCCCCAGGCTGTGGCTAAGCCATGTCTCCACAGTATCCTTTCTTTCAGGAGTGCTAGTTCTGCATGTTTCGCAGAAGAGCTTCTGTAAAGTTTGGAAGGTAGGAGACGGATACTGGCAGAAGTAAAGCTGTGAGTACCGGGCGTGAGTCGTGCTTCGGTAGCTCAGTTGGTAGAGCACTTGCCCGCGAAGGCAAAGGTCCCGAGTTCGAGTCTCGGTCGGGCACACAGTTTTAATCTGCCAGGAAGTTTCATATCAGCGCACACTCCGCTGCAGAGTGAAAATCTCATTCTGGAGAGTATATCAGAATATGGTGGCCATTCCAAAATGAATTGTGGCCAGAAGTCGCCAAATTCATATGGGTGGTGTCAGTTGAGCAATTAGCATACTCCTGAGATGCTACGAGATCGTAAATCGGTGACTTATAGAGTGAACTGAGCGCTCCCCATGAGATCATGCGAAATGGAAAGGCAAAATTGCTCAAAGGGTAGTCAACTGTGTATGTGACTTAAACAGGGGTGGCCCAAGTGAACGTGACATTTGGGTACTTCATTTCACATAGATATATTGATTAGGATTCACTTCAAGCCACTAAATTGAACTATTGGACGCTATAACAATCCGATTTATTGCTAGATGCGTTGATGTGATTCTATTCACTGAATAAACAATACAAATAGTTACAAAAGAGCACAAGAATGCGAAAACTGTAGCAAAAGCCTTGCCACAGGTGTGTCGATTTGAGATAGAGTGATACGAAAATTGTGGCCATGAAAATTCTCACCGATTATTGAATAAGTTGATACTCTAAGGAAAAACCCTGAATAGTATAAACAAGCACTTGTTCTCTCGCCTAAGCCCATACTGAGTGCAGCTATCTGGCTGTAAGAATTAATGCAGAAGAACGAAAATTTGACTTGAAACAAATTTCTCAATGGTTTCTTCATCTCGCCGTGCACAAATGCGGCCCATGTTTAACATTCTGCTGATATTCAGGAGCAGAGGATGGCTGCATTGGTGGCTCCAAAGCAAATACATCATCTAGTTGGTTCTGCTTACGCCAGAATCTCGGCAGCCAGTCGCAGTATACATTCCGACATCCGACCAACAAAAAGTTTGCAACAATTACAAGAATATCCCTTCTTATAAAAAACTACTGAGATTACCAATACTGCTCAGATCTCTCCGAGAGTGGGGTAATAGACAGAAACTGTCTGCAACTATGTGTTTTATCAAATTTTGTCCAATAGAAAAGTCTGCTGAAGCTAT
Organism: Schistocerca gregaria; assembly: GCF_023897955.1. NCBI lineage: Eukaryota > Metazoa > Arthropoda > Insecta > Orthoptera > Acrididae > Schistocerca > Schistocerca gregaria. The sequence goes on from NC_064931.1 coordinate 282,540,275, forward strand.
TTTCCTATGTTAAAAATGTGGTTAGGATTGTTATTATTCTGACTGATTATAACATTGAAATAGCACTTTCGATCAATACTCTCACAAAAATCCGCTATTTCTGTGTAATTAAAGCTTTGAAATCGCTAAATATCAAAATACGATCATGTGATAGAGAATGCTCTGTTATTGGCTAAAGCTCTGGTGACGTCACACGCTAGGAGTAAGACGCAGCGATTATTCTTTTATAGAAATGTTAGCCGAAGTTATTAGTGTTTATCCGTAATTTTCTGCACTTTTCTTATTTAGTGACGGACAATGCATTTAACTAACTCCGGAAAGCAATTTTGTGAAGGCTAATAACGGAAACCTGTCAAAAGTTGATGTGTTTTTCGTCTCTTTCTTCTTAAAGAATATCGCTGATTTTTATGTTCCGGTAATAAGAAACATGAAAGCTACATTGTACGTAAAATATACCAGCAGTTTAAAGTTAATTATTGCTAGAGATAGTTTAATACTCTTTCAAAAAAAGAAAATGTACTTGGCTGTGTCAACAGACTGACTCCCAAGTCACTACAAACTATTACACACCATACACGCGTGTGTAAATGATTGCTACTTGGATTTAGCCATCGTTTTTCTATCAGATGCATTTCGCCTTTAAATGGACATTATCATCAGTGGGTACAGTAAAAATTACGATAGTAGAGAGCATTTCATGTACAGCACAAGAGTTGTGTTCGACGCCGTGCGAGAACCAATACCGGGGAGGCAGGCTGCGACAAGCACCCGCTAATATAGATGTTTACAAATTCCACCTGAAACCGTATAAATTACCTGTAATTCATAGACTGAATATACTGCAGCTCGAAGTCGGTACTATAAGTGACTATAGCTGACAGTCCAAGATGGAGATTCTGAAACTGAAATGTCTTTTTCTCAGATGAAGTATGACTACGTGGTATTGCAGGACGATGGACGCTGGTATTCCGAAAATCCCCTTTAGTTACATCAAGAGCGTGAAACGGATTGTCTGATAGCGACGTGAGTCGTGCCATTAGTGTAATACCAGTTTCTGGACCAATCTTTACACAACTAACATTACCTTCCGATAAATTTGTGAACTATATACTTCAACTATTTTTTCAGAGGACTAGTGATTAAGAAAATGACATATGGTTGTTGCATGCATTACGGCGTACGAGCACACACCACCAACGCGTCTATGGCAGTATTACGAAGTGTTTTCGATGGTAAGAACCACTCTATCAAAACACTATTGGTTGATATTTCTGATGAAATATCTGCGAAATGGTATCATACGTGTATTCGTCGTGTGCTTCTCTTGCATTAACTTCCATGATGTAACCGTTGTTAGTTCTAAGCTCTTCCGGTACTTTTTAAGGTCTCAGTTGGAATTTGAGTACATCTCTGTGAATGAGTGTTATTAATTTAACTGCGTGTTCAGCAGAAACCGATGCGCCAGCTGGCAGTGTCTGAGAAACGCTCGAATGCTTCACTGGATATCGGAGTCTGTCTGCGCGGTATTGGCTTTCCGTCCAACGCCGGACACAGCTCTTGCGTCACACGTGAAACGCACTGTATATATACACACCTATGCAGTTACAGTTCTCATTCGGATTGATCAGTGTATATACGAAAATTCATCTTGCACACTTGTCGCTGTTCACAAATCATTATGCACGACATTGGTTACAAAGTAACCTCCCAGACTAAATCGTGTTGGTGGCACACTTTATTTTACATCCTATTGTATGTACTGAGGTATTTGACAGTAGACTGTTCAGTTTTCGTTCCGTCCGTTGCTCATTCGTTCTGTGGCAAATATCGCCCGCAAATTATGGATTAAACCCCACAGTTAAGAAAATAATTTCTTTTAACCTACTCGGAAATTGGCAGCAAATTATAACAAACCGAAGCCAGTGAAAGAAGGCGAATTACCCTGGGGCTATATTTACAGTACATGTGCTCTGCAAAAGACATGTTTAATTTTTGCTTTTAAAGATCCTCAAGAGAATCACATGAAACGATGCTTTGAGCTTTGTAAAACTGCATCGTAACACTGGTCTTTGCATTGTCAAATGCAAGATACGCCCTGAACACAAAGTGAGGAGCAGTTCGTATTCTGATACTTTCGTTCTAGATGAAATTGAAGGTAAAATGGTAAGTTGTTAGTGCCAAAATCGTACAGCGTCAGCTGGTGGTAGTAAGGCGCAGTGGTCTTTCTGACGTGGGCACAAGTGAAGAACCTTTGCGTACTTCGTTCAGTGGAATGCTACGGCAAAATTCAACACTCTCCATAGTGGGGAGTTCACTAAAGTACAATGCAGTAATGCAGCTATGGAGAAAAGGAAACTCCACATTGTAATAGAAATAAAATGTTCTTTAAGAGTTTTTTCAGGAATCAAAAAGAAGAAAACCAAAAATAGTGAACTTTTAGGACATAGGAGTGACTACAGCTACAACGACGCAAAGTAACTTTCCCTGCATCATTTCTTTGCGGAAGAGGGAGAGGTATTTAAAAACGATTTATGTGTATTTATGCGGTATATGACGGACATGATAGATAATGAACCCATAGGATTAATAGAAAATGTACAAGAGAGTAAAATAAAACTTTCATGGTGTACGAGCTTCGATATGAGGGTGTAACAGCACACAAGGCTTTTAAAGTAAGTCACTGTCAAACTGTTGATGGGTCGCTAGTAGCTGCAATCGTGGTGGCCGAAACACCACACACCTATGTTATGAGGAGCAGGATTTTAAAAACCGCTGTGCGTAGGGCTGCGACGGATAAATTGTAAATACATTTTACACTCTGTGACTTTTCCTTTCAATGGACTATCCCATGACTGCAGCTACTCCAGCTTACTTTTATTCGTAAACTTGCAATGCAATTTGCCTGTCCACCTTCTGTCTTACTTTAATTGCAGGCAGCTGCTACGCTGGGTGATATTAGTAATTTTATTCCATTCCTACTCAGAATGTCCATTTCCTCAACATGTTGAAACCTTTGTCAGCTAGAACGAACGTACCAGGATCAAATTATACAAAATGTTGCTGTTTTCTACAAGGGTAACGGAAGTGTTCCTCACGGAGGCACAGGGAAAACAGTAATCAAGTTTCAACAAATTTACTAACATCAAAAATTTGCCCGTTCAACGGTTAGAACAAAAAGTAAAAAATACAGTATCTCACTAGGTACTGGTATAGAGGCTTAACATAGCTGCTACCAATCTCCTGATTGGTTCTAGTATGAAGTAATACTGCAGTCAGGTTGGTACGAAAATATACTTGCGGGGAAATAATCCATGAGAATGTCGCCCTGATTAGGTCTAGCACAGGTATAGAAAGGTCTATTCTTAATGCACTCCAAGTCTACAGAAGAAACAACGATGAAAGCAGAGAACAGCGACGTTGGTCCATATGGTGGATTTCGAGAGCATCCGCAATGAAATGAGTAGTACTCGCAAGGAGACCAGGAGCGGCTCTCGAAGCTGGAAGGACTGGCTGGTGGAGTCCATGCTCAGGCCCTTCTAGCTGCCGGCGGCGGAATACTCGTGATACTATTTTCTAAACACGTGTTGTGCGGACGCGAATAGGTTCCTTGGAAGCGGCGGCCTCTTCCAGCTCTGTTACCTCCTCCTGGTGTCCGATCGTGACTGCGAGACGGAGAGCTCGCGATGCTGAGGCCTTTAGTGGCCATATAGATTGCACGCTTGCGTGAGGTGCCGAGAGATTGCCACTCCCTTTCCCGTATATCTCCAATATAGCAGTAACATCTGCGCTTCTGCCTCCAACTCTGGGTGAAATGTAGTGAGTTAAACCATGCGGTGTTCTGGCTGAAAAATATTTTACAATATTAGCTTTCATATAGTCTGACTATGTTAAACTTAGGTATGGGACGTTGGATGGCTTTTGAATATCTATTTTTAATAAGTCTATTAAGCAGCTTACATTGTAACATATATGCATAAAGGCAAGACGAAGATGTCTTCAAATTCAATTTTTATCTAATATCACAATGAAGGGATGTAACACACTAGCAATTAAAGTTACACATTTCACAACTAATTTACTGCCCCATAATTAGAGATATCAAAGTCATGGTCAAGTTCATAAAATGTGGTTTTAGTCTTATTTCTGAAATATAACAAGAAATGTTTTTCTGCTGTGTTACAATGTTACTGAACCATTTGAACTATGAAATAGCACTGTTCTGAAATTTCAACATACATCAAGGGTTTCTGAAGAATCAGGCACATAGAAGATTGTAGACTGAGATTTTTTCCAATGCCTACGTGTGTCTCAGAGGCATTGACATGAGGGTAATCAAATGAGATGACCGAGTACCAAAAGAAGTCTCGTCTCTTCTGTAACTTTTTTCTTCAGTTGAACCCGCTTTACTCACTATAGCACTAAAGCCACTCCTAGGTATGAGGGGACTCCTTCCTTACTCCTAGGAAAATTTCAATTACTTTGAGTGTTCTTAATTGGTAACGTGCATGTATATGTAGTTTGAACCTTACTCGGAGATAAAGAAGCATCCTTTTTCAGCACCACAGAATTTGTCTGTATTGACTTGCTTCTGTAATGAGGTAAAAAATTTACCTGTAGGGCTACACAACTATCAGCTGATGGAGAAAGTTTTGCTGTTAGTTCCTTATATGATTCAGAAAATAAAAAAAAGTGTTTATTCTTAGATATAACTTGAAACACAACAGACAATGATAAATTGTGGCCGGCCGCTGTGGCCGAGCGGTTCTAGGCCCTTCAGTCAAGAAACCGCGCTGCTGCTACGGTAGCAGGTTCGAATCCTGCCTCGGGCATGAATGTGTGTCATGTCCTTAGGTTAGTTAGTTTTAAGTAGTTCAAAGTCTAGGGGACTGATGACCTCAGATGTTAAGTCCCATAGTGCTTATAGCCATTTGAACCATTTGATAAATTTTGTCAAAAGGACTGATGTAACTTTTAACAGTTTGAAAACTATCGTATTAACAACTCTTCAGTTATCTATGGATTCCAACTCATTATCATTCTGTATCTCACTGCGAATACTTTGGTAATCAGTCCAGTCACGCTTTATTAACTTTTCTACTGAAGCCCAATATTTACCGGTTGTAGTTTCCTATTCTCCTTTCTAGCTGTAATTAGACATTTCAGTTACAAGTGACGCTAGAACACATGAATGTCTTATCTAACCTGGCCGAAAATCCTTTGCTGATATTATAGTTAAATCTAATTTATAAGTGGCTCTTGGTTATTTAATGACTATTAAATTTTTCTTGCTTTCTAAATTCGGTATGTATTATTTTTTGCGAAATACAGGGTGGGGCAAATAAAAGTGGCCGGAAGAGTGGATATGATTTGACAGAATGTATGCATATAGCTACACCTCGTGAAGCGCACAGCAAGTGTCGCCGGCTACGTGATCGACACCGGTTCAGAGCATAGTGCGGACTGTACCAGTGTGAGTGGAGCAGTAAAAGGGGATGATCGATCGTCTCCACTGTTGAGCAGAGGGTGTTCGTTGTGGAAAGGTTTCTGAAAACATGGTCGTAGAAGGGCGTGGTCAGTTGTTTCTTGGAAAGTTTAATGGTGTCAAAGTTCCAGCAAAGAGTGCCATGACACGCTAAGTCCGAAAATTGCATCACAAAGGATTTGTTTTGAACAAGTCGAAAAATATTCCGAAACGTGGGGCACGCAAGAAAATGTTGCTGCAGTTCACTAGAAAATGCTTCAGAGCGAAGCTAAATCAACCCAGCGCCTTTCGCAAGAGACATACCTCATTGATCATGCGGACGAATGCTCCATCTCGACCTGCACTCTGATCGCGGCATTAGGTGACCACCCAGGTGTCCTGATCTGCCAGTGTGCGAGTCCTTTGTGTGGGTAGCCCTCAAGTCTAATGTGTTCCACAACAACCCTCATAGTCTTCAAGAAATGCAGCAGAAGATTTCGGACGAGACTGCAGCAATTCCAGCAGTCCAGCTCCAATCCGCCTTCATCAATTTCCTGACCAGGGCCCAAAAGTGCCAAGAGATGAATGGTGGCCACTTCTCGTCTAGATAAACCTACCTCGTAAGTACATATCTTTATCACCCTTTCCTTTCTAAATAAATGCCATGCACCTACCAGCGTGTTCTGAAAATGGCTTCAACGTTAACTGGTATTCTTTGAGTTTGCCACTGTTGTGTCTCATCTGAGACCGAAATATCCCATTTTTAAATGACATCGTCCATCGTCTTTTCTTCGTCTTCAGTTACAGTTAAGAAATTAACTCTTTTCTCCAGGCAGTAGTTCATTCATAGTAGGCCATTTTTCCACACAGCGTGGTCTTTATCGTCTATTTGGACAGCAGGAGGTTCTGCAATGTTGGGTCATCATGGATACGACTGACGTTCAATAAGTAGTGCAACACACTTTTTCTTGGATAATTTCTGTTGGGAAAACTTGGAATTAGTTGTGGGATTTCGTACAATATTTCCACTTCAGCACCTGTAGTTTCGCGAAGTTGCGATGGGTAGCGCCGCTATACTTTGCTTTTAACATGCATCTGTAACGGAGGTGCGTTCCAAGCAGAAAGCTGTCGTTGAGTTGGTTTTTGCAGAAAATTAGAGCACCGCATGTATTCATAGGCGCTTTCAGAATGTCTACGTAGTACTGGCAGTGAACAAAAGCACGGTGAGTCGTTCGGCGAGATTTATGTCATCATTGCGACAGGCTCGCGGAAACCTGTCCGATATCCCGGCCGCTGACACTCTTGGGTTATTGGAACGTTCATACACTCACATTTGAGGTGATCGACAGATCACAATCAATACCTCACTGTACAACTTGACGTCTCCGTTGATACTGCTGACACACTTGCCCACCAGTACTGGAGGGCGTGTACCCGCTGGGTTCCTCGGTGCCTAGCAGAGGCCATAAAGAGCAACGAAGGACCATCTGTGCGGAATTGCTTGCGCGTTACGAGGTTCATCGTGGCAATTTTTTGTCAAACATTGTCAATAGCGATGTATCATAGGTTCATCACTTCGTATCCGAAACAAAACGGTAATCCATATATAGGGGGCCACACCACCTCTGCTCCGAAGGAAAAGTTTAAAGCCGCACCCATAGGCGGTAAAGTTATAGCGCGGTCATCTGGGACTCTGCAGGGGTTATTGTGTTTGACGTCCTCCCTCATGGTGGTGCGACGATCAACTCTGTAATGTGTTGTGCTACTCTCAGGAAACTGAGTAAATGAATTCAGCGTGTATGTCACCACAAAAATGCAAACAAACTTCTGCTTGTCCACTACAATCCAAGGCCTCACGCAAGTTTGCGCATACGAGGGGAGCTCATAAAACTTCGTTGAACTGTTGTTCCTCGTCCATCCTACAGCCCTGATATCTCACCTTCCAACTTCCATCCGTTTGGCAGAATGAAGGATGCACTGCGCGGAAAGCAGTAAGTGAATGGCCGGGAGGTTATTGATGCCGCAGGACGTTGGTTCCGACGTCGACCAGTAGTGTCGCACCATACAGGCAAACATGACCGCGCAATAAGATGGCGTACGGCAGCAGCACTGACTGGTGGAAAATAGGGTTTTGTAGCCAAACGAGTGGGGAATAATATGCTGTATTGGAATCCTGATTAAAACCAAACTTGCTTCAGAGAAAAAGTGTTCATTAATTGCTGAACGACCCTCACATGTCCTTGTTTGTCTCCAGCATGTGAGTCATTTAAGGTGAGGTTTACTATCTTGGGCCGTAAAAAGCACGTTCTTTGAGATTTTTTTTCTCTGGATATGTGATAGATATCAATGTCAAAATTGTTCAGGATGTTTATTGATATTTCCTCTACAAACTGGAATTTTTCGATCGGAAATGTCGAAGAGCTATGGCGGAAGTGCCGTCGGAACGAAAAAAAAAAATGTCTATATAGACCTCTATTCACGGTGTGTCACAGATCAGCCGGCTCGTCTGACATCAAAACTGAGTTGACGTTAGCGAGGTATATAAGATTCCATAGGACTTGTACCTCGCTTAAGTTATTTGGAGCATAGGAAACAAAATGACGGCCATTTTAAAAAATGGGTTTTTTTCATCAACTTTTCGACTTCGTCGGCCAAGTAAAAATATTTACAATTAATGAATCGGCATAAAAGTGGTAGAACTCCTAGACAATTTAGTTAGCTTCGTCGGAAACAAAGAATCATGCCAAGCGGTTCAGTAGATTGGAAGTTACCATCATACCACGCGTTTGAAGTTTTGACTACATATAAATGCAATATTATGCAATTTACGTCCAATCTGCTATTACGGGTCCATAAACTACTACTTCCTCTTCCTCATAGAGGGCGTTCTGCTCGATGTGGGTCACCCTGCGCTGCTCCAGAGCCGCTCGTACGGTCGGTGACAAGCGGTTTTCGGCCGCTTGAGTCCGGTGGTCGTCCGAATGCTTGGCGAACTGAGTCGAACAGAGTCCCAGGGTGACGTCCATCGTTGCCATGGTCTTCAGAATTGCTGAATATCCTTCGTTGAAGCTGTTCACTGCCAGGAAAGTCGCAACCTCCACAGTCTTCGCACCAGAATGCAACTGCTTGGGAGCCAACTTCCAAACACACGCGTTCACAGTTTCATTTAAATTTTGTGTGTACCCTCCCAAGCACCGGTACAATAACTCGTCCTCCGAAAGGAAAACAATAGTGCGTGAAAAAGGCCGATTTCAGGCAGGTGCATTTTTTTGTTCAACCGTGAATAACAAACATTTCCGTATTCGGAAAAACCGTTTCAGGGGTGGATTCTAAACGTTTTTATGGATCCAAAAATGCAATTTTACAAAAATATCGATTTTTCGAACCAAAAGATAGTAAATCTCCCCTTAATTCATATTTACTCACTGAAAACTTCTCAAGGGCCACTGGTAACGGTAATTATACGCTGTGACAAACATGCCTTGTAATGGACTGGGAATACGGATATTATTTATTATTAATTTTCTTGTTTTCTGTTTTAAATTACTCCCACTATTTCTGTGCGATGCAAATAACGGTCTGTTGCGTAATCTGTTTGCTCTGTAGCGGTTTTGGCCCAAGACGGGGCCTAATGCCATAATCCGATTGCTTTCCAACACCGGCGAGCTCAGCGCTTACGCCATGCCAGCAGCTTCGTTCATCGCTGGGGCAATAACCAGCGTTTCGAGACATTTCGAAGCCATTTGGCGGGTCGCGTGCTTAACCTTATCTGTTAGTGAAAGTAATGGTCCTCATGGCCTCATTCAGACGTAATTCGATCTTAGTTGTATATTTACTCTTATTAAATACAACATTTAGCGTCTGAGTGCATAAGGGATCTGGTACGAGGGCTATTCGGAAGGTAAGGTACGATCGGTCGCGAAATGGAAACCATAATGAAAATAAAAAATGTTTTATTTGTAACAGTTAGTTATATCTTCCAGCTACTTCTCCGCATAGTCGCCACTCCGACTGAGAGATTTGTCGTAGCATTGTACCAACTTTCTAATACGCTTGTCATAGAAGACAGACTCCTGTGCATTCTGCAAAGTTCTAACACTGATCTGCAGCGTGTTGTCTGTGACAAAATTATGCCTTCATAGCCAGAAGTTTACGTGAGCAGATACGAAAATCAGAGGGAGATCAGTCCTGGCAGTATTGTGGTTGATGTAACACTTCCCATCGAAAACGCAGCAGGAGCGTCCTCATTGCCCCTGCAGTGTGAGACCGAGATTGTCACTAAGAAGGAAACGCATGGCAGTTACGTTGTGTGGGCTGCATGAAATCAGACGAAATCTCTCACACGCACTATTTTTTGGCCTCAGACACTACTTTCTAGGCACCTTTACGTGCTCACTGTGCGCTCAGAACTGAAAGAGCGACGTGACCCGATCGACAGGCATACTAGAGACACTATCCAGCACATGTCTGCAAGGCATCATCGAACTTTCTCTGTGGTTCCTATTTCGCCATCGATCCTACCTTACTTCCCCGATAGCCTTCGTAGAATTTCGTAGCTATATACATATGTCGTCTCCAGTTGTTTCCAGTTACTTGTCAAGGTGTATTAGTCCAGCATGTTTGACAGTTTCATGCTGTGGATTTTAAATTGCAGTGCCAGAGTGAGTGCAGCATGAACATAGATATTAACCGTTTCGGACGCGATTTTTATCTAGAGGAAGGAAAATTTTTGTTAATGTAGTAAAGCACTTAGGTGGCTTTTTAATGGTTCTAGATGCAAGATTTATGCAAAAATATGCACCCATTCGCAAAACGTACTTTACACACTTGACTTCATTTTATAGACTATAATAACTAATTTCGAAATATTCTCTAGTGCAACAAAGAGTAAAACGATCATTCAATAATTATCATGCAAAATAACAACAACAATATTCAATTAGACAGTGCAATACAGTGAACCAACACTTTCCTTGTATCCTGGTGGTCACGAGCAGCTATGCACTGGTACATTCATTTGCTTATATTATCACAGCAATGCCTAACAGTTGGCAGCGCTTGCGCGTGATGGTAAGGCTGTCCTTTCAGAAATACGTTCCTTAGATTACTATTGGGAAAAGATGCTTCTGTTGCAGCTAAGACACAGTAAAGGTAATGTACACAGTTGTAGCCATACAGTCTCAAAGGGTTAAGGCAGGTAATTATGGTAAAATTCGACCCCATCAAATAACTCGTGTAACCTCGTGTGTGCATTGTTATTGTAGTCGTTGAACATCGTGACCTCAATTGTGCTTGCGTTTGGCTGCAGTCACCATTTGAAAAAGTGAAACCTCATTAAAAAATTTTGCTTAAATTGCAATAACTGAGCTGGCCGGAGTGACCGAGCGGTTCTAGGCGCTGTAGTCTGGAACCGCGCGACCGCTACGGTCGCAGGTTCGAATCCTGCCTCGGGCAAGGATGTGTGTGATGTCCTTAGGTTAGTTAGGTTTAAGTAATTCTAAGTTCTAGGGGACTGATGACCTCAGAAGTTAAGTCCCATAGTGCTCAGAGCCATCTGAACCATTTTTTTGCAATAACTGAGAAGGTGAAAATTCTAAATTTAATTCTTAAACTGCTGCATGAAACTGACGTACTGAACCTACTGTCTCTTCACTTATTCTTATCACTTCAACACTGACATACAGAAATTTCCCTGACATACAGAACTCAAATTTTTCCTATTCATTACTCACAATATTCAAGGATAACGCTATGTCACTGCTTTAAAATTCATAAGCAGACTTCAAATAATTAATAAAAAAGAATGGCCCTGAATTAGAAGAAATTCTAAGAATAACCTGTAAATTTCTCACTTACCTCACAAAAATTTTCATTACCCGAACTACAGTAATGCCGCAAGCACCAATACTGTCAGCTAAATAAATACTGAATCCTCTAATTACTGATAGACACGTGGTTGCCAAAGAAAAGATTTTGTTGCAAAGCAAACAATTTATTTTTGCCTGAATAATGTGACATCCTTTTGAAAAAAGTATATATAACCGTCCGTGACCTCTAGTTCAAAAAATAACATACTCATCGACAAATTACATATCCATGCCAGACACACGTCCAGATCGTCCTTACGCGCTACCACTTCAAACCTCTAACCTCCATCAATGCTAACTACTCGCATCTAACTTCCATCATTGCTGGCTATTCACCTCCAACTTCCATCACTGCTGGCGAATAACCTCCAGCTGCTAGTGTGACCAGATACCGAGTGTCTTACAGAGTGTGCACAGTGCTGTCAGAGTTATTAATGCAGAGCGCTACATAGCGCTGCCAACATACAAACACGTAAACAGCCTACTTACAAAAGGACTTACTGAATATGATGTCTCTTCAGAGTGTACTCTCCCATTGCTTGATGTATTTTTTCTGTTATATTAATGTCATGTTATCTTCAAACTGGACTATCTTTGAAGTTGTAACTGGCATGTCGAGGAGATATAAATTAAACAGAATGAGAGCACGGACTGATCCTGCAGGCAGGCCATTGTTCAGTGATCAACGTCTGATAGCTTTTCCATCGAGAAAAATAGTCCAGAGAGTATGTTCTTGAGTAAACATGCTACATTATGGCATGGAATTACATCAACAGAACTTGAGCGTCTAAACAACTCTCCATGCCGTACGGTAAGCTTCCGGCAAATAGACGAGAACTGCAGGTGAATTGAGGCCTTTCTGAATTCTAGATTCAACCCATGTTGTAAGGGTTATCAGCTGATCGTAGTAACTCCGTTCTTTGAGTCGACATGAGAACCTGACCGCTGACTGGGTGCTGATTCAAAAGTTAAAAACTAATGTTATGCGTGTCACTTCCCTGACGATTCAGAAACGATGAAAGAATTTAAAGAAGCAAAATGATGAGATAAGTAGAAGACTGAGCTAGTTGGTGTACGTGTACGAAGGAATGAGAAGGCGCGACGCGTTGGGAGGTCGGCGGACGCTGGCGTACTGCGCCGGAATGCCATCGATCGCACGTCTGTGCGGCCGTGGCTGTGCCGTGCCTGCCCACGCGCCAACCGCCGCTCGCCTCCGCACCCCAGCTCGTGGCGCGAACGTGCTACAATATTCAGTTTGAGCACGATTGTCCACAAATCTGCTGTGGCCAGTCGGTCTTCAAACACGTGCCTGCCCGCACTGCGCTGCAGCTGATAAACATCCATAGACGGATAAAGTGGGGTTAGCGGTTCTCAAAATAGAAGACTCGCTTCGCTGGGATCAATCCTGTCTGTTAGCCAAAGAGATATCCGGTCGATGTATAACGACGACACAATCTCTGGTTTCATCATGACCTTTGACAATATTCCAGCATTGCTTTGCACGCGTTCCAGCTTCTGTGTGTGCGTCTCTATTGTCGTTTCCTTTGTCCAGCGATATCTTCATTCATCTGATATACCAAGGTGGCGTCAACTAGTCATTAATTTTGTCATGCGAAAAATGTTGAATTTTAGTATTTATGTTCTTCAACGCACCTGGGATATAGCAATCCCAGAAAAGGACGTCACATATTAATTTCTTATAAACGGGAAATCGAACACACCGATTATGATCCATAACAGTTCACAGCATTATTTCGAGACAACACTTACAGTGTCGACATTAATGTTGGAAACAACGAGCAGATTTCCAATCAAGCAGATGATGTGCCGTCGGCCTCTTCCACCAAATCATACTATACGACCTATACTGCGAAAACAAAAATTGTTTTCACAGCTTACGCAAAACAAAATCATTTTGCTGTCCCTGTAGATTAACAGTAGGTCGCGGCGTTCTGGCTATGTTAATTAATAATTTAGACCTGGTAAAATACGCGAAAGGTGAAGGACGGAGTAAAAATATAAGCATTCTACACAGAATGTGTGAAAGAACTTGCTTCACTTATAGTAGAACTGAACTGTTGGTCGGTTGAGGAGCTGAGCGTTCATGGTAATTGGAAAAGTGCACAAGTTATTCACGTTTCCAAGAAAAGACATCGAAGAGAACACAAAGTCTGTATCGCTGGCGTCAGTTTGTTCCAGAATTTTGGAATATGTCTTATGTTGGCTTATTATGATATTTTAAAAGACTAAAAGACTAGTCTTTAAAAATAAAGTGCGGAGAAAGAACATCTTGTGAAACCCAGCTCCCTCTGTTTTTGTACGAGACCCAGAAATCAGCATAGGCCGGCTGTCAGGTGGATGACGTGTTCCATGACTCTCATAAGGCGCTCGGTAGAGTTTGCGCTGTCGCCTAGTAAATTAAGGGGAACGTACGGGTTATTATTAGCTTGGTAAATTGACTGGAGAGCTCCTAGCGAACAGTACGCAGCAAGTCATTCTTAACGGAGAGATATCTTCGGACGTAAATGTAATTTCTGGGGTACCCCATGAGAGTTTTACAGGACCATAATTTTTAAAAAAATATGTAAACGACTTATAGGATGACGTTGGAAGTTCTTTGAGGTTTCTTGCGAATGATGCTGTTACATATTTGTATACAGAAGTTGCAACAGTAGAAGACTGTAGCGAATTGCAGGAAGCCCTACTGAGGATCGACGCTCGGTGCAGCTGCAGGCAGCGCATCCTCATTATAAATGTAGCATATTGAGGAAAATAGGCAGGAAGACCCATTGATGTAAGATAACACGACTGCAGAAAAATCATTGGAAGCTATCACATCCATTAAATGTCTGAAATTATGCGTAAGAAGAGATTTAAAGTGGAAATCCCAAATAAAACTAATCGCATGGAAGACAGACGCCAGAGTTTTACCGGAAGAACTCTTAGGAAGTGTATTCCATCCACGAAGGAGGTAACTCACAAAACCCTCGTTCGACCAACACTTACATGTTGCTCGCTAGTCAGGGATCTGTACCGGATAGGCTTTGTAAAGGAAATAGGTAACATCCAAACAGACAGTTTCGGTACATGATCATTTAGTTAGCGCGAAAATGTCATGGATACGTTCATCCAACTACAGTGGTAGACGCTTCAAGAGAGGTATTGCGCATCACTGTGTGGTTTGCGGTTAAAATTCAAAGATTGTACGCTACTATCAGAGTTAACCGACGTTGTTTCCCGCTAAGTATATTTCAGGAAAATACCACGACGGTAAAACTGCAGGGATTGGAGGTCACACAGTGGTTTACCAAAAATATTTCTTCCCGTGGACAATTCGTGACTAAGTAAGCTGGCCCCTATCCTTTGAACTTTTATCTTGGTACTAGTATTCATCGAAGCCTAAAATAGTTATTTATGTCCTGAAATACACCCACAGTTACATGAAACAATTTTAAAGAAAATGCGATCTCAGATGAACAGTGATAATCGTGCCTTAAGATAAGTTGTCTATTAGTGCTTAATAACCTGAAAGTCTCCGCTATTTCACCGCTTTTAATAAGTGCAAGTCGATCGTCTCCTCCGCCTCGTTATATCAGACACACTGTTTCAGCGCCAAACGTATCTTACGCTCAGAAAGTCACTTACGAAAGATAAGTTCAAAACGAACACGTTTATTGCATTGTATGAGCTCGTTGAACGTTTTCATTCAGAATTCTGAAATGGGTGATGAGCCACATGGCAAGTTTCTGACTGACGGAAAAAGCGAAGTAATTTAATGTAAAAATGTGTTCAAATGAAACTGACAAACGCTATAAGTGAATAAGGAACGAAAAATAAAATTCAGCTATGGTGGCTGCGCTCACGTACTGATATTGTCTGACTTTAAATGCTTTCTGTACGGTGTCCAAATAACTACATTAGAAATTAATATTCCACATGAAAAAAAAGCAAGGTGTAAGTAATTTAAGGTTTAGGATGCCTGTCCTTGAAATACACATCACATTACAAGTGCTGTAGAACAAGAACTAAATCGAGCAATGACACACTTTTAGTATCACAGGGAAACCAGACCGATGATTTTCTCAAAACCCGATAATCCTGTAAAGCCTATTTTAAACGTATTATATCGAAGTGTGGTGCTCACAAACTTCCATCCAGTGCCCTAGACAAAGGTCTGAATAATTGCTTAATAGCGTGAAACCGACTGCCCCACAGAACGCAGAACAACCAGCAGCTATACTCACGCGTAGAGAGAAGAGTTCTGACAGCTGGCAGCGCAGTTGCAGGTATTTGACACGGACGGGCAGCGAGCCAGCGGCGGCGTGAGCAGGGTGACAGATCTTCCCGTCCACCCTCCGGCCCGCGGCAACACTCGGCTCCTTCAGAATCTAACAATGCCGCGTCATTCACAGCAGCATTCCTGTAGGGGCAGCATTCTGCTGACCGATGTGTTCCTTGATGGAAGATTTTTCACAAGCGCTACCAGTGTTTGTTCAAAATGGTTCAAATGTCTCTGAGCACCATGGGACTTAGAACTACTTAAACCTAACTAACCTAAGGACAGCACACACATCCATGCCCGAGGCAGGATTCGAGCCTGCGACCGTAGCGGTCACCCGGTTCCAGACTGTAGCGCCTAGAACCGCTCGGCCACTGCGGTCGGCACCAGTGTTTGTAACCTTACACAAACACACACATAAAATTTTCTTTAATGATGTTGCACCCATTTGGCTAACCACAATTTTTATTTTATTGTTATGCGGTTCAGATTTCACTGTATTTAATAACAGTCGGATATCTTTTGACATATAAGTAAGTTACTGTACTTGAAAATGGTATGTCACAAAACTCCTGATCGAATAACAAAAGGAGGTAGCATCATTAAAAAAATCCATGACTATGGTTCCAGCCAAAATAAAAATTACACACAATCAGATTTTCAACATTAACAAGGTAAAGCAAATTGCAGAAATGTTACCTGTAAAATATCGAATAAGGGATTTACCTCTACTTTTAGTCCGGGAAAACGGAAACCCCACGATCATCGTCATCTGATTGGTCATCTCCATTACGACCACACAGTCTTCGGTATCTTCGGCACTGCTGTCCTCAACGTCTCATAAAGAAATTGCAATATTATGAATAGATTCTTCTCATACAACTTCTATGTTGGCCCTTGTAATCTCTTTCCACACGTGGTTCACGACGTTCTTCCAATTTTCTGGCGTTATTTGCGTGGCAGCTTCATTTACCAGCCTCTCTGTGTCTATCAACGCAAAGATTTTTAAAGCTACGTGGTACGGTGGAAGACGTATAACTTTGTGGTCGTGGTTCTCTGCTGCAGTATCAATCACATAATGCGTCTTCTGTGGCTGGTAGCGTTTCACTAATTCCAGAAGTTCCGCTTTCCGCATATTCTGTTCAAAGCCTATTTTATTATCTTTCAACCAGCTGACTATTTCCTCTCCTTGTAGCAGCCGTTGGTGCCTTATTTAATTGTACAGAATGGTACGGCGCATTGTCCATTAGAAAAACACTACCAGAACTGACGTTTAGTAGCAAACGAGAAACAACCAGTCCTTGAATGTATCTGCATTAATCTCCTCGTAGTAGTCTACAGTTTTCCTTTGCTGAAACATAATCATAGCACCTGGTGTAAAACCGTTCATAGAGCCATTTTGAACTATAATTAGTCGTCCTTGGTTCAAATGGCTCTGAGCACTATGGGACTTAACATCTATGGTCATCAGTCCCCTAGAACATAGAACTACTTAAACCTAACTAACCTAAGGACATCACACACATCCATGCCCGAGGCAGGATTCGAACCTGCGACCGTAGTAGTCGCGCGGCTCCGGACTGAGCGCCTAGAACCGCTAGACCACCGCGGCTGGCTTTAGTCGTCCTCCCTTACCAGATGGCACACTCGTAGATCCGTGGCGCCTGTCATCTGTCCATGCGGCAGAACGTACATGACGCACGTCGACCCATGTTTCGTCAATCCATATTACATTTGTTGGATTCACTGTTAGCAATTTGCGCAGGAAACTACATCTCCATGCTACAATGTCTCCGCGTTCCATTAATACCTTTCGTCCTGAGAACTTTTACCAACGGAAGCAATTTCTTTTTCAAAACGGTTGAGAGATTTGCCTGTGAACAAACCACTGCTCCGACAGTAATGCCACCAACTTTTTAAGTGTCGAATACCCCTACCTGCTGTACTACACGTATAGGTGTATGTGCTGCCTCATAGCGCTTTCGTCAGAGTTGTCTATTTCAGTCACACGACATGATCTCTTCCCTGACTTTCGAGGCGTCACAACAACAGGGCTCGCAGCTGAATTGGCAGCCTGTTTATCATTTGTGACTCTCTTCACTGTCGCTGTAGAGATGTTCAGTACTACCGCCACTCTGTCAACCATTTTACTCACTGATATCCAAGGCCCACCTTTGTCCCTTTGCCTCTTAAAGTAAACACTCAATCTGTATATAAATCCGCGTGCTTGGGATATCAGCGTAGCTCCTTTCCCAAAAGTTCTCTTCTCTGCACTACAGCAGCCATTTTCCACTTATGCACGCTTTTCCATTTATACACACATAAAAAACTCACAGAAGTAGCGGAACGCACATCTATACGTACAAATCTAAACGTAGCACGTGGCGATACTGACTGAAAGCAGCGGTCGCCCAGCACTGTGGAACGACCGGGGCGTTGCCACGGTAATGTAAACAAAAGCTCACGACCTGATTGACCTTCTTGGATACACGAAGTACGTGCACTAAGGCCGTGTCAACTGTCATAGCTCTTCTCTCGCCGTATGGAGTATAGTGTGCTTCTTTCGTTGTCAGCAGTGCGGCCAGAATAAGCGAAACCTAGTACCAAGTATTCCTATTGACTGAACCGGGTTCAAATACCTTGACATCTCAGACGAGATCACTGAATTCTCGCAATAGGCAAGATGCTTAGCTCCAAAATGTTGTCGACAGACTGATCAACAGTCTGACGGGACACGTAGCAAACACAGTGCACATTGCGGATTCGGAAGGAATGAAAAGGAATTCATTATTAATTTGCCGCTTACTGGAACAGAAAATTGGAGAAGTGAGAGTGGTACACAAAGCATCCTCGCCCACAAATCATACTATAGCCTACAAAATATCACTGTAGATGTGATCACAAACTGTGACACTGCTGGAAGACACAGTTCGTCATCCGTGTTGGAAAATACTACTGTTAATTAACTCTACTTGATTACATCTGTATTAGTGGGTAGATTAATCACTGCTCAGAGAAGACACCACTCAACGTTAGGACAGATTGCACGCTTTCGAGGGACGAACTCCATCTACAGCTAACAACAGGAGCAGGTTTCCAAACTGATGCAGTTTCATGGCAGCTTACGAAACAGCTGCTAAAGCAACAAGACAGATTAATAACAAGTCACAAAAACGCATCTCGACTTAAAACTTCGCAAATCGAACCTTTGTCAGATATGAAAATCATACCTTTTAACGATCTGTAAGGGCCTTTGAACGAAACAAGGCTTCCACTATTCATACAGATACAAAGAACAAACTGCTGAGACAAGAGAGCCACTGTAAGAAAAGTGTTCAAACCCGAAGCTTTAGTTAAACATCTTGGGATGACCATTTCAGCTTGTAACAGAGAACTGTATATTTTCAGTGTGCTTTCAGCCCTGAAAGAGCACGATGGACACGTGACAAAGCTGGAAGGACTCTGCACTGCTCTTCAATACCGCATTATTCTTCCCTACATCTACATCTACATCTACATACACATTCAGCAAGGCACTGAATAGTGCAAAGCATAGGGTACCTTGCGCTACTACCAGGCATTTCCTTTCGAGTTTAATTCGCAGATGGAGAGAGGGAAAAAAAGACTCTCGATATGTCTTCGTCCGAGCTCTAATATCTCAAATTTTATCATCGTGGTCCTTACGTGAAACGTGCGTTGGTGGCAGAAATATTTCCTGCAGTCAGCTTCAAATGCCGATTCTCTCAAGTTTCTCTATAGTGTCTCACGAAAAGAACGTCGTCTTCCCGCCAGGTATTCCCATTTGAGTTCACGGAGGAGCACCGCAATACTTGCGTGCTGATCAAACCATTGCCAGCAGGTAACTATCTTGCTTCAATCCGACCCCGTGGGAATCCAAAAAACTCGTGCAGTACGCAAGAATGTGTGACACTAGTATTTCATACTAAGTCTCCTTTACAACGACCTACACTTTCCTTAAATTCTTCCAATAAACCGAGGCCGACCACTCGTCTTCACTACTACTACCACTACGTGCTCATTCCATTTAATATCGTTTCGCAGCGTTACGTCCACATATTCAATTGACCTCACTGTGTCAAGCAGTAAACTGATGATCTGGTGTTCACTAGCGAGAAAGTCGATGATACAGATCGTCAAGGGGAGCCGCAGAAATTTCCCGAAAATGTGTATTACGACAAATACCCTACTAATTCATCCACGCAGCTGGAAATCTACGCGGCAACCACAAACATGGAAAACTGAAAAGCACCGTATCTGGAAGTTTACGAGTGAAGGTACTTAAGAAGACAGTAGTAGAGACTGTATGTCTTTAGACGGTGGCCTTTAGTGACTATGACTTACCTGCCCTTAAGGCTATGAAATATGTTTTCTACAGTAGAAGAGAAAGTGCTCTGAGACTGAGTCATGGATGATAGGGAAGTAAGTGATTTTACTCTCCAAAAACATGAGTTTTTGAAAGAAAAGTCAATAGAGGGTGCAATTAAGAATGATCTATGTTTCGTAAGAGCTTCAGAGCCAAAATACTTAGGGGACGTTATGACAAATATAGATGGGGCATTCGACAACATTTGGTAAGTGCTGCCTTTCACCAGACTGAGAGACATAGGAATCGCAGGGTCACACCATAATATATGTGATGATAACTGCAAAAATGAAAAAAAATTAAATGAGGGTGTGGAATTGATGGCCAGGAGGCCCCATCCACGGAATTTCGGCCACCGAGTGCAAGTCTTATTTCAGTCGACGCCATATTGGGCGATATGCGTGCTAGTAACGGGGACGAAATGATGATGAGGACGAAACACCCAGTCCACGAACGGAGAAAATCTCCAACCGGGCCGGGAATCGAAGGCGGGCCAGCTGCGTTGCAGGCAAATACGTTACCACTCAGCTAAGCATTCTGACTATAATTGCAGAAATAGAGTGGTAAAGTGGTCTGCATCGTCAACGGTAATCATGTGGCGCGACGCAAACCATTTTACTCGAGGCTCTCACTGTCATCCTCTCTTCTCATATACAGTCTTCAAGTATCTCCTGTCACTCCTGAAAAAAGATTCGGATATAAAAACAGTTGTCAGTTACGATGATGACCTGTTAGCTGTAATACCAGGAAATTCAAAAGCTAGTGTGAAACAAAAATGTAATGATACGTTAGACCTCACAGATATATGGTGTGCGGACAACTAACTGTGAAAGTATCTGCCTATGAAACAACGTACATGATGCTACAGCATAAAATTTCAATGAAAATCAACCTAGTGATTTATATACCAACACATTTCTAAGATGTGCAAGAGTAATCGGACACCTAAGCTAACACACTGAAGTGACAAAAGTCATGGGATACATCCTAATATTGTGTCGAATCTTCTTTCTTCCGGTGTAATGATTGAGCTCGACCTGGCATTGACTAAATAAGTCGTTGGAAATCCCTGCAGAAATACTGCTCCATGCTGCCTCTTTAGCTGTGAACAACTGCAAAATGATCTATGGGATTCATGTAGGACGACATGAGCGGCCAAACAATTCGCTCCAAGTGTCCAGAATGTTTTTCAAACCAATCGGAAACACTTGTGAACCAGTGACATGGGCACTGACATGCGGAAAAATTACATCGTTGTATGGGAGCATGAGGTTTACGAATTGCTTCAAATGGTCTTCACGTAGCCGAACATCCAGAGAACCCTGTCAATTCCATGTAAACACAGTCCACACCATTATATGGCTTCCACAATGCCTTATTGCCAACTTGGGGCATTGCTTCGTGTTATCGCTGCCACACTATAAACCTTCCATCAGCCCTTAGTAAGTGAATTCGGGTCTCATGTGAACAGGCCACGGTTTTCCAGTCGTCTAGGATCCAACCAATGCAGCCACGAGCCCAGGAGAGACGCTGCAGACGGTGTCGTGCTGTTAACATAGGCACTCAAGCGGCCTCTGCTACCATACCCCATTAATGCCAGATTCTGCTGCACTGTCCTAACGGTTACGTTCGTCGTACGTCCCACATGGAGTTTCTGCTGTTATTTCACGCAGTGTTGCTTGTCTGTTTTCACTGACAACACTACGCAAACGTCGCTGCTCTCGGTCGTTAAGTGAAGGTCGTCGGCCACTGCGACGACCGTGGTGAGATGTAATGCCTGCAATTTGACATTTCAGGCACACTCTTGACACCGTAGATTTCGGAATATTGAATTCCCTAGCGAATTCCGAAATTGAATATCCCTTGCTTCTAGCTCCAACTGCCATTATTCCTTCAAAGTATGTTATTTCCCGTAAGGCGGCCATAATCACTTCGGAAGCCGTTTCATATTAATTGCTTGAGTCAAATGACAGTTCCGCCAATTCACTGCCCTCTTACATCTTCTGTACGCGACGCTATCGACGTCTGCATCTGCATATGTGCATATCGCCATCCCACTACTTTTAGCACAATGTATGAAGCACTGATGTATAAACCTTAAATCAACGTAATATGCAACAATGGACTAAATCTGGACTACGACTGTCACAATAACAACTAACTGTTAGATTACTTCTGGCATACTATGCCTATGTCATGAGTCCATTCTCGCTACTGAAGTATCATTGAGGCCAGCCAACAGACATATAATCTCTGTCTTCAAAAATGAACAGCATAGAAACAGAAGTGATAACACTTTCTGCAGGACCTGACCATCATTTTGCAGGACAGTGCTAAAGCACGTACAATGCAAGCTGTTAATGATTTGTTCGACTGATGGGGCTGGTAAGTGCTATACCACCTACTGCACTCCCCTGACATAAGCCCTCGTGAGTTCAAATAGATTTCAAACCTGAAGGAAACACTTCGCGGGATTCGCTTCAAAACTGCTACAAATTCGTCAGGCAATAGACCGCGCCGCTCGAACTGTGAACACAACTGGCACTGCTAAGTGTATCCTACGACTTCCACATCACTGGCAATCGGTTATACACAATGCTAGTGACTGCTTTGAGGGTCAGTAAAATTTTGAATCACATATCTATTTTGTACGAACTGTAAATAAATAGTTGCCACTATTAAAGTTCCAATCCTCGTACATTCTACTCTACAGCACTATAAGGCTTCAGTTGACCATTGTTAATGTGGGACATTCAGTTTCAGACGTTCTGCTACAGAAATGTGCATAATAAGTTAGCAAATTATGTAAAAATGGGAAGAGATATTACATAAAGTTAACTAAAATGAATCATGGAACATGCGAATCAGGGGATTGTCTGTGCTGATTAGTCATGTCGTTCTGCATGATAATGAAGATAATGTTAAAGAGTAAATTTTGTTAACGAAGAGTAATATACCGTATGAATGCTGATAATAAAGAAGTTGGTCGTGACACTTAATGAGATAAATTAATGTAATTGACACAAGGGAAAAGTGAAGTAGCTGACTGCGCAAACATTCTAAATCTTTGAAGACTGTGGAAATGATACATTATTACTTTTCCTGTACACTTTCCATACTGAAAACCAAGACTGTGTGGCCTAACCTGAATAAACCTTTACAGGAAATTACGAAAGGTGAACGGAAACTGCATGGAGAGTCGTGCTACGTTGTGAGATGGGATAGCTATCAATGTCCCTTGCTTGTAAAGCGTTAGGCGCACTTTCAATTTCCGCCCCTGCTACCTGATACAGTTATCGAGTCTCGCTATATGTTGCTCCCGACAAACGGAAGAACCGCTCGCCGTGAAAAGTGACGACTGGTCTTCTTCCAAAACTTCTTCCTACCTGATAACGTCTATGTCGACAACTAACTTGCAACAAATAAAGGAAATGCTGGAAATGTTTCGTGACAGTGAACTTAATCTTAAAAAATATTTTCCTTAATACAAGAACTGACAGATTAAGGGGACGCTCGATTATACACCTCCTTAAAAATAATCTTCGATGTTCTACGTAGTTATCAACTCAAAGTTAGGAACTGTCTAAATTTTGAGGAGTAGAAGTACGTTTCTCTGAGGTACTGGAATGCAAACAATGTAGAAAAAACTCGACAGTGAAAGTAATGAATAGATACCACAAAGATTATAGAACAAAAGACTCCGCCATGTACCGGTATTTGACGTCAATCAGGCAGTCAGGCAGCGTCGTCCTGGAATACACGGATTTCTCCATACTTCAATTTCTTATTGAAATTAGAAATACTTTGTTAGTAAGATACGGTTTCGTTTCTGAAGAAGAGAAATTTGTTAACATCGAATATAGATTTAAGTGTCAGTAAGGTATTTGTATGAAGTGTAGCCATGTATGAAAGAGAAATATGGACGATAAATGGTTTGGACAAGAAGAGAATAGAAGCTTTCGAAATGTGGTGCTACAGAAGAATGCTGAGGATTAGTTGGGTAGATCACATAACTAATGAAGAGGTATTGAATAGAATTGGGGAGAAGGGGAGTTTGTGGCACAACTTGACCAGAAAAAGGGATCGGTTGGTAGGACATGTTCTGAGGCATCAAGGAATCACCAATTTAGTACTGGAGGGCAGCGTGGAGGGTAAAAATCGTAGAGGGAGACCAAGTGATGAATATACTAAGCAGATTCAGAAGGATGTAGGCTACAGTATGTACTGGGAGATGAAGAAGATTGCACAGGGTAGAGTAGCATGGAGAGTTGCATCAAACCAGTCTCAGGACTGAAGACCACAACAACAACAACATATGGCATCGGAAATACAATATCAGAAAATAAAAGGAAACTTATTGCTTGAAAGACTCGGAACACAGAAGTTTTAGAAAGCATCGTGACTTTACTTCTTCATTACAATAAATAACCTGAAAGGTATTAGACACTGTATATCAAAGTGATACAGATACATTACAATTTAATGTACATGATAATGCTTCATACTTATGGAAAAGTTTTATCACTAGTTCCGACTCTGTAAGTAACGTTTTTACAGATTATAGTTCGACTGTGGAGCGCATTATGGGAGAAATGGTACGAAATCCAACACAATCACCAAAATTGCGATGTTTTTGAAATACACGTAATATGCATTCATTGTTGTTGTTGTTGTTGTTGTTGTGGTCTTCAGTCCTGAGACTGGTTTGATGCAGCTCTCCATGCTACCTTATCCTGTGCAACCTTCTTCATCTCCCAGTACCTACTGCAACCTACATCCTTCTGAATCTGCTTAGTGTGGTCATCTCGTGGTCTCCCTCTACGATTTTTTACCCTCCAATACGAAATTGGTGATCCCGTGATGACTCAGAACATGTCCTACCAACCGATCCCTTCTTCGGGTCAAGTTTTGCCACAAACTTCTCTTCTCCCTAATCCGATTCAATACTTCCTCATTAGTTATGTGATCTACCCATCTAATCTTCAGCATTCTTCTGTAACACCAAATTTCGAAAGCTTCTATTCTCTTCTTGTCCAAACTATTTGTCGTCCATAATTCACTTCTATACATGGCAACACTCCATACAAATACTTTCAGAAATGACTTCCTGACACTTAAATGTATACTCGATGTTACCACATTTCTCTTCTTCATAAACGCTTTCCTTGCGATTGCCAGTCTACATTTTATATCCTCTCTACTTCGACAATCATCAGTTATTGTGCTTCCCAAATAGCAAAACTTCTTTACTACTTTAAGTGTCTCATTTACTAATCTCATTCCCTCAGCATCACCCGACTTAATTCGAATACATTCCATTATCCTCGTTTTGCTTTTGTTGATGTTCATCTTATATCCTCCTTTCAAGACACTGTCCATTCCGTTCAACAGCTCTTCCAAGTCCTTTGCTGTCTCTGACAGAATTACAATGTCATCGGCGAACCTCAACGTTTTTATTTCTTCCCCAGGGACTTTAATACCCACTCCGAATTTTTCTTTTGTTTCCTTTACTGCTTGCTCAATATACAGATTGAATAACATCGGGGAGAGACTACAACCCTGTCTCACTCCCTTCCCAACCGCTGCTTCCCTTTCATGCCCCTCGACTCTTATAACTGCCATCTGGTTTCTGTACAAATTGTAAATAGCCTTTCGCTCCCTGTATTTTACCCCTGCCACCTTTAGAATTTGAAAGATAGTATTCCAGTCAACATTGTCAAAAGCTTTCTCTAAGTCTACAAATGCTAGAAACGTAGGTTTGCCCTTCCTGAATCTAGCTTCTAAGTTAAGTCGTAGGGTCAGTATTGCCTCACGTGTTCCAACATTTCTACGGAATCCAAACTGATCTTCCCCGAGGTCGGCTTCTACTAGTTTTTCCATGCGTCTGTAAAGAATTCGCGTTAGTATTTTGCAGCCGTGACTTATTAAACTGATAGTTCGCTAATATTCAGATCTGTCAACACCTGCTTTCTTTGGGATTGGAATTATTATATTGTTCTTGAAGTCTGGGGGTATTTCGCCTGTTTCATACATCTTGCTCACCATATGGTAGAGGTTTGTCAGGACTGTTTCTCCCGAGGCCGTCAGTAGTTCCAATGTAATGTTGTCTACTCCGGGGGCCTTGTTTCGACTCAGGTCTTTCAGTGCTCTGTCAAACTCTTCACGCAGTATCGTATCTCCCATTTCATCTTCATCTTCATCAACATCCTCTTCCATTCCCATGATATTGTCTTCAAGTACATCGCCCTTGTATGGACCCTCTATATACTCCTTCCACCTTTCTGCTTTCCCTTCTTTGCTTAGAACTGGGTTTTCATCTGAGCTCTTGATATTCATACATGTGGTCCTCTTTTCTCCAAAGGTCTCTTTAATTTTCCTGTAGGCAGTATCTATCTTACCCTTAGTGAGATAAGCCTCTACATCCTTACATTTGTCCTCTAGCCATCCCTGCTTAGCCATTTTACACTTCCTGTCGTTCTCATTTTTGAGACGTTTGTAGTTCTTTTTGCCTACTTCATTTACTGCATTTTTATATTTTCTCCTTTCATTAACTAAATTCAATATTTCTTCTGTTACCCAAGGATTTCTACTAGCCCTCATCTTTTTACCTACTTGATCCTCTGCTGCCTTCACTACTTCATCCCTCAAAGCTACCCATTCTTCTTCCACTGTATTTCTTTCCCCTATTCCTGTCAATTGCTCCCTTATGCTCTCCCTGAAACCCTGTACAACCTCTGATTGTTTTAGTTTATACAGGTCCCATCTCCATAAATTCCCACCTTTTTGCAGTTTGTTCAGTTTTAATCTACAGGTTATAACCAATAGATTGTGGTCAGAGTCCACATCTGCCCCTGGAAATGTCTCACAAGTTTAAACCTGGTTCCTGAATCTCTGTCGTACCATTAAATAATCTATCTGAAACCAGTCAGTATCTCCAGGCTTCTTCCATGTATACAGCCTTCTTTTATGATTCTTAAACCAAGTGTTAGCTATGATTAAGTTGTGCTCTGTGCAAAATTCTACCAGGCGGCTTCCTCTTTCATTTATTAGCCCCAATCCATATACACCTACTACGTTTCCTTCTCTCCGATTTTCCTACTACCGAATTCCAGTCACCCATGACTATTAACTTTCGTCACCCTTCACTATCTCAATAGCTTCTTTTATTTGATCATACATTTCTTCAATTTCTTCGTCATCTGCAGAGCTAGTTGGCATATAAACTTGTACTACTGTAGTAGTTGTGGGCTTCGTATCTATCTTGGCCACAATAATGCGTTCACTATGTTATTTTTAGTAGATTACCCGCATTCCTATTTTCCCATTCATTATTAAACCTACTCCTGCATTATCCCTATTTGATTTTGTGTTTATAACCCTGTAGTCACCTGATGAGAAGTCTTGTTCGTCCTGCCCGCATCTCGTGGTCGTGCGGTAGCGTTTTCGCTTCCCACGCCCGGGTTCCCGGGTTCGATTCCCGGCGGGGTCAGGGATTTTCTCTGCCTCGTGATGGCTGGGTGCTGTGTGATGTCCTTAGGTTAGTTAGGTGTAAGTAGTTCTAAGTTCTAGGGGACTGATGACCATAGATGTCAAGTCCCATAGTGCTCGGAGCCATTTGAATCTTGTTCCACCTGCCACCGAACGTCACTAATTCCTACTAGCTCTAACTTTAAGCTATCCATTTCCCTTTTTAAATTTTCTAACCTACCTGCCCGATTAAGGGATCTGACATTCGACGCTCCGATCCGTAGAACGCCAGTTTTCTTTCTCCTGCTAACGACATCCTCTTGAGTAGTCCCCGCCCGGAGATCCGAATGGGAGGCTATTTTACCTCCGGAATATTTTACCCAAGAGGACGCCATCATCATTTAATCATACAGTAAAGCTGTATGCCCTCGGGAAAAATTACGGCCGTAGTTTCCCCTTGCTTTCAGCCGTTCGCAGTACCAGCACAGCAAGGCTGTTTTGGTTATTGTTACAAGGCCAGATCAGTCAATCATCCAGACTGTTGCCCCTGCAACTACTGAAAAGGCTGCTGCCCCTCTTCAGGAACCACATGTTTGTCTCGCCTCTCAACAGATACCCCTCCGTTGTGGTTGCACCTACGGTACGGCTATCTGTATCGCTGAGGCACGCAAGCCTCCCCACCACCGGCAAGGTCCATGATAAATTCGGACATACTGATAAATACGGATATACGGATATATGTAAGTGCCGACCGAGTTGGCCGAGCGTTTCTAGGCGCTTCCGTCTGGGGCCACATGACCGCTACGGTCGCAGGTTCGAATCCTGCCTCGGGCATTGATGTGTGTGATATCGTTAGGTTAGTTAGATTTAAGTAGTTCTAAGTTCTAGGGGACTGACGACCTCAGAAGTTAAGTCCCACAGTTCTCAGAGCCATTTTTTTTTATTTGTATGAATGCATCATTGGACGCTTTAGCACCTGGAGACAAACGTCAATTAAATGTAAAAACTGTGGAACATTAACACAAATGTAAACCTCTGCCGTTGTGGAGGTTTATTTATAGATACTATCATAATCAAAAGCATCCGAACGACCTGTATTACGTTCCAAATGATTTTCACGCAGCCATCATACACTATGTGATCAAAAGTATCCGGACACCCCCAAAACATACGTTCTCAGTAGTCATTAGACGTCGTGAGAGAGTAGAATGGGTAACTCCGGGGAACTAACTTACTTCGTACGTGGTCAGGTGTTTGGGTATCACTTGTGTCCTACGCCTGCACGCCAGATTTCACACTCCTAAACATCCCTACGTCCTCTGTTTCCGATTTGATAATGAAGCCGAAACGTGAAGGGACACGTACAGCATTAAAGCGTACATGGCGACCTCGTCTGTTGCCTGACAGGCCGCCGACAGGTGAAGAGGATCGTAATGTGTAATAGGCAAACATCTACCGAAACCATCGCACAGGAATTCTAAACTGCATCAGGATCCACTTCAAGTACTATGATAGTTAGGAGGGAGGTGAGAAAACTTACCTTACGGGGTTCTACGGCTGCTCATAACCCACACATCACGCCGGTAATTGGCAAACGACGCAACGCTTGGTGTAAGGAGCGTAAACACCGAACGATTGAACAGTGGAAAAACGTTGTGTGGAGTGACGAATGACGGTACACAAAGTGGCGATCCGATGGCAGGGTATGAGTATGGCGAATTCCCGGTGGACGTGATCTGCCAGTGTGTGTAGAGCCAACAGTAAAATTCAGAGGTGGTGGTGTTACGGTGTGGTCGTGTTTTTCATGGAGGGGCTTGCACCCCTTGTTGTTTTATGTGGCCCTAACACAGCACAGGACTACATTGATTTTTAAACACTTTTTTGCTGCCCACTGTTGAGGAGAAATCCGGGGATGGCGATTGCATCTTTCAACGCGATCGAGCACCTCTTCATGGTGCACAGCCTGTGGCGGAGTGGTTACATAACAATAATATCCTTGTAATCGAATGGCCAGCACGAAGTCCTGACTTGAATCCTATAGAACACCTTTGGAATGTTTTGGAACGCCGACATCGTGCCAGGCCTCACCGTCCGACGTTGATAACTCTCCTCAGTGCAGCACTCCGTGAAGAATGGGCTGCCGTTCCGCAAGAAAGCATCCAGCACCTGATTGAACAAGTGCCTGCGAAAGTGGAAGCTGTCATCAAGGCTAAGGGTGGGCCAACATCATATTGAATTCCAGCATTACCGATGGAGGGCGCCACGAACTTGTAAGTAATTTTCGGCCAGGTGTCAGGAGACTTTTGATCACATAGAGTAACATGACTGTCTTGATCGTCCTCTAATGTCTTTGCAGTACAGTCGCTTGACTGTACAAATTTTATAATACAAGGGATCTCAAGAGGACACTGTTCTTTAAGGTAATCAGTCCTGACGTAAATCAACACCAGAATATTTCAAATACTAGGAAGCACGTCATTAGAGGTAAGACAGTCCTTAATGCTTGTAAACTCACTTAATTACAGTAAGTTACGTTTCATAATCACCACCACCACCATTAGAAACATTATTAATTAAATGTATCAAGTAAGTTATTAAAGCAGTATTTAGGCAAAATATTTTTATGAACAAGTGATTTTGCGACAATATCTGGACCCATAAAGTGCTATAAAAATTCGAAGCACTTTTGATGTATAAAATGTTTCCTCCCACCCGTAAAACGTCGTTCGTGGTAGGAGTCATAAATTGGCTGCTGAACTACCCAGTTAGAAGAAACGCGATTAACAGCGGCAAGCGCTCTATGGCACCCTCAAAATTAACTTCGTATCACCAGTAATTTTTCCGTGCTCTTGACTGAGAAAAAAATTGACGCACATTTTTGAACGTTACACGACATGACGGACTTCTTTCTTCTGGATGTGGACTGAGACCAAGTACCTATAGCCATTGTAACTGACCAAAGCAATAGTGTCTGACTGAGACTCGATGACAGAAACGTTAGGCATTGGTGACAAGATGAAAGATTCGTCAAAATCGAGGATTGCACGAGAATCAGGTAGAAAATTTGAACATGAAAATTTTGGTGAACTGCCTCTCAAAACCTTAACTTCCTGTTAACTAACCACGAATAATGTTTAATATAATATTAGGTTAAAAAGTTACCTTGTGTTTAAAACGAACTGTCATGATGTATAACTTTGTGATGTGGACTCTACACCAGCAGAGAGATCTCTGAATTAGAAACGAGGATACTACTTTATGCCTGACTGCGAACCGAACCCGGCACCTACCGCCGTCGCTTCAATCCACGAACTGTTTTGTCACCAGCAGTGAAATGTGAGCATGTCTGACTAGAAATAACGGCACCTATCGTTATTGTTGGAACACGTGAATGGACGTTGAATTCGAAACCTATTAGTCATTAGTGTTTCGGTGTCTATATGCTACAGTTTGAAATGAAACTATGAATATTTTTGTGGAGGACCAGGATTCGAACCCACATATGTGCCTTTTCTTGAGACGTAGAAGAATTTTCAATCCTGGGGAAACAACGAAATGATTGAACTGAATTGTTCTGTGGTGATTAGAAACCACGAAACAGGACATCCGAGTCCGAATCCTAGTCCAGGACTTAATTTTTACACGTCTCTTAAGTTCAAAAGAGTGAGAGCCCATCTAATTTACATGAACAATACCTCATTAAATAAAATGAAGTTTCTAGTATAAGAAAGCTCACTGGCGACAGAGTTTCTGTTTGTCGCGATTTCCTCCTCTGTTGTGGCTCCACTTAAATCGCTTCCACCCCATCTGGTGTTCATAATGCGGATTTTGAACTATGGTGCAACCTGAATGCCTTTATTTGTCATTACTAGAGGTGAAGGAGATCTGTTAGCAGGTGTATAAAACTCACACCTGAAGTGTGAATCGAACCCGTTCCTTGAAATTATGAAAGGAAGATCACCCCACCGCCAGCCTTTGTGGCCGTGCGGTTCTAGGCGCTAGTCTGGAACCGAGCGACAACTACGGTCGCAGGTTCGAATCCTGCCTCGGGCATGGATGTGTGTGATGTCCTCAGGTTAGTTAGGTGTAATTACTTCTAAGTTCTAGGCGTCAGATGACCTCAGAAGTTAAGTCGCATAGTGCTCAGAGCCATTTGAACCAATTTTGATCACCCCACCGGGCCAACAGCGCTCACTTTTGCTGTTTTTATTACTGAGTTGTGACGTATGATGCACATTGCGTACAAGTTAGACACGGTGAAAAAAGTCAGTTCTCCATTAAATGGTTAATTATCAGCTGGCTTCTGACAGTGAAATTGTGATAGTCTAGTGTCAGAGGGATGCAAAGACGCTAGTAGCCATTACAGTCTCGATTCGAAGCTATTTTGAAATTTTCATTCTTTCAAGACTTTTTAGATCGAGAAACACCATTGCGGAGTGTGAAGTTTCCAAATACTTCCATCTTTAATGCTGTTATCGCTATTAACTTCTTCATTCTGCTTCTTCTGCACGAGTCCTAGTAGGAAGCATTTAATGTTTCTTGCTCATTATTAAAAGCAGTTGCGCAAAAACAAGTAAACATTTATTTCACAACAAATGGTTGCAGATTCTGTGGCCACAGGACCGTAACAAGTAGTTATTTAGTTCTTTCCATGTCAAGGTGTCTTTTCAAGTTAATACTGGAGATCTCGAATTATTCACAGATTCCATTAACATTAAATTAACTGATGAAGACTTTACCACATAACAGAAACTGCACTCCATTGCCTCACGTAGTTGCGCTTAGCCCACGAAAGGCAAAAGTCCCTAGTTAGAGTCTCGGTCCGGCACACAGTTTGAATCTGCCACGAAGTTTAATTTCAGTGCACACTTGACCGCAAAGTGAAATTTTCATTCTGGAAACACCTCCCAGGATGAGGCTAAGCCATGTCTCCGCCATATACTTTATTCCGAGAGTTCCAAACCTGCAAGGTTAGCAGGAGAGCTTCTGTGAGGTTTGGGAGGTACGATACTAGGTACTGGAAGAATATAAGACTGAGAGGATGGGTCGTGAGCCGTGGTTCGGTTGCTCAGATGGTAGAGCACGTCCCCTCGAAAGGCAAAGATCCGGTGTTAGAGTTTCGGTCCGGCACACAGTTTTTATCTGCCAGGAAGTTTCATATCAGCGCACACCACGCTGCAAATTGAAAACTTCATTCAGGTAACGAAGGCTGTTTACCACTGCTCTTTGTCACCAAAAAATACTCAGTTGACTTATTGTGCTCTACAACTATAATGGAAGAGTAATTTTGTAAGCGCATACGCATTGCAGGATTTAATAGTGCCGTGGCTTCCAGTTCTGTTTATTACTGATATTGACTGTCTCTCCATCACTTCAGGCCCCAGGTACAGCAACATCAAACTTACTCCAACGGTGTGGTCGTGCTGCCAACTTCACTTTTCTTCCACTTGATTTTGAAATGTCCTCACCCGGCAGTTGAGTGGACAGTGCGACACAATGTCAATCTTAAGGGCCCAGGTTCGATTCCCGACTGGTTCGGAGATTTTCTTCCTTCGGGGTCTGGTTGATGCGTTGTCCTAATCATCATCATTTTATCCCCATCGCCACGCATCTCGCCGAAGTGGTGCCAACTCGAAAGACTTGCACCCGGCGAAAATGCTTACCCGACGGGAGGCCATAGTCACATGACATTTATTTATTTATTTTGTAATCACTGAAACAAAACTCACATGATAGCCTAACATGAGAAGATTCCGTTCGTGCCCCCCTTTCCTTCTGGGAGATAAGTTTCCCGGCCAGTAGGATTTTTCCATTGTAACCAGTGATATGCGGAGAATGGTGGTAGTTATCGCTTCACAAAGCGCTCTTTAGTGATCTTAAGATGATTTATTTTAAAACATGTTAAGCAGCAATGTTTGCAGATTAACGGAATTATTAAAACATATTGTGCGGATAGGAAAAGGTTTAAAAATGAAGTTAGCACAGTCTTGGCCACGTCGATCTTTTCGTCTGATAGCTCTGCTTTGTGGTTTCCCTAAGAGGCAAGATTAGTGCCCCTGTACCAGGGGGAATCATTATTTGAAATCAACTTTAACATCTAAAGGTATGGTACCGCTGAAAACAAAAACGATTAACAGTCAAAGGCTGAGTTTGTGTATTCGAAGCCATAGACACAAATGCATACAGAACATCGAGTACTTTGAACTTTATAACTGACGTTGTCTTCCTAAACCAACAACTCTTTGTTTACATTGAATAAAAATTTGTAGATGTGGCGGAATTCGAATCCGATAATAAGAGAGTAGAAACTCGACGCCTTACCTGTTCCACTGCCCTATCACCTGCATGAAGTGCTGTTACGCACTGCCGTCGTGTGATATGTGTGGCAACGCTGGAGACAAAAATAGAGTTGATGGTGCTACATGACCTCCATGACATGTGAATCTAAATTGTACCTATACTCTCTGAAAACGGCGTATTGTTAATACCACGCGTGATGTTTAGAGATAAAATACATTTACACGATACTGTTAACATTATTGACAAGAAACTAATTAATAAAATCTTCTCTCAAAGTATGTAATCCGGATGGAATTTGACTTCCGGGGACAAGGAAGTCTTCTCCAGCTTGTATCGCTCTTCGTTTCCTTCTGTCTTCGCAATAAGTTTCTACTTACGAAATGTCACAGGTCCCAGTATTCACGTCTGGGCGAAGAAGATGGTGGAGGAAGGCCACGTCAAGCGTCGGCGTCACCCTGGATGTCCACGGACAACCAAGGAGGATCAAGGCAGCAGTATACTCTATGAAATGATGAAGACCCTTTCATTATTTGCATAAAAATTAGGAACGTCCTTCAATTGGTGTGAGCAAGCTGATCATTTGTCGTCGTCTCGGAGAGAAAGGAAGGTACGAAAAAAATCGGCGATTAAGGAAATGTTGAAGAAACAACATAAGGCAACCAGATTAAACTTCGCACTGGCTTACAGAAGGAATGAACTTTTGTATTGGAAGAGAGTTATGTTTACGGACGACATGGTGTTTTCCACTGCACTGGTATGATACGGTCTGTGATATCATACCTTTTCCACGAAAAAGAAGTGATATACCGAGTGATAGCGGAGCATTACCTTTTGATAGAATGGTGAAATGGTTAAAGCAGCCATTTTACAATCTGCTGGTAGGGGGTTGGAATCCTTTCACTTCCATGAATTTTAATTCGTGGTAATGGAAGACAACGAGACATACTAATTACTCATAATTTTTAAGTATTCAGAAGTATACAGCATTGGTGTCCTGTTTAAATGTAAATGACGTGAGCACTAATTAATATGATGGTTTTTCCAAAGAAACAAAAAAAATACATTCTCTTTGATGCCATCATCGGTACTGAAGCCATGCGCCATGTGACAAAAAGAGATTATTTTCATGACTATCTTTTTTGATAGACGATCATAAAACAACTTAAAATCAAAGTCTACTGAACGACTGAAAAGAGTGAAATAGACAGTCTACTTTTTATGTGTAATTTGATCCCTTTTTATTTAATAAATGATAAACCAAACGAATTTCTTCGAGGGGATTCAAAATGCTCATTGCCCTAAACTAAATGTTGTCCTTAACAACACAGTAATTCAGTATCGAATTGAATTTGTTCGTCCACCTCTACATTTACATTTAGCTACTGGTATATAGAGGCAACAAGTTTCAGGATGAATATGTTGTTGTGTGTCAATTGTTTTCATCCGCCATGAACTGCTTTGCCGAGTTATGGCTTGGTTGTCTGTGTTGGTCTTCCAAATCTAATAATTTCCTCAATCTGTGCGCGCACGTGCTGCAAGGACCTGCTGTGAGCATCTTTGGGAGACCAGTTCAGCAGCTCGACATCAATGTTCATTTAGATCCAGTGTTTTATATAGTTCTCGGTGTGGACAGGAGAACGGTCATGTTGGAAGATTGCTCTGCCTCCCTAAAATCTCTGACGAACAGAAGGAAGCGTTAAGGTATCCAGTATTTCGCAGTAGAAATGACTAGAAAACGAGCGGAGGAGAGGTCCAGTTGCCACAGAACATCTCAACCACTTGCTGATATTTATCCCCAAACTGTTCCAGCATTTCAACTACACATTTTCCTTTGATGGACAAATTTCCTGTCGAATCTCGCTACACATACGTGGACTGAAGTAGTTGGTGACACAGAGAACACCATGTTGTACGTATATATAACTTACTCGCAATCCAAAATCCTTCTGTAAGCCAGTGCGAAATTTAATCTGACAGCTCCATGTTGCTTCTTCAGCATTTCCTTAATCTCTGATTTTCGTCCACATCTTCCTTTCTCGTTGAGACAACGACGACGACGACGACGACGACGACGACGACGACGACGAATGGTCGACCTGCTCACACTTAGCTGGAGGATGTTCCTATTTTCTATGGTAGTCCTGAAGATATCTTCATCACTGCAGTGGAGTATACTATTGGCTTGATCCTGCGTTGTAGTCCGTGGATGTCCAGGACGACGACGACGATGGACGTGGTCTACCTCCGCCATGTGTTGTAGATTTGCTGTAGCCTAGGGCAGGGGAAATGGTGTTTATACAGTATCCACCTTCAGAAAGTACAAGAATGTGACCTTTATGAAAGTCCCTGAGCTGTGACATTTCGCAAATAAGAACCAATTGATAAGGCAGGAGGAAACGTTTCTCGTCTTAAAAGTCAAATTCATTCTCGATTACTTGCTTTGAAAGAAGATTTTATTCATTAGTTCATTGTCAGTAATGTTTACAGTATCGTGTAAAAGTATTTTATCTCTAAACATCACACGTAGTAATACTAGTACGCCGTTTTCAGAGAGTAAAGGTAAAGTTCAGATTCACGTTGTGATGGAGGTTTTGTTGCAAAACTAACCACACTTCAGTCACCTGCATTGATACACATTTCACACGACGGGAGGGTGTAACAGCGTCTTAAGCAGGTGGTAGGACAGTGGAGGAGGTGAAGTGTCGGATTTCTACTCTCTTATTATCGTGTTCGAATCCTGCCGCTTCTACAAATTTTGATTCATTGTAAACAGAGAGTTGTTAGTTTAGAAAGACAACTTCAGTTATAAAGTTCAAAGTACGCGTTGTTTTGTAAACATTTGTGTCTATCGCTTCCAATGCTCGAACTCAGCCTTTGACTGTTAATCGTTTCTGTTGTTAGTGGTACCATACCAATAGATGTTTCAAATAATGATTTCCACTGGTACAGGAACACAACTTGTGTTACCTCTTAGGCAAACCATAAAGCGGAGATATCAGACGAAAAGATCGGCGTGGCCAAGACTGTGCAAATGTTGCTTATAAACCTTTTACTAACTGGAAAATGAGTTTTAGTAATTCCGTCAATCTGTGAACGTCGTTGCTTAAAATGTTTTAAAATTAAGCTAAATTCCTTTACCTACAACAATGATAAAATAAATCTTAAGATCACTAAATAGCGCTTTGTGAAGCGATAACTAGCTGCATTTTACGCATAACTCTGGTTATAAGGGAAAAATCTTACTGGCCGGAAAACAAATCTCCCAGAAGGAAGGAGGGGACGAAAGGAATGTGAGTTTTATTTCAGTGATTACAAAATTAAGTGGAACAAAAGTGAAGATGACAGCACAGCCACACTCTTGATGTTAGTATGACGATGCAGTACCTGGGGCCTGAAGTGATGCAGAGACAGCCAGTGCCAGGAATAAACAGAACTGGATGCCACGGCACTATTAAATCCTGCAATTGGTATGCATTCCTTGATCACAAAATTACTGTGGCAGTACAGTTGTAGACCCAATAAATGAATTGAGTATTTTCCGGTGACATAGAGCAGTGGTAAACAGTCTTCGGTATATCGGTTTACTGAAACTTTTGTTGCATCGACTTATAATGCTTCCCTGGTGACTAAGTGTAACACCTGGAAGTCGGATCGAAGTTTTGGAACGTTGAAAATTTTTGCTACATTCTTGAAGTGAATACTGCTGTTGGAGTAATTCCGCGAAAATATGAACTTGGACCACGTACAATAAGTTGTTGCAAAGGACAGAAGTTGGACTACTGCAATATTTTCTTTCTTGTTCTCTTTAAATAGGTGACGTCGATCAAGTCATCTGGAGAGAATGATCGTGACATTTAACAGAAGACATTAACATCCTCTGCCTTTGAAAGTGGAGTTTACCGCCAGTGTTGTTATTTCACAATCGTCGTTGCTAAGCGCAAGTAAGTGAGGTAATGGAGCACAGATTCTGTTATGAAGTAACGTCTTCATCAGTAATTTAGTTTTAGTGTAATCTGTGAATAATTGGAGTGGTCGAGTGTTAATTAGAAAAGTATTCCCTAGACATGGAAAGGACTGAGTAACTACTTGTTACCGTCCATTTGCCACAGAAGCTACAACCACTTGCTGTGAACTAAATATTTAATTATTTTTGCGCAACTCTATAATAATGACAAAGACGTATTAAATCCTTCCTTGAATTACGCTTGTAGCAGCAACGGAATGAAGACGTTAATAGCGATAACGGCAGTAATGATAGTATTTCGTAACTTCACACTCCCTAATGGTGTTTCTCGATCTAAAAATATCTTGAAACAGTGAAAATTCCAAAATGGCTTCTAATCGAGGTTATGATGACTAGCAGGGTCTTTACATTCCTTTGACACGAGACTAGCAAACGTTCCCTGTCAGAAGCCAGCTGATAATTAACCAATTAATGAAGAACAGATTTTTTCATCGTGTCTAACAAGTATGCAATGCGCATCATGCGTTACGACTCAGTCATGAGAGCAGCAAAGGTAGGCTTTATTGACCAGCAGGACTTATCAAGTCTTGAATCTATCCGCCTATCCGAACCGAACAGAACCGGCAACGAAATATAATCCTACTCAACGTGAAGACACTTCTGGACGTGCTGGCCGACGCAGGGCCCGTTACTCAAGGTGCTCAAATATATAGAATAAATCAGTTTGCAAAATCAGAAACATATAAAATTAATTATCTTAAATTTTCTTGGCTCCCCTGGGGTTATCTTTCCTTTATCCGTTATCTCCCCCTAATAGCTCTAGGTTAGTCTTACTGGCAGTAGCATTAGACAAGGGTCCAATGCCTGAAGTGGTAGTTTGTTTTTATTTTTTAGGGTAAAACTGACGGTTAAAATTTTTTTCCTTATTTCTGAATCAGCTTTAAAAAAAAAAGTAGTTTTACAATTGGAACATATGGTTTCGATTCCCTCTAATGGTGTGTATTTTACACACGTACGAACATATCTCCTTCACCGCTAGTAATGGCAAATTAAGAACTTCAGGTTGCACCATAGTTCAAAATCCGCATTATAAACATCATACCCTTCGCCACCTACTGGGGTGGCGGCGGTTTAGGTGGAGCCACAGCACAGGCGGATGTCGCGACAAACAGTAAGTCTGTCGCCAGTGAGCTTCCATGTACTAGAAACTTTATTTTATTTAATCAGGGAATGTTCGTGTAACGTAGATGGGCTCTTACTTTTTTTGAACTTAGAGACGTGGAAAAATTAGGTGTTGGAGTAGGATTCGAACTCGGATTTCCTGTTTCGTGGTATCTAATATACACAGAACAATTTAGTTCAATCATTTAGTTGTTTCCCCAAGATTGCAAACTCCTCTATGTCTCATCGAAAGGCACATATGAAAGTTCGAATCCAGGTCCACCACAAAAATATTCATGATTTCATTTCAAGCTGTAGCATATAGACACCGAACCACTAATGACTAATAGGTTTCGTTTTCAACATACCTTCACATGTTGCTATCAATAACGATAGGTGACGTTATTTCGAGTCAAACATGCTCACATTTCACTTCTGGTGAGAGAATAGTTCGTGGAAAGAAGCGACGGTGATAGGTGCCTGGACCGATTCGCTGTCAGGCAAAAAGTTACATCCTCTCTTCTAGTTCAGACATCTCGTGGCTGGTTTAGAGTCCACATCACAAAATTATACATCATGACAGTTCGTTTTAAACACAAGGCAACTTTTTTATCCAAAATTATACACTCCTGGAAATGGAAAAAAGAACACATTGACACCGGTGTGTCAGACCCACCATACTTGCTCCGGACACTGCGAGAGGGCTGTACAAGCAATGATCACACGCACGGCACAGCGGACACACCAGGAACCGCGGTGTTGGCCGTCGAATGGCGCTAGCTGCGCAGCATTTGTGGACCGCCGCCGTCAGTGTCAGCCAGTTTGCCGTGGCATACGGAGCTCCATCGCAGTCTTTAACACTGGTAGCATGCCGCGACAACGTGGACGTGAACCGTATGTGCAGTTGACGGACATTGAGCGAGGGCGTATAGTGGGCATGCGGGAGGCCGGGTGGACGTACGCCGAATTGCTCAACACGTGGGGCGTGAGGTCTCCACAGTACATCGATGTTGTCGCCGGTGGTCGGCGGGAGGTGCACGTGCCCATCGACCTGAGACCGGACCGCAGCGACGCACGGATGCACGCCAAGAGTGTAGGATCCTACGTAGTGCCGTAGGGGACTGCACCGCCACTTCCCAGGAAATTAGGGACACTGTTGCTCCTGGAGTATCGGCGAGGACCATTCGCAACCGTCTCCATGAAGCTGGGCTATGGTCCCGCACACCGTTAGGCCGTCTTCCGCTCACGCCCCAGCATCGTGCAACCCGCCTCCAGTGGTGTCGCGACAGGCGTGAATGGAGGGACGAATGGAGACGTGTCGTCTTCAGCGATGAGAGTCGCTTCTGCCTTGGTGCCAATGATGGTCGTATGCGTGTTTGGCGCCGTGCAGGTGAGCGCCACAATCAGGACTGCATACGACCGAGGCACACAGGGCCAACACCCGGCATCATGGTGTGGGGAGCGATCTCCTACACTGGCCGTACACCTCTGGTGATCGTCGAGGGGACACTGAATAGGGCACGGTACATCCAAACCGTCATCGAACCCATCGTTCTACCATTCCTAGACCGGCAAGGGAACTTGCTGTTCCAACAGGACAATGCACGTCCGCATGTATCTCGTGCCACCCAACGTGCTCTAGAAGGTGTAAGTCAACTACCCTGGCCAGCAAGATCTCCGGATCTGTCCCCCATTGAGCATGTTTGGGACTGGATGAAGCGTCGTCTCACGCGGTCTGCACGTCCAGCACGAACGCTGGTCCAGCTGAGGCGCCAGGTGGAAATGGCATGGCTAGCCGTTCCACAGGACTACATCCAGCATCTCTACGATCGTCTCCATAGGAGAATAGCAGCCTGCATTGCTGCGAAAGGTGGATATACACTGTACTAGTGCCGACATTGTGCATGCTCTGTTGCCTGTGTCTATGTGCCTGTGGTTCTGTCAGTGCGATCATGTGGTGTATCTGACCCCAGGAATGTGTCAATAAAGTTTCCCCTTCCTGGGACAATGAATTCACGGTGTTCTTATTTCAATTTCCAGGAGTGTATTAAAGATTTTTCGTGGCTAGTTAACAGGGAGTTAAGGTTATTGAGAGACAGAGCACAAAAATTTTCACGTTCAGGTTTTCTACCCGATATTGGTGAAATCTTCGACTCCCACGACTCTTTCGTCCTGTCACGAATGACGAATGTTGCTGTGATCGAGTCTCAGACAAGCACGATTGCTCTGGTCAGTTACAAAGGCTATAATTGTTTGCTACCAATCTAGATC